>NC_049204.1:14468737-14793737 GCF_013347855.1 Anguilla anguilla | reverse complement strand
CAGACATTTAATAGAGGGACAGCATTCCACACTAAACAATGAAGACCCACCACTGCTGTCTGTGTGTCCAGCGCAGTCCAGGATTCAGCTGACTCCTCTGTCTTTCCCAGAAACCTGTGCTCATCACTACTGTTGTCTAGGTTAAATCTCTCTAAATCCATCTCTCTGTTTTTCATTCTCTTGCTCACTCTTTTTCTCCATTGCTACCTCCCTTTTAGCAGTCTAAAATAAAGTCTTTACATTGTTTGTTATTGATATTTTTTTATTGAAATCTAGCTAAATTGTATGTATTGTGTTTTGTTTTTATGTAGTCCTCCTATAGATTCCCTAACAGGCTTATCTAGTTTACAGTTAATTTTAGCTTTTCAGTTACTGTTGTGCCTTACCCTATTTTATGCACTTGCCTTCTCATCGTTAGTATGTCTGGATAAAACGTTGGCCGCAATATACTCTACATGGCCAAAAGTATGTGGAGACTTCACATCCAACATCTCACCCAAAATTATGGGCATTAATACAGAGTTGGTCCACCCTTTGCTGCTATAACAACCTCCACTGTTCTGGGAAGGCTTTATATTAGATGCTGGAGATGTTGGGGCATTGCTGCAGGGATTTGCTTCCATTCAGCCAGAAGAGCAGGCACTGATTGAGTGATTAGGCCTGGCTCGCTGTTGGCTTTTTACAGTTGATCCAAAACGTGTTGGATTTGGTTGAGTTCAGGGCTCTGTGCAGGCCAGTCTAGTTCTTCCACACCATTCTCAACAAAACCATTTCTATATGGACCTCGGTGTGTGCCCGGGGGCATTGCCATGCTGAAATAGGAAAGGGCCTTGGGGGAGGACAGAATTGTCCAGAATGTGATTGTATGCTGCAGCATTAATATTTGTCTTCAGTGGTACCTAGGGGCCTTCCCAAACCATGAAAAACAGCCCCAGACCAAGGCACGTCCAGATATTTTTGGTCATATAGGGCATTTCATTGTGGACCACTCTCTTCAACCCACCCAGGGTTCAACACAACTACAAACGTTGTGGTGCTGGCAGGGACCAATCGGCCTGACATTCTGGACCCGGCGCTTATGAGGCCTGGGCGCTTCGACAGGCAAATATACATTGGTACAGTCACAGTCTTTTCCTTCACTTTTCTGCTCTGTCTGTCTTGTACTGTACTAGAAATAATATAGTGCATTCTGTTCATATAGAGCCTTTCATGATCTCAAGGGTCTTCACAGTGAAATGATTGTTGCTGTCATTGTCAGGTGTTTTAGTTTCTCTCTTCCCTCACCTCTTCTTTTGGTTTTTCGCAGGACACCCTGACATTAAGGGTCGGGCCTCCATATTCAAAGTGCACCTTCGGCCCTTGAAGTTGGACGCAGCCATGAATAAGGACTCGCTGGCCAGAAAGATGGCTGCCTTAACCCCAGGCTTCTCTGGTGGGCAGTGCGATGGACAGTTTCTGGTTTCTTAGCTTCATTATCTTTTCTCACAGTTTGGCTACCATGTGTTTTTGTTATTTAATTATTTAATTACTTATTATTTCATTACTTAACTGTTATTTAACCGGTTAGGTTTTTGGTGTAATAGCACATTACTGTTTGCTTCAACCTGGCCGGCTCTGATCTACGTTAAATTTAAACGTGCAGTTTTACATAGTTACTGAAATCTCTGCTGCAGGCCTTATTGAAGTAGCACTGTGATTCCTCAGTTGTCTTTTGTTTCTCAGGATTTTTTTGTAACAGATTTTTCTCCCTTTTTCCCTTTAACTTTACAAGGTGCCGACATTGCTAATGTCTGTAATGAGGCCGCGCTGATTGCAGCTAGACACCTCTCAGATGCCATCTGCCAGAAACACTTTGAGCAGGCCATCGAACGTGTGATAGGAGGTGAACACATTTAAGAGCCTTGTGCACCAGGTCTCATTGTATACAGCTGTAATTTTGATATTTTGAGAACTGGCACCAGAATTCCCACTGTGGGGAAGTTACAGGGATGGAAATTGCATTTCCAGTGCATATCTGAAATGCTGCAGGCCTTATAATGCAGTTTTCTTACCCTTCCTTATGTAACAACTGGGACAACTCCAACTGCCATGTGTAGGGAGTGCTGTTTTCCATTCCTTGAGCTGGTACACTATTAATGATCGACTCATAGCAAACTGGTATTTAATAACATGATGTCAGTTGGTATGACCTGGTGAAATGGGTGCACACCAGGCAGTCATCTGCATTATGAACATGCAGGTCTTGAGAAGAAGACTCAGGTCCTTCAGCCCGAGGAGAAGAAGACTGTGGCATACCATGAGGCTGGGCATGCAGTCGCAGGCTGGTACCTGGAGCATGCAGACCCCCTGCTGAAGGTTGGAGCGTCAGTGTACCTCTCTCCTCCCCCCAATGTTTTTATTCATATTCCTACTGGTAGACCCATAATCTGATGAAGGTCCCCATGAAATCAAGGTTGACAGATGAAAATAATGTGGTGTATTTGGACTGGTGTTTCCAGAGTGGCCCAGTTGACGAAGTTGTTGGGATATAGCTGTGTAAAGATTGGTTATGTCTAGTGATACCTTACTTTGTTGCAGTATTGTTTGTATGTTTACATTACACTTATTATTATAAATGGTCAGTAACACTGATGCTACTCTTTCCTCTACTGTATGTCGCTCTGAATATGATTGCAATGCATACTGTGCATTGTTTTCTTGAAAAAGAGCTGGGTGAAGTACATTGTGGCCTCAGTTTGGCTCTGACTGAGAATCTAATTGAGGTGAAATGGCAGACAGTTCTTTAACAAACTCCCATGTTACGCAACCTGAGTTTATCTGTTGAGGTTGAAACCTTGCCTGAATGTCTGGTCTTTCTCATGCGGTTTAGTCTTCCCTCCAGAGGCACACTTTACTGCCCTCTGCTTAGGCTTCTTGAGTGAGTCCTTCAAAGCATAAACATCTCACGGCTAATACTTCAAACAAAACAAACCAACCAGTAAGGGGACACATTCTATCAACACAATACGTTTCCAATAGCAGCAGTTCAAATATTTAAAATAGCTTTTACCTTATATGTGAATGCTGTACATTTATGTGAAATTCAGGAATGTCAGTGAGGAGATTGGCCCATCCCCGTCTGGTGTGACTGGTTTCAATGAGTTTTAGAGATATTTGTTGCCAGATTTGGACCTACAATACTTGGGTAAAATATCCAAATAAAATAAAAATATCCAAATAGTGGCCAAAATAATTTGACAGATAATAACTTGTGAGCTTTTGTTTCAAACACTTACAAACAGGAACTACCTCCCAAGTTTTTTGAAATGCAAAAGTCCCCCCCCGACCTTATTCCCATTGGCTCCTCCAGGTGTCTATCATTCCGCGGGGGAAGGGGCTAGGCTATGCCCAGTATCTGCCCAAGGAACAGTATCTGTACACGAAGGAACAGCTGCTGGACCGCATGTGCATGACATTGGGCGGGCGTGTCGCTGAAGAAATATTCTTTGGCAGAATCACCACCGGAGCACAGGATGACCTGAGGAAGGTCACACAGAGCGCCTACGCTCAGGTAAGGGCATTATAGAACTCCTTATAGAATGAGCACTTGTATAAGGGTACCAAAGATGCAGACTTGTAGATTTGTTCCAAAATTAGGCGCAGTATGGACCTCAGGTTGGTTGATGTCCCAACAAATTTGTTATCCATTTTCAAGCCTTTTTACAACATGAAAGAATTGTGATCTAACACCCAGAAATCAATGCCTTATCAGGATGGCCCAAGAGAAAGAATATCCTTTCTCTTAATATGTTTGATGATTGCCAATATTGTTATCACCCAAAGTGCGGTCTGACTCGTTCGTGTGGCTGTCCTCAGATCGTCCAGTTTGGGATGAATGAGAAGGTGGGTCAGGTGTCATTTGACATCCCACGGCAGGGCGAGATTGTGCTGGAGAAGCCCTACAGCGAGGAAACTGCACGTCTCATTGACACAGAGGTGCGCCACCTCATCAACACTGCCTATGAGCGCACCCAGGCCTTACTCTCCCAGAAGAAGGCTGAGGTGGAGAAGGTAAGGAGACGTGCTCCTCGCAGGTCATGTAAAAGTATCAGTGTCATGTGCACTTGCATGCACATAACTATTTTTCAGCAACATTGACTGTGTAATGCGTCGTCTTTTTTTGATAGTGATTTCTCCAAGAATGGTAGATTATAAGCATCTGTCCGTGCATTCAAGCCTATAATTCTCTTCTTGCAGTAAGTCATTTAACAGAGTTTGTGCATTAAAAATAGTGAATTGGCACTGAAGCGATCTGTTGGGCATTTGTGGGAGTTGTAGTTCATCTTTCTGACAGCATGTAGTCCACATGCCCCTTTGGTTATGAGGCAACAATGAGCAAAATGTGGGGTGAAAATGCAGAAATCGAGAGCTATTATTAAATCTTAAAGTCCACAGCCTTTTCACATTTTGCCATCACTTTTTGCCATCTCCTTCATCCTTCACGTCCAGCAGTTGTATCTCACAATTTAAACGGCAGTATTTATGTAGTTATCACATTCAGTCCATAAAATCACAACTAATGAAGTTTAAAAGTGTCAAGATATTATTAAAGACTTTTAAAATGAAGTGATGAAGTTACAGTGCAGTTTTTCTGTTCAAAAGTGCCCTCAGGTAGTCAGCCAAACACCTGCAGACCTGGACAGGAAGTCCCATGTACACAGGAATGTCGGATATATTTTTTGTTATGGACCATGAAATGCACTTTTTTGTACGTCGCTTTGGATAAAAGCGTCTGCCAAATGAATGTAATGTAATGTAATGTTATGGTCAATCATGTAACCTCCTGTCCCCTAGGTGGCTCTGCGACTTTTGGAGAAAGAGGTTCTGGACAAAAGTGACATGGTGGAGCTTCTTGGGCAACGTCCATTTGCAGAGAAGTCAACCTATGAAGAGTTTGTGGAGGGCACGGGGGGTATGGAGGAGGACACCACCCTGCCCGAGGGGTTGAAGGACTGGAACAAGGAGCGCGAAACGGAGAAGGAGGAGAGCACAGAGGAGCAGATCGCTCGACAGATCACCGGCGGAATGCCCTTTTGAACTCCTCCCATGGCCCAGGCTGTGGGATAGGGCATGGCTTCATCTTCTCACGGAAGCCCAGACTCAGGGTATATCGTCACTTGATAAGTGTTTATGTTTACTTTCATGTTGTGGAATACAGATAAAATATTTAAAATGTTTGGCTGCTTTGTGGAAAAATGTGTCATTTGAAGAACATTTTTTTTGCTAATTTAATCTGCTTCTGTGAAGTAGACAAGTCTGTGAATGCCATTGTATAACTTTGAGCTATTACTATAAACACACAAATGAAGTGCATTCTTCAGAACGAAGAAAGCTAGTTTAATGTATGATATGATACAAAGCATAGCTTGCCCGGCAGTGGAGCAGTTGCTGTTTTTAAGCAGACATCAGTCCTTAGACATCATATTGTATGCGAGTGATCGTAATGGCTAATGCATCATTGTGCAGGTAATATAACGATTGTGATCATTTGACAACACGACAACACAGACATGCTACCCTGCTTCTGGCACATCTCACTGCCTTGCTGTACAGACTTGGCTCTGACCTGAGGACAGTCATCAGATGTCCGTCATTCAAATCTACATCCCGAACGTTCCCTGTTCCTTGAAGGGCAGAGTTTAAGTCTCACCTGCTATAGGAAGCCTGTCTGTTGTTTTAATTAGTTAAATGATGCACTAATTACATCACTGGTTGTATGGATTTGGATGTGATGTATGGATTTGGATTAACGCTATTTCTTGGAGGAATAAAAATCAACAGGCCTTCATTAAAGCCAGATTTTCTGTCCGTCTTAAGTATTTTTCCATACTGATATACTGTGTAAATTTTGTTTTGTTCTATTGTGTAAATGTTGTTGAAGCTTTGTAAAAATATATTTGGGGAAAAAAAAGATGAAGAAAAAAACAATTGAATGAGCATCAGCAGTGTTCCACTTGTTATTTTCCATCCATTTCAGCATTCAGCACAATAGAAACATTGTTAGCAGAAATATCCTAAATATCCTCTGCATTGTTAATTGAACAGTACTAAGCACAGAAACCCTTACTCAGCAGTTGTAGTTAATGATGGGGGATTTTGTCCTGACTATTGAGGTCTCTATGGCCTCATGGGCAAAGGACCAAATGAATGTATAAAACGTACTTTGCCTTGAAAACGAAGCCATTACTTTTCACACTTGTGGTATATCAGTGAAATGGTGCACTGATATACCAGGATATGACATCACACAACCAAGTTTAAACATTTTAGAGTCTTCAAAAATGTGTCACCAATAACAAAACTACATAAGACAAGGAAGCAAGAGGAGCAGTATATTGGTTTCCTACAATGAATTTGCTCTTGAAGAGCACGCCTTACATTTTATTTGTCTGATGGATCCTTACATGTAAATACTTTTGTTTTTGTTCATTAAAATGGCGATCTGCCTTAGATCATTTTACATTTTAATAAGATGGATGACCACACGAGGGCTTTTCCACCTGTAAAACACATATCAGGCTGTTCAACAGACAGCAGTAGCATTTTCACCTAAGCACACACATAATTGCCTTGTTCTGTATTTCAGTGTTGTTTGGTTGAAAATAAGAAGTGAAATGAACTGTGTCAGCTGTTAATATTAGTACCATGTGTGAACCAAAACATGAAGCAAGTCGGTGCTTGAGTAGCTGTTAAAATTTGAGGAACATAGTTTTCTATTATATTTGGTTTGACTTTTAAAAATGTGTTTTGTGCTCAGATTCTCTTTGTTTAATATTAGCATTTTGTTTAAATATCTGAAACAATTCAGTGTGACAAATATGCAATAATGGACGAAATCAGGAATGGAGCAAATACTTTTTCACGGCACTGTATTTCATCGGCAAAAATTTATTTGGTTAATATTGTTCTGGTAGGAAAATGCCTCAGATCGCATGACAAGTTTGTCTGCCTTTGCAGTGGTTTTATTTTGCATAAGTGTTCATGTTGCTGCGTTGAACAGTCATTATACATTCTAAACTTAAAAAAAAAAAAACATTCACAGCTTTTAGACACGCATGTCACAAAAAAGAAAATCTGTGTATTCTCATAGGAAAAAATGCCTTTTAGGAAAATGAAAAAAGTCATGGCTCTTCTTAGCTTCACTCATTTACTTCCTCCTCATCATCGTCAAATGTCTCATCTCCATCATTGGCAGTGGCCTCCTGGTACTGCTGGTACTCCGACACCAGGTCGTTCATGTTGCTCTCTGCCTCCGTGAACTCCATCTCGTCCATGCCCTCCCCGGTGAACCAGTGCAGGAAGGCCTTACGGCGGAACATGGCGGAAAACTGCTCGGAGATGCGCTTGAACAGCTCCTGGATGGCCGTGCTGTTGCCGATGAAGGTGGAGGCCATCTTGAGGCCGCGCGGTGGGATGTCGCACACGGCCACCTTCACGTTGTTGGGGATCCACTCCACAAAGTAGCTGCTGTTCTTGTTCTGGATGGCCAGCATCTGCTCGTCTACCTCCTTCATGGACATGGGCCCGCGGAACACGGTGGCCACCGTCAGGTAGCGGCCGTGCCGCGGGTCGCAGGCCGCCATCATGTTCTTGGCGTCAAACATCTGCTGGGTGAGCTCGGGCACCGTGAGGGCGCGGTACTGCTGGCTCCCGCGGGCGGTCAGGGGGGCGAAGCCGGGCATGAAGAAGTGCAGACGGGGGAAGGGCACCATGTTGACGGCCAGCTTGCGCAGGTCGGCGTTGAGCTGGCCGGGGAAGCGCAGGGAGGTGGTCACCCCGCTCATGGTGGACGACACCAGGTGGTTAAGGTCCCCGTATGTGGGCGTGGTGAGTTTGAGGGTGCGGAAGCAGATATCGTAGAGCGCCTCGTTGTCGATGCAGTACGTCTCATCTGTGTTCTCCACCAGCTGGTGGACGGACAGCGTGGCGTTGTAGGGCTCCACCACGGTGTCCGACACCTTCGGGGAGGGCATGACGCTGAAGGTGTTCATTATGCGGTCGGGGTACTCTTCGCGGATTTTGCTGATGAGAAGGGTGCCCATGCCAGAGCCTGTGCCACCGCCCAGGGAGTGGGTGAGCTGGAAGCCCTGAAGGCAGTCACAGTGTTCGCACTCTTTCCTCACCACATCCAGCACAGAGTCCACCAGCTCTGCCCCCTCTGTATAGTGGCCTTTGGCCCAGTTGTTCCCAGCACCTGTCTGCCCTGCAAGCATCGAAACAGAAAGGAAACTTAATATTTCACCTCCCACACCTTCAGCCCCGCTCTGCCCCACCCACAGCAGGTGGAGGACATTTATCATGACCAGCTGCAGTCTAGGGTTGAAGTGAAGTCATGTAATCCTAGTGAGTAGGTTAATTCATTTCATCAAGGAAATCTCAGCTCTCTTAATGTGTTTCAGTATTTCAAGTCAGCTTAGCATATGCAACTTGGTTCTGTGCATAAGGATTATTTCTGAAACATGGACCTCTTACATATATTCACATTAATGGTTGACCCAATATGCATTGTCACTTACTGATTGTGCTCAGTGCCATACTGCCTCCTAGTGCATTTGTATTCATTTCCTGTATGTGTAAGTGTACTTGTGTTAAGTGAACTAGTGAAACCACAATATGTGTGAGATAAGGTGTATTTTTGTTACTTTTCTAAATATTAGACTGATTTCTTTCCAATGCTTATGTCGACACACTTCCTAGGCTACAAATATGTCATTTGTAGCCTAGTTGTCTGTCTGCTAATTTAAGAATTTTTGTTGTGGTTTGTCTATCTACAATCTGTTTTACTATATCCTTTGTTGGGTGAAACTGGTTTTACATATAGAAATCTGTTTGATACGTTTTTATATCTTTTGTTAATCTTGCTAAATCTAAATTGTATGTAACAGGAAATTATTCACTTAATTAAAGATTTAATTAAGCTATGCAATGTTCAATATCATCGGTATGTGTCATTAAATGACATTAGTAAATAATGCAACCTTGAAGTACTCGGTCAGATATACATAAATTAAGGCTTAAGTGAACCACATAGCCTACAATAAAGCCAAAATTATAGTAGGACTGCAGGGCTGATTCTGTCAAGGACTGTGCTTACCAAAGATGAAGTTGTCAGGTCTGAAGAGCTGGCCAAATGGACCAGATCGGACGCTATCCATCGTGCCTGGCTCCAGATCCACCAGAACTGCCCGCGGGACATACTTGTGAGCTAGCACAATTACACACAACAACAACAAAACAAACATCATTATTAATTTACTGAGAACATTAGGGCAAGACAAAGTGAGAAAAAGACTGCAAAGACAGAAAAAAACATTAGGCGAATCAATTCCAACCCATGAAACTTTTAAATGCTATATAACCCATTAAAAACTATATAAAAAAAACTATATAGCTGAAATACACTAAATATAATTTTCTTTTTTTCAGGGAAGAGGAACTTATCATGCGAACAGGCGAGGAGAGAAGGGGGTTACAAGAAAGATGATTCACACACTCTGACCAATGAACAGTTCAGTGACTGTGACACACCAACTTACACGATGCCTCGTTGTAGTACACATTAATTCTCTCGAGTTGAAGGGCTGAGTCACCGACATAATTTCCTGCGGGATCAATGCCGTGTTCATCGCTGATAACTTCCCAAAACTTCAGAGGAACAAAACAAGAATAGTGACAATTTTTCAATGTGAATTTGGACACATATAGTACACTATCTAAATGTTTTTGGGAATTAATGATTCATCGACTGCCTCCTCTAAGAATAGACGGGTGAAACGTCCAGCTGCTAAAAATTCTTGAGATACTCATACTAAGCTGCATGCAGTTTTTGCCACTCCCTAAAGAAACTCAGGGAACCGTTACAGTCTTCCGATAAATGAATACGGTCGTTTTTCATTATTGTCATAACGTTAACATTTAATGAAGTAGGCTAAATTATTATAAATGATTGAATGTATTATTAGTACGGCAGTTATTACTCAGAACTAATGAAAGTACATATTATACATGCACACAAATACAGCCTATGTACATAATTTGACACTATTATCAGTTAAAGTTAGCTAATAATTTAATCGCAACAGTAACTCTACTATGAATTCTATAGGCTACCCCAGTTTACATTTATCCAAGTAATACAAAAACGGTCCTCATATGACGAAAAATATCTTAATAAGGAAACAATCAAATAAAGTTTATTAAGAAAAAACCAAAACTTGCCTTTGTTCCGATTTGGTTGCCACATTGACCCGCTTGTATGTGAACTATTTCCCTCATTTTCCTTTGTGTGTTGTTATCCAAGTCCAAAAACACAACTGGAAAAGTGCAATTTCGTCTGATGTGCCCGACTTGTTAAATGAGACCGCTCAATTCTTGTGCTCCCCGGTTCAACTTAGAGTCCACACCCCGAAAGAGAGGGCCGAACCTGTAAATGACTGACAAGCCTCCTGTGCAATCACGAATCAGCTGCCGTACGTCTACATAGCTACGTCTGTCTCTGAAGTTCTTCTAAATTTCCGCCTCTGCGTGCGATAGGCATAAAGAGACAGGATATGAATAGAAGTTGATTCAGTTTAATTAAGTGGGATATAGGTATATTTGCATACAGCATATACAGCCTGGGTAGGAAAAATGAAAATTTATGAATCAGATATTCATATTCCCTATGAAGCATGACTTGTCTTTACCCCTTAAGAGTAATTGTTTATATCACTATAAATTAATGTGAGCAATACACAATACATTCTGAGGGTTCAAGAAAGGTAAGAAACCTTTGACAAGAAATCCAGCCCCTTGTTGAGGAAAGGAGAGCAGGACAGTTGAGGAATGGCAGAGCTTTTGAATATAACCGTGGCTCATGAGAACCATTTCACAGGTCAATTAATTAGTGCCAAGATGTGACAGCTATGTAGATATTTTCACTTTACAAAATAAAGCATGCAGGATTTTACTGCCTTCATAGATGACCGCTTGCCTCTGTAAGAAAGGATGAAACATTTTGACAGCTAATATAATCAATGTCTCCACCATGTCAATGTCATGTTTTGTCTTTTTTGGTAATTATGAAATGGCAATTCTTAAAATACTACTTTGAGTAATTTTGTGAAATGTTGATTTACTTTGGAATAGTTGTAGGTGTTGGTGTACAGGTGACTAACACAGAGTAATGACCAAAAGTCAAAACCTGCAGTGTCAAATGTCAAATCAAGCCCTACCTTTTTTTGGCTTCTCTCTATAGTAGAAAAGCCAAAATATGTTTGCGGAAAAATAACTGAACTTCAGTCACCCCTCGTGTAATTAGAATACTATCCCATATATCAGATCAGTTTATGGATTGATTTTTATGTCACTTCAGGCCATGGTGCAGTCTGCTTCATGCACAGTGTCGCTGGGAATTTAAAAAAAACTGTACGCAGCCACCATTCCCTATTGTTTGTGCATTCATGCCACTTCATCAGGGGGATTTTAGTGACTGGCCACACACTGCCTGTCAGTAGATGCTCAGATTACAGTGATAAGCAGCCCAACACTAAGAAAGTAATTTCTGTGTCAAAACAAGTGTGTTAAGAGTTTCAGATGAGATTCTAGGGACAAGATTTTACAGTTCCATTTTAATGGGGAATGCAATACCATCTGCTGAGAGCCAAGAAAGACCAGGGAAGCAATCCAGTACAAGGTCACAGGAGAGACAGGCCTGCTAGGATAACAAACTTTATTCAGATTTATGGCGCAGCACACTACAGGGGTGTGTTTGTGTTTAGTACTGTGAATGGAAAGTGCATTCCATTGTGATGTTAATAACATCACAAAATAAATGCAGGTGCAGAAACACTCAAATTGGTCTCAAGCCAGCTTTACCCTTAAGAGGGTTTAGAGGCCTTAGGCGACCTACTATTAAACACTTTTGTGCTTAAATGCTCAAGTTTGGCTAAGAGCTCTGTAAAAACACCAAATACAACAGTGCAGTCAGACCAGTGCAAACATCCTTCCCAGACAATTCCAGACATATACCCCCAACCAATAACACTTTTTTAAAAATAGATGACATAATTGGACAGTAACTCTGGTTGGTATAGCATAAAAACCTATTCAAAACACTTCATCTACTGTAAAACTAAGCAGGTCACTCCTCGGTCAGGAATGCATGTAACAGCACTTTAAAACAGCACTTAAAGACCATCTTCATCTTTAAACACTATCATGACACTATCATCACATCATCACAACACTGACATGGATATATAATTCTGTTCCTCTATTCAAAGACGGGCACATTTAAAATGCAGTGTGCCAACTACAATGTGGTTTCACTGACTGCAACTGAGCTGTGACTTCAAGGGGTGGATATGAGCGTTGGATTCATCTTCATCCCAGTCACAAAGGAGTCGTGGCAGAAAAACAACAAATTGTCAGCTGGACTGCAATACTCCATGAAAATGGCTGTTTGAGGTTTTAAATCATTTAAAATTTCTTACTTAGGGAGACAGTACACAATGTTCATTGGCAGCCAGGCTCAGTGTATTCCTTTGTGTAGTCCATGGTGCTTCAGAGTCAGAGAAGCTTGGTTTGGGCCGACAGTCATACCACGATGCCACACTAGTACTCATCTTCACCGATGCACTGTAGAATGTAGGAAGAGCCACACAGAAGTGTATGGCCTACTACACGTGCCACTTGTGTCAAGAATCGCAATAAGCACCTGGAAAAGATACAGCCATGAAACTGTATGTCATATTAGTAATATTTTCAAAATGATCGTCATCTATTCGTTTATTTCAACTTATTTAAAGAAGGCAAAGAGGGTTTGTGGTTATAAAAAAAAAAAAAATAAATAAAAAAAAACATACATAAACAGGTCTCACCTGGGTAAAGATTATTTTTTTCAGCCAAACTCAACTATTTTAACCAATTAACTAAGGTTAAAGGTTCAAAATTTTGAGTTTCATTCTAATAATAAAACTATCTGGATAGGATTCAATCAGTAGCTAAACTTATTATAAACTGAACTTATTATGCTTGTTGATCTTGTTGAACTTATTATGCTAAAGCACAGCATGACACACCCAGTCTGTTCAATCCTGAGAGCAACCAATTACTCACTTCAGAATGTGCTTGGCCCCCATGCACTTTATATCATATGACAGTGTGTAGATCTCATACAGCGTAGCTCGAATGGTCAGGCAACCAATGAAATCCCTCGGGTTCAGCTTGTACAGGTCAAAGCTCAACTTGGCGATTCCACTTCTTTTGGGCCGTCTGAAACTTGGGAGTCCCTGTGATTAGCAGGGTGAGGTTAGTATCCTGAATGCAAATTTAAATTTAAATAAACAGGGTACAGATATGGCAGAGTAAGCATCACTGGCTCTACAAGACAAGGGTTGTTTTCTTACTATCCCCTGATACAGACTAAACCATACAGGTAGTCAATTTTAAACGTGACAGTTTGGACCTCTTGTGGTGGGATTAGGAATGACAGAACATGGTAGGGTTTTTTCCCTATTGAAGTCAAAGTATTGCAAAAGTTTTTAGTCAGGAACACAAATATCAGCCAGCCACTTTAACTTTAACGTTCAATTAAGAGCATCATTATCAGTCACACAAGTTAGTGCTGAGTATCTGAAAAGGTTTGTTCTTTAAAATTGCTGAATGGTGCGACAGAAGGAAATGGAAAACCAATCAGTTGATCCATCATTTGAAGAGAGGCACAATGAATGAAGATATACTAAGGCGTATATCAGAGTCTTCCATTACCTTGCTTTGTGTCCATATCTGCCCTTTCTCCAGCACCATTAGCAGAGTGTTAGCAGGAAGGGACTGGAAGAAGGCTTCTGTGTCCACCACTGTACCGTCCTCCTCAAGCACCAGCGTCAGGAACTGGAACACCACCAGCAAGCTGTTTGCCGCCTGAAGAGAAGAGAAAGGGCACCTTTAGTTCATGCACCACTGACCAAACATATGGGCCTCCAATGATGGTTTGACACACTCTGTGACAGGAGTCCCCCACCCAGGTCCTGGAGAGCCACGGTGTGGTTTCTGTTGTAAATCAAATGATTGACCTCACCTAATTATCTGATGTAAATTACATTTTAATGTGAAAACAAAAATCAGAAAAATGTGGTTCTCCAGGACAAGGGCTTTGGTCTGTTCTACATCAGGAAAATGTAAATAATGACAACAATTAATTCAGAGCTAAAGCCCAGAATGATCTACACAATACATGCTGTAGGCATTTATTTGGACAAATTCCAGTGGGCCATATAATTGATAAAAATTAAGAAACATTTTATACCCAACGCATTACATACAGTACTTTCAATATATACAGTAGGATATTCACAAATCCTCCCTCAAGGTCACAACAGCCATGTCCCCAATGTGGGATCCAATTATGCAGCCTTTGAATAGAAACACATTTCTCTAACCTCCATTACAATGAATATCTGTCAAAAGATCTTCATTACAACACCACTAAGGATGATGAATTTACAGCCAGCTGTGCCAGAGTGAAGATCTAAACAGCAGATCAGAGGCATGGAAAAGCTGAGTAACTTATGTAGGCACAAGGCAATAACTGAGCATTGGTAGCTAATAATACCCAAATCAACAAAATTACTTAAGTTGCCGATAAGAAATGGTCACACTTATTCCTACCCAGATGAAGAATCATCCAGATCAAAGCAACCTTTCCTTGGTTTTCTGAGGAACAAATTGTGGAATTAACAAAAAACTGTTTTCCAGCAGTTAAGCACTGATGCAGAAGTGCCACCCTCTATGCCTGAATGCCTTATTTCATGCCTAGTTTTCTTCCATAGCAACACTGCAATCAGAAAATTATATATTCGCAGTCAAATCAAGAAGATCAGACGGGACCCCCACCTTTTCCAGAAGCTCATCCAGCGAGGAGGCCATCACAGTCCTGCTCCGGCAGCGGTTATGGGTGCAGACTCTAAAGAGGCGGGGCTGACGTGCAGGTAGTATTTTCCGTGTGAGTGACATGCCAACTGAGGATACTGATCTTTAAGGGGGGGCGGGGAGAGAACAATTTTTAAAATCATCCATCTGTAATGAAACAACTGCTTGCAACCATAAGTACATATGTCAATACCTAATGCCAGTCCATGGTAATGCACAGTCCATTTACCCAATCATAAACAATGTAACACAATGTAATGTCAAATGCGAATAATTTAAATGGATAGACTGTATGCTTTTCCTAAGTACAGCTGTAATCAATCATTTATTTAACCTTAACAGGGCTGAGTAACAAGATCTCCAGAGTGATCCCTGATAAGGTACTATAACCAAAGTTGTATACCACTTATGTCTGTCCTCCAGGCCCATTTCTGTGTTGGACTGATGGAAGGATTATGCCAAACACATATTCAGAGACTGATTTGGCGAAGGACAGAACAAAGAACAGTTCCAGCAGCAGCTGCTGCAGTGACTCCCACCTGGATGACCTATGGTTCTGTGTAGCGCGTATAGTTTTTCAGAAGTCACAAAAATGTCGAAACGAAGTGCAATGCATGGAACGCATGTTGAATCTCCGATTAACTGGAGGGTTCAAACAAACGACGCATTGGCAACTAACGCCTCTAACCAGCAGAACGGATAAATCAAAGTTATAGCTTCACTGTAGGCTCCATATAGGCTACGTTTTTAATCGAAGTAGGTACGTACAAAGTAATCTTAATTGTCGGTGGAAAATAGCCTATTATACCTACTGGCCATATAAATCAAATAAAAAACAAACCGACATCTACAATAATCACTTTTAAGTTACATCCCACGCAGCGGTATGCTACTTGCCATCAATTCAATTTGCGTAACACGTAAATAGTCAAGTTATTTAAAAAAAGAAAAATAATCAAATTCCCATCAGACTACCTTCAGGCAACTCACCTCACCACAGATAATGGGGCCAGGGTTTTAGCATACTCCATAGCTGATTTAGGCGAATCTACAAGTTAAAACTGAGGGAAATTTTCAAAGCAACGAACACAAAAGTATGGACTACTCAATAGGAGACCTTTATCCCACAAAAGAACTGGACTGGGAGGTTGCTGTTCTAATTTGCAATAGCGCAAAAATTTGGCAATCACGGATAGCAGGCGTGTAAGAAATCAGTTTCGCAACATTACTAAAACACAATTGGTTGTTTGTCCGTGACGAGAACAACACAGTGTAGCGCTGCGTGTGATGAAGAAACACAGAATTCGTAACTTTACTCATATCACAGAGCAACCTTACCTGGTTTACGTGCAGCTTCAGATCGAATCTCTGGCGAATGCTCATGGTGTGTCACAAGTTTGTGTTTTGTTGTAGGCTACTTAAGATCACTTCATAGAAAACGTGGGCTGGTTTTCTTATAGGCCTACATTTTAAAATATGATTTAATTGTGAATTGAGTTTGATACGTGGTCAGTAGGCGTAAGATATATTTTGATCATTATTTATTTTGAATGCTAAATATGAATGCAATCTGACTGAACGCTGTGACATGTGTATTCTCTAATCTACATCGCATAGTTTTTAACAGTAAAGCGAGGCGCTAAACATTTTGGCTAACCATTGGCTATGTTAATTTTATTTCTCAGAAGCGCCAGAGTTAATGCCAGTCGGTCATATGATGAAGGACCGGCGTCAAACCCGCCGCCATTTCAGTGAACTAAATCAAGCTAGCCGCAGAGTGATTTGAAATGCACCCACAAGCATCACGTACGTATTAAAAAGAAACTCGCGGATTGCAAAATTCTAATTCAGAAAGATAGTACACCGTATCATAGTATCACTCAAAAAGTATCATAAAAGTATAAAAGATTATCTGGTGTGGAAATTCTAAATAAAAGCACTTTAAATATCATACACTCATAAGATACCTGTCTGAAATGGAATTTGTATGTATAACCAGAGAGTTTAATTTTAATTCCAATCTATAATAGGTCATATTTTAATATCCTATAATATTTAAAGTGCTTTTATTTTGAATTTCCTCATTATCATCTTGGTAACTTTCTGAGTGATACTATGTGATGGTGTACTATCTATCTGAAGTCGAATTTGTCAGTAGAAACAGAGTTTCCTTGTAATTCCAATCTGAATTTGGTCTTAAATGGCAGATTTTCTCCACTGTTTACACAGAAATGGGTACTATGGCCCCAATGACCAAACTTCATGCACAAAAATAAAATAAAATAATGCTCAAAACTATGAGTGCATTTTGTTTATTTTCACACAGATGTCAGTGTCACTAACATTTGTGGAAAACACTTTACATAACTTTTCTCTTCAGGCACAATTTTTGGAACGTAAGTATGAATGTGCACAATGTATGTTTGTGACCTTTGCAAAAATAGCCTACTGCACATTTGGGGCAACAACACAGTGCTCGTTTTAGTTTCTGAACACTTAATAAGCTTATTTGGTGTTGTTGTTATTGTTAGCTATGCTAGTAATCCACTAAGAAGACGGCATTAAAATGGTACTCTGTCAGAAGCTTTGCTTCTATATTTTGTATTATATCAACAGTCTTGCATGTACTAGAAGTCTGAAGTTCAGAATATGGTTGGTAAGTGGAAGATCTAGACGTGCTTTTTGCATCTCATAATAAACCTGTTTTGTATATGACCAGTGTCAGGACACATTCATAGCACGAGAGCTGATGTCTCATGGGGAGTAATTAATGATTTGAAAAATAAAAAACAAATTGTTTGAAGCACCCAAACATTTGTAACATTGCCATCTGCTGGTAAATACATGGTGAGAATTTATTTCTGAACAAACTCACTGAAAGGATTCATCTACTACATTGACTTGGGGTCAATTCCAAGAAACCTCTACAGTAGTAAGGAAAATGCGGAAAAAATAGAGATAAATGACACGGCATGGTGCATGTGCTTTGTTTTTTTGCAATTCATATGTGTAATGATATTAATCATATGAATAATATTTTTGTTTGATATTATGCTATTAAAACATTTTATTGAACAATAAATATTGGCCAACATCAGTCATTTAAAAAAAAAATTAATGCAATTTTAAATTATGTTAATACTAATTTTAATGTGCACATACTGTACACCTCCTGTTGACCTCCTGTGGTGGAATTAGCAGAGGCAGCCAACACTTCCGCAAATATTGTGGGCTAACCTGGGAGCCTCAACACTGAAATAGCAAAAATTCCAGTTTGTTGTGACCTTTGGCTCAATAAGGTAAAAAAAAAATTTTAAAAAAATACTCCCATACTGTGAAGTGCCTTCTTTTTCAAAATTATACATGTCAGATTTGTGATTTGTCATTAAGGTTCAATTTTATTGGTAGCTGGTGATATGTGTGTTAATTGGTGAAAAAAAGTCTATTATTGGTTCTATAATGCAAACTGTTCTTGCAAACATAAAAGTAGGCCATACAGTTTCAAAAACATAGCCTCAAGTTACATCATTTCATGAAATAATATCCAATAGTCCATGTCTGAAATTTTAATAATTGCATATATTCGAAAATATTCACAATTATTGATTACCAATGTATGATGCTTAGCCTTCATGGAGGGTTTCGTGAAGGCTAGGCATTATGGTAGTCACACATTGAAGCACGTACACGACATTAAACATCCAAGTTTTCACACAAATGGATGTTTTATTTAGCGGTAGTGAGACAACCACTTAGCAAATTCTTGTGATTAATTAATTAATTACATTGCTTCTTGAAATGGTTGAAGATATATATTTGATACTTCGAATCTAACATTACTTCGTTAAATACATCATCCGCCCAATAGTTGGCGCTGCACATTTAGATCTACTCGCAATATTTTGGGGTGGGATCTTCTACAGTCTATGGGTGGGACACGCGGGGAGCAGGGCCAATCGCCGACATCTTATACAGCGGCGGGTTTCCTTCAGTCCAATAGTAATGATAAAAAATCAGAGAGGGTGGGATTATAGTTTTATATTGCATTGTCACTTCGTCAGATTGACGCATCCTCCAAGCTACCTCGAAACTCGACGAGTAAACTTTGTGTCACTGACCTCATTGGCATGGCAGTTTCGTTTTCCTTGGTTTCTCCGTGGCGTTTTGTGAGATCTGCCAGGTGAAAATTACAGTTATATTTGGAATGCATATACAAAGAATATGCAGTTGTACGTGTTGGTTATCTGTGTTGAATTTAGGACCTGGCTAGCCAGCTGTACATTGCTACATTAGAGGTCGAAACAGAATGGTCACCGGTGCCCTTTCGGGTTTTTCCTAGGTAGTGTTAGCAAAGAGATTCGAATCTCTTTGGTGTTAGCGGCTAAAATTAAATGGCAAACGATAAACAAAGCTTGCTACTAGC
Source organism: Anguilla anguilla (assembly GCF_013347855.1). Taxonomy (NCBI): domain Eukaryota; kingdom Metazoa; phylum Chordata; class Actinopteri; order Anguilliformes; family Anguillidae; genus Anguilla; species Anguilla anguilla. The sequence continues at coordinate 14,774,365 of NC_049204.1, read as the reverse complement.
TAAATTTCTTTATGGAAAATAATAATTTTGTTAGCTGGTAGTGCGCTTCCTTAGTAATTGGCTGACGGTGGATTGTTCAGTTCGCAACTTTTGCAGCCACTTAGCTGGAGAGTTCTATTCGGTAGTAGTTTCCATTACTATTTTTGCATTAATTCGCTGACTAGGATTATAGGCCTATGTGTGGTTAATTTCACTGTATCTAAGTGAACGTAGCTTCTTAAAGTATTATGGGAGTTTTGTAGTATGCGACGTCTTAATTGCTCGTTAGCTTGGTTGCTAGTTAGCTACAAAGCACTTGAAAGGCTTATTGTGTGCAACGATCCTGACCTTTGGCACAATTAGACTTCAAGACTAACGTGTATGTCATTCGTTGCACTTTTTAAACGGTGGTACCGGTGGTGTATTTTTTAGTCTCTGGGTGGTACATACTCAATTTTTTTCATCTAGAATTTGACATTGCAGACATGGAACATTTAGTAACATTTTATTTTAAAATATTATCATTTTAATCGTTAATTATGTTTATGTTGCTATTGATGTTTATTTGTATACCTTTAAGACACTAGATAAACAGAAAACTCGGATTTCACTTGCCTTTTGTTACATATTTTATGTAACCTTATGATAAAAAAAGATATGTTATATTATAGCCTGCTAGTCACTGGCACTGTAGTATAATGGGTTAGGAATTGGGCTTGTAACCTAAAGATCATTGGTCCGAATCCCGGTTTGGACACTGCCGTGGTTGTACCCTTGAGCAAGGTACTTAATCTGCATTGCTTCAGTATATATCCAGCTGTGTAAATGGATGAAATGTAAAAAAAAAAAAAAAAAAAAGATGTAAAGTTGTGTAAGTAGCTCTGATAAGAGCGTCTGCTAAATACCTGTAATGTAATGTTTTGTCACTTAAAAGTTTTCTCACGGTATTGAGTTTTAACTTCAAATAAACTTAATGGGCAACCCATTAATTTGTCTAATCTGTCTGAATTTCTTTGGAACAATTTTGGATGATCAGAAAAACAGACACACATCATATGCTCGACACCTTTGCTAATGGTGTGCTCGACAGTAGAATCTGATGTGCATTTCTAGGAATATAAGAATTGATGCATTTATCTCTGATCACAGGCTTTCATATTGTTGCATTCAGATGACAAATAATTTTTCTTCTTCTGTGAATAGGCTAATACAAGGGCTACGGATCCCAGCTGTCCAGCTGCACACAACTGGGTCAGTGATGGGGGTGACTATGGAAGACTTCAACCATGCCAAGGCCCAGCTCGGTGCATTGAAAAAGGACCCAGGCAATGAGGTCAAGTTGAAGATATATGCCCTCTTCAAACAGGTGAGACCATCCTGGTGTATCTCGGCCCAAACGGGCAATCCTGACTTGAAACAAGGTACGAGTTTGGCTGAGTGAGATTGGTCCACAGTGTCTAAACTTAACAGGGATGGCAAAAACAAAAGCGAAATTGCAAATGTGCTTGGTTATACATAGTTGTTAAGCTCTTCCATTGACAGTTCTCTTTCCCTATTGGTCCGTTGTTTCCTGCCACGTCCCATTTTTCCTGTGTTCCTGTTTTTTTTGGCCAGGCTACTCAGGGTCCTTGTAATACCCCCAAGCCAGGCATGCTGGACTTTGTCAACAAGGCCAAGTGGGATGCATGGAAGTCCCTAGGCAACGTGTCACAGGTAAGCAACAATGCTGTGTCATTATGTATTAGCTGCAGAAACCTTAGTCGTGAACAATGGAGGGTTATATGTATTTGCATTGTTTTGGCTCCCAAAAGACTGCAGGGTTATTGCATTGGTTTAAAAAAAAATCAATAAACATGATTACCGCATTGGAATTTGGAATGTGACACAGGTGAGAGCTCAAACATGATATCCTGCCCACACACATGAGCTATACATGTGTGTGTGGGCACACCCGTGCACTCTGTTAATGAAGCATATCTGCAGACTACACACGTTACTCACATTGGGTGTGTTCTAGCAGTAATAGTAAGTTATAATCAGCTGATCTAATAAACATTGCAATTGATTTCTTACTGTTATTGCCTCTTGCTGCATACAGTGCTATCTTCGAAATTTGCATTTTTGCCATTTTAGAAGGAACATGAGTAATGTACATAAACAAATTACATGACACGATTTTCATGTCATGCAATTTGATTATGTACATTCATCTCATGTTCCTCGTAAAATGTCTAGAATGCAAACTTGGTTAGATAGCATTGTAAGTAGCAAGAGCTACTGATTATAGCTTACTATTCTTGCCAGAACAATCTAATAGCGCCGTGTAATAAATGTTGTGCATTTTGTTCACTTACCTTCCAACATGTTCATTTTATTTTCTCAGGGGTCAGCAGCAGTATATTAAAATTTTGCTGGTATTTAAAGGGTTAGAGTATTTCAAAGGCATTTTTTGACCCACGTCTGGTGTGAGCTACAGTAGATGATAGCGGTCTTGTTTTGCTGTCTCAGGATGAGGCCAAACAGGACTACATCAATCTGATCTCTTCACTCGTGGCGGCTGAGGGGCCTGCCCAAGTTGCAGCAAAGCCTGCTGGGAGCGCTGCTGCATTTGAGACTCTACTGGTGACTACAGAGGACAACATTACCACCATCCGCCTCAACCGACCCACAAAAAAGAATGCCATCACAGTAGAGGTGAGTCCAGCCTGCCTGGAGCTCCACATTGTGTCCTTGACTGCAGTGTTTATTAATTACTGTATTACCTTTATGCTTTATGGTCTTGTCTGTGTGATAACTAAGAATATTATAAATGTACAGAAATATAAAATTATTTAAATGCTAAAGATTTGTAAGATTCAATTAAACTCCAAATCAAGTACTTTCCAGATAGTTGCAAAAATGTTGCGAAACTATTAAGATGGTGCCAAGTAGCTCAATCCTGATGAGCAGGAATGGTTCACTTCAATAAAGACAGAGAAGAACTCACTAAATGGTGAACCAAGGGCCTTAAGATGGGGGAAAAAGTCTGAGCATCCCTGCTCTTAAACGCAAATTGAAAAATTAGAAGTGACTGTATATGTACTCATATGCACAAATGAAACGCAACAAAAACCTTATAGGTGATATATTTCCTCCATTTCCTCCAGATGTACAATGAGATTGTCAAGGCTCTGGAGCTTGCAGGAAAAGATGACTCTGTCATCACTGTGCTCACTGGTAAGCCAGCTGCTGTAACCTTCTCGATGTCTGTGAAAGTGAGAAATCCCCTCGTATCTCCATCTCACTGAATACCAGTAGATCATATTTTGTGTACTTAAAATTTTTTTTTTAATTGTCCCCTTAAAAGGACACTTGGCTTGTCAAATACTGTGGTCTACAAATAAAATGCTAGCGAATGTTTTGGAGAAATTGTAATCTGTCTGCCTTTGACACTCCTGGTGAATAGACTTGTGCTGACCTGCAATCTGGATATCATGACATTTTATGTATATGTAACATTTTTTTGCCTATACTCCTAGGTAATGGAGATTTTTACTGCAGCGGCAACGATTTGAATAACTTCACGAATATTCCGGAAGGTGGAATTGAAAAGATGGCAAAAGACTCTGGAGAGTTGCTTAGGTAGACAACCATACCAAATCCAAGAGCAATTTATGGATATACAAGTGTGCGTGTGCGTGTTTATGTACGTGTACTATATGTATGTATACATTTTCAAAACAATCCAAGAGCACTTTGTGTGTATGTGTATTTAACCATAGGCTTTGAATGTTTCTGCGTAGGGGGTTTGTGAAAGCCTTCATTGACTTCCCGAAACCTTTGATTGGTGTCATCAATGGACCAGCCGTTGGAGTGTCAGTCACACTCCTTGGACTCTTCGATGTGGTCTATGCAACAGAGCGGGTAAGGTGTCGTTTGTGATGTTATTTTTGCCATGGCATGTGTATTTGAGTGGGGTTTGTTGAACCGCCTGATAACATCCCATTTAACTGTATATACGTTAAGCTCCATAGTGGTTAAGACAAAGACGTATTTTTAAATTGATTCGGCACTGTACTGAACAATTTTATTCCATAAAGTGTTTTTATATTGTTTCAAAATTCCGAAACTTTTCTGCTTTCTGACTCTTGACCTAAATGCTAACGCTCTAAACTTACCTAGAACTAAATTATAACCCATTTCATGCAAGATGTTCTGCAATTACTGTTGGCAGTCTATCTTTGTGGTGCTGCTGGAGGACTTGGACTTTTGCATTTAATTTCCTCTTTTTCCGGGTGCTTCACAGGCGACGTTCCACACACCCTTCAGCCAGCTGGGACAAAGCCCCGAGGGCTGCTCCTCCTACACCTTCCCTAAAATGATGGGCGCAGCCAAGGTGAGCGGCATTGCCTTATCATCTGCCTAGCATCTACCTTCTAAAGCACAGATATCAACGCATGGACTGAGGCATGCACAAGAATAATGATGTGTATGAATTATAAAGTCTCAGTCAGTTATACCAACCTGCACTTACAGTGCATGTCATAACTATAGCTTTGTCTGTCTGGTTTTTGCATTTCGTAAATTTTTAGTTGTTGTTTTTTCCTTTACTGTTTTCTGATTTTTCTCTAATCATTTCAAATAGTTTTTTTTTTCTTTTTCTAATTGCACAAGGTAACGTAGCATGGCATTCTAACTCTCGTAAATTCTTCCGCCTAGCTTGACGTTCCATTGTCTTTGATTAAAATGAAAAATCATTGAGCTGGAGATTCTTTGCTTCCCAGGCCAGTGAGATGCTGCTTTTCAATAAGAAGCTGACTGCCGCAGAGGCGTGTGAGCGTGGCCTGGTCACGGAGGTCTTCCCTGACAGCAGCTTCCAGACTGAAGTGTGGACCAGACTCAAGGCCTACGCCCAGCTGCCTCCAAACGTATGTGTTTCCTTCTCTTACCGCTAATGTGACTGACTGGTCCGAATGCCGTTAAATATATCATTTTGCATGCCATAGTTTCCAGAGAAGAGTGTGCAATGTCCAGAGAACTTGTCTCTACTGTATTTGGTACATGAACAGCCATGAAATTCTGGAACTGTGACCCTTTCAGCTGCCAACCAGTATATGTAGACCTCTGTAAGTCTAGAACATTTAGAATTTTTCTGACTGTAGTTACATATGGTTCTGACTGAGTAAAGACGATAAACTTTCTAAAACAAAATCAATCTGTCTGTACGAAGTTTGTTTATATGTAGCATCCAATAAAGAAGAATTGCCAAGTATGTTTTCTGTAATTGCTCATCCAGGTAATCGTACTTTCTCTGTGCCATTGCTTCCCTCTCCCCACAGTCTTTGGCACTGTCCAAGCAGCTTATACGCATGGTGGAAAAGGAACGACTCCATGCGGTCAACGACCAGGAGGTGGAGCGGCTGGTGGAGCGCTGGCTGTCTGACGAGTGCATGAACGCCATCATGAGCTTTTTCCAGTCCAAAGCCAGGCTGTGAGACCAGGCCCCAGCCCAAGGAGCCACGCCCAGAGTGTTCAACACCCTCAACCGTCCCTTAGACTTTACAGCACAGATGTGTGCTCTTTGCCAGTTGACGGTACTAACCGAGAGGGAACTTAATATCAAATGCAGAGGTTTTTAAATTTAAAAAAAAAAATGCCTTAATATGAAGTTTGCATCCACCTTTATGCGCTGTACCCATAATTCTAGGAGTACCAGAGATCATTCATAATTCCATGCTACATAACCTTGTATGTTACAGTAGGTTCCATATTCTATAAGTGGAGGAAACTGCAAGTGCAAGAACTAGGGTGAGCAAATGAGAAGGGAATAGAATCTGGACCACATGAGATGGAGATGGCAATAGTGGACTGTGCTGTGGGGTTGTTTTGGGGGGGAGGGTTAAGTTGAAGTTGTGAATCGACGAGGGGTGAGGGGGTTCTTGGGGAGAAGATGTCATGAGGAAAACACAGAAGTCCTGGTGGCTTGTTTCAAGCACTGTATTGGGTAAATGATTACATTCAGAAGGCAAATGCTGTAGATAAGCACTGAAGACATCCTCATATTTTCATACTTAATCAAGAATTGCCTTTAAAAAGTGTTTCAGATACTGTAACTAATAACTGTCCAACTCCATATTTGGCAGACAATAAAGTTGGGACTTTGAATAGACTCATGCAGTAAAGCTTGAGTAGGAACCCTTGGAACCTCCATCAGATATTAATAAGCTGCTGTTTTTGATCTTTGTTGTCAAACCTTGTGAAGTCACTTGCTGTTAAAGACTGCGTCTACTTAAATAATGTTTGTAAAGATGGTAACAGTAAAAAGATGAATTTCTGATCAGAGAAGAATTATTTGCTACTTTTATAATAAGCTGCTTCATCTAAGGTGACAAAGAATTGAAAACTTTTTTTTGGATGTGCAATGTTTTGTCATGCCACACATTTGCTTATTTAGATCGTTCATAGGTCAATTCATAATCTACTTCTGGTAATTGTAATGCATAGTAATGTTTTTTGAGTGATACCAGATGACACTAAAGTCGGTACAGGTAGAACAGTAGTTACCTTAAGCCAACTGTGATGTCCTGTTTTTGCTACAATAACATGGACTGTTAAGTGCGCAGGTTCACTCTCAACTTACAAAGTAGCCTTGTTACCCCAGAACAAAGAGAAGTACATCAAGTAATTGGGTGGCTAACTTCTGGAAGAAATTGGTGGAACTGTGCTTTGTGTGTCAGGGGACAGTCCTAGTCTTTACTTTATTCATATTAATCTGGTGGAATTATTTTTTTTTTTTGTCTGGAGTTTCTTTGCTGAGCTGTTAACATCTCTTACATTTGCTTCTTTGTTGTTCACTCATGGTCGTATCGTAATAAACATGGTTTCACTGAAACTTGCAGGTTCAGAATCAGTACAGTAGATGCTGTTTGCCTTTTTTTTCCTTCACGGGTATAACCAATTTTCAATGCTCTGTGTCTTAGCTGTACATTTATAGCAGGACTAGTGGGTGTGGGTGGGTCGCGATGGTGGGACCAAGGGCACATTATACCACATTCAATTTTTTGCTCTCTGTACTTCTTCCACAGATTTAAACTTTTTAGTATACATTATTCTTTTTTTTTTTCTTTTTTTTTTTTTTTTTTTACCTTGGCTGCATTTCAGCTAAATGGGATCGGTTAGGGTTCAACAGCAGTTTCACTTCACTCAGGGTTTGCGTCTTCACTTTCAGGTTACAGGCTGTGTGCTGTCCACTGCAGCAGCTTTGAGTCCTCCAACGCAGCTCTGGTTAATTCAGCCAGCGGGTGATTTAAAGCCTGATGACTCTTTTTTTATGTTAGCAGCTGGTCATTCCTATTTTATTTTGAACGGTTTCATAGATGTGGTTGAAGAAATGTCTGCTTTCGGCAAAACAAAGCTTGAAAAATCAGATGAGGCAGGCATTCTTAGGTATGAGTTTAATGACTGTCATTAAATAGGTTACTTTGAACATCGGATGCTAGAAACAAATTGAACAAATGACTTGAGAAAGTAAGTTTAGAACATGGAATGGAATTTAGAATGTTTTCTGTTTTCCATTTTCCATTCCTTAGTCTCAAAGCTTTTTTTGAGAACTTTAAAAGTACTCCTAAAAACTCCAATCTTTCAGCCAGTGGTTAAACCTTTGAAAAGAACATTCAAGATGCTGCTACAGAAAGTATGATGCACAAGATACAAATGCTGGCTTGCACGATATCTCTGAGGAAATGCTTCAGTATCTAGTGAAAACGGGCAAACTCCAAGTGATAGGGTTGGAAATGTTGTACTCAAACCATCAAAGAGGGGTTTTGAAATTCTGTTGCTTTCCAATAGAGGGCACAGCATACCAAAAGTAGAAGCGGATGCTGAAAGAGCTCCGTACACATAAGGATACATTGGATTACTGCCCTCTATCTGTTCTTCAGCATATTAAAGGAAGCAAAGCAAATATGAAAAAATTGTAACCTACAATTTTTGTGCTTCAATGTTACCTGCAGGATTTATACATTTTTTTTAATACTGGTTGAGGCAGCTGTTCAACTGGCTTCAAAGCTGAAGTCAGGCTCCTTATGATGTAATCACAGCAGAGATCTGCTGGCCTCCATGTTAGCTCAATGTGTATGTTTGAACCTGAACGTGATCTGGACACACATTCCTCATTTATTAAAGACAGGACTGAGTTACAGCTGCACAATAATGATTCTTCCTAAATTTTGAATCTGTTGAGGTGGTTTGGATGTGAACATCATGTGACTGGCTTTATTCAAGCCCATTACTGTAAATTACATTCTGGAGTACATGAAACTATATTTTCAGTGCAGCTGTTGAGAAGCAATTGAGATGTCAATGATTTGATGGAAAATAGTTATGCTCACACTTTGGGAATAGTACAATTGATCAATAAAGTTTCAATGATTCAATGAGGAAACTATTGAACAGTTGCGGTTAGCTGATAAATCTCATTGTGGCCAATGCCATGGTCACAGTTTTGGTCTTAGACAGATACATGGTCATGGTACGGTCATGGTCAAGGCAGTAAGGAGCATTGCTTTCTGGGTAGACGATGCTATTAGTTTGAAAAGCATTTAAAAGTAGATAAGCACTAGTCTCAGTTTTTACCTCAAAAGCCATTAAGTCAGCTATGTTTGTGCACAGACATTCTTAAGAGTTTGACTTACAACTTATAACAGCAATGAATTCAGACTAAATATACAATCTGAATTCTTTGCCCTACTTTCAGAATGGTATGGGATTCAAACAGTGAAGGCCTGCTTTTGTGAATTGATAGTAAGATAGTGCCGAAATTAAAAAAACATATTGGTCACATAAGTCAGAATAAGGACTGTTTTGGTCAGCTAAGAATTCTGTACATCCCAGAACTGCAGGAAAAAGCCATAAATTAAATGTACATTTTACAGGTTATATAAAAATGCAGTTCACTGTTTTTTCCATGCTATTTCTAGCATGAAACACTTGATTTAAAAAAATTGAATAAATAATGTGTTAGGCTTCTGAAGGAAGATACAGTAAATTAATTTGTTTTCATTTCACTTCAGACTTCCAGACTGTGCTGCTATCAAGGAATCATACTTCAAAATTCATTACAGCCTCAGTAGAGAAAACTTACCACTACAGAGGTAAGAAAAATTATTTGAAATTTTTGCTTCATTGGCATTATTTACACCCTGTATACCGTACAGTACCTACTGCATCAAATAAAGTGACACTCCAACAGGGCACTATTGAAATATTTTGTAAGAAAGCATGCAAGTTGTTTGTACAATGGTGTTTGTACAATGTGACATCTGTGATTGGTGGCTCCCTGGACAGAAGAGTGCTGGCTACTGTAGTGAACAACAACAGGAAGGAAGCCAGGGGGGGCCAAACGGGCGGCAGATAATTGTGCTGTGGAATTCTATAGGGGATACTGCGGCAGGAGCCTTCAGGGGAGTCAGACACCATGATGACAGGGTTCTCAGGCCGTCCACTCAACATTCTTGTGGCTATGGTAGTAAAAATCCAGGTAACCTTGGAGGGAAATGTAAAATGGAAGTTGGACGTGGTCCCATTGACAATACGGTATGGTATATATGGTACTAGTCGCTTAAATGCTTTATTTTTATGATTCAAAAAGCACTTTGACTAACTATAAGAAATTTGAACCTTTGGAAATGGATGTTTGGACATTAACTTTGAAAAGTGTGGAGCTTATGTTCTTGCTTTCCCCATAATTAATTTTCAAATAATGAATGGCCTTTTCTGTAAAACACGAAATAAATTTGAAATTCCGAAAGATATACATGAGGTAAAGGACTCAAACATTCCTGGGTGAAATTTGATATGGCTCTTGATGTGGCTATTTGAACTCAAGTTTTCATGACATCAGGGATGACTGATGATGGAAGAGAGCATGACTGGGGGGGGGGAATGACATACCTCAGCAGGTTGATATTCCATGCCTCCCACCACGGTTCTTTGAAAATCAGGGCTGAGCTTGTGCTGCCTGTATGAATCACGATTAGGCATTAGTGGAGATGGCTCACCATGGACAGAGTTGGGAACATATGGTTTTGAGTGGTGTTCAAAGAATTCCCCTGCCCAGCTTAAAGATAAAATAGATCTGCCCTCTGTTCTGTCTGATCACTGGGACTTCACAGGTGCTCACAGGGCTGGTGTTTCTCATATTGTTTAGGGAAACCACATATGTTTTGCGTATCTCACCTGTTTGGCTAACCTTTTACTGTCTGGCAGCGTAGAATAATAGCCATTCTGTAGGGAAAACATTGAGATGAATCAGACCCAAAAGGTTATATCACCTCTATCGAGATATCAGTACATCAGACATCAGTATTGTGTGGATAGTATTGTGCAAGGCTTCCCTGACTACAGAATACTGGATTGGAGGAGAAGAATCACGTGTGATTTGACAACATGTAGAAGTTAAAGCTGAAGCATAACTTAAAAGGTCACTGACTCATATCCCTTTGTTATCTCTCTAATTCAAATTGGGAATCCTTGTGACATTATTCATGGAAATGTTAACTGTGCCAAAAACTGTGCTAATTGGATGGCTACAGTAATATAGCCACAGGAAACTAATTGTTTGTACAGACTGACTGAACAATAAGTCCTTACTGTATACTCATGTTAGTAGATTTTCCCATCAGTAGCTTTATATATCATGCTACATTCTTTTAACAGATTTTTTCATTCACAAATGCACTGGCACTGCACGGAAAAAACTGCAGGGTATTAAGGAATCCAAGAAGTTTAAACTAATGACCCGGACCATCTATGGCCACGCCCACTTTCATTACGACACTTCCATTACATCACACCAGTGCCTCGTCCACATCTGACTGGCTAAGAGACTATGCTCCTCCATTACCCTGCACGGAAACTTGGGTGGCCACAGAAATGTGATGTTAATGTGCCTCTGAAAAAAAAAAGAAACGAAAAATCAAAAACAACACTTCACGCCCTGTTCAAATACTGCCAAGCTTCATGTTTCAAAAACAGGGGCATTATTCACACTCTCTTTCTTGGTTAACCTGTTTTTGAGATAATAACAGACCTCAGTAGGAACCTTGCTCCTTGCAACTGCTCTCCCTACAATTTTTTCTGCAGTGTAATCGTTTCAATAAAAGAACCATAGCCAGTTCGTTCCCTAAATGGAAAAGGATGAGCCCTAGAACACACAGGTAGTGGGAATCTCTGTTGCTCATGAAACCCTAAGGTTGGGTTGGGAGAACGGTTACAAATTTGGATGAATTCTGAGATAACCGTTTTTCCCTGCAGATTCTGTGCTTGTTCAACCGCCCTTTCCTTTCTAAACTAGATACCAAATCTACCTCATCTACCTTTGATGTGGCAGAAAAAGAATAACGTGTGTATATAGATCCTTACTGGAATATTTTGGAAAATTATTTGCATTTTCTCACTTATCTGAGCAGCCGGCATTTAGAATTTCAGAAGTCAAATGGCTGCTATTGGAGACAGACGCTTCCATTATCTAGGAAGTTACTAACTCTTATCTCATAACTTCCCTTTCAGCGAGACCATCTTTCACAGCTACGGTTCACCCGGCACCCTTTCAAACGCTTCATCGAATTAATGGCTGGTATTTCCACTGGCGCTTGGGTAAACATGATAAGTGTTTGCCGCATGATGCCACAGAAAGGGCCTCCTGCTCAATTTTGAATGGGGTATGAACACAGTGACCTGGGCCATGGACCCTGAGGATTTGGAGGTAGAGTGACGTTTGATAAATAAAAGCCAGAGGTAAAATCAGGACAGCCGGTCCCTAGTTGGTTGAATCATTCGTGTTCCAGCCAGACTGCTTGCTGTAATGGACTGGTACAGTTTTATAGCAGAACACACAAGGCCACCAACAGGTTCTCACTGCCCCCCATCAATATACAGCATGTCAGAGGAACAGTCACGCAGTGTTGCGTGCTTTTCTATGTTAAAAGCATTTTTACAAATTAAAAAGGTGCGATATGTTTGGATTCAGGGTAATTCAGCCCTTACCACAGGGGTTTATATGACGCGTTTCATAAAATAGTATGTTGACTACACTGCAGACAACCAATAAGCTGTAGTGGGCTTTGTGGCCTGGTCTTGCCATTATCATTTCTTATTTCTCTTATGAGTTGAAGGACTTTCCACTTACGTAGTTTGTCAGATAATATGAATTACCTAAGCATAGATGAAACTTTTCTCACAGGTCGAGGCATCTTGATTTATCGTTTTCACACTTTTTGAATTGGTTTCTAAATGTACACATCTGTAAAAACTGCACTGAACCAGAACTTCCAGGAAGTGAGAAGCTCATAAGGAGCATATACTGAAATTGCAGATGACACACATAAAAATAATCTGAGAAAGTTTTCTGGAGTGAATCGTTTATCCTTGCATGAAAACAGTATGAATACTGCTTTAGGAAAATCTAGGAAAAGGTCCTGTCTCCGACATAGTCTTTTGGGATTTGAACCCTCAGCCCAGTCGTTACATGCTGAGAGCTGTGGCAACTTCTCCACGCTGTTGTTCCCCCAGTGACGGATGGCCGTTAAGCCTGTCACCACCGCTGATGAATGCACCGTACCCCAAGGAAGAAGGTGGGGGGGGGAAGCTTGTCAGTCTGCTGTTACTTCCAGAACTGGAGACCCTGCTGCAGAGGGTAGAATAACAAGAGAGGCGGCAGTGTGGAGCAGTGGTTATGGAATCGGGCTTGTAACAGGAAGGTCTGCGCATCCGTGTCCCAGCGGGCATACTGCCATTGTACCCTTGAGTAAAATGCTTACTCTTGTAAATATCCAGCTGAATAAATAGACCTGTTCAAAATGGCAGCCATGTAAATCAGCCAATAATGTCATATGAAGACAGGGAATGAGCTTAAAAATTGTTTTGAAAGAGGAATATGATGGAAATGCTCTCTAGTATTTGGCAATGGGCTTCTGGTGTGAAATCAAATGCATCATCTGGCATTAGAATCACTAGCAATATTAGCTGTAACAATTTACAAAGAGATGATTATATGTAAAAAAAAAATTTTTTTTAAAGCTTGATATGGGAGTACTTCTCATGCAAATTTTGGAAATGTTGCTAAACCCATAATTGAAAAATAAAACGTTTTATTTAACCGTGAGTTATTTATACAACAGCATATGGAATCTGGCAGTGAACAATTCAGCATTCCTGCCTCCTACACACAGACCCAGACCTGCATGCTTCCTGCATTTGCTGATGAAAATACAACCTGCATGTGTGTTCATTTAGAAACCTTTATACATTTAAACACTTGACATAACCTCTCACAAGGGCATGAGCTTTGGCTTGTCCATGCAATATCAGACATGTTTTTGTGGAAATCTGGTCACAAACGCATTGCTCGCAATTGTCATTCTGGGCCGCCACAGAGCAGGTTTTGGAAGGTTTCCACAACAGACGCCCTGTAAGTCGAGAAGGGGCTCGTTGAAGGTGACCGTGGGTGGGGGTGGAAGGGAAGGAAGGCCTGCAGAGCGGCGTCCTGGGACATTCCTGTCGGAGATGACTGATGTGCCCCGGGAGGGAGGCCGCCGACTTCACCCCAGGCCGACCTGCTAGCGCTGGGGCTCTCAGGTTCACATTCGGGGACCACCAATGGGGCTCTGGGGGAATGATTAGGGCAAAAGGGAAGGGGGGAAACGGAACTGGAGATAATCAGAGGGCTCCAGGGTCCCACTCGTTGCTGGCTGTCCAGCACATAGAGCCTGAGCAGTTTTACAGGGGAGACTTCAGTATGGAAGGTTTATTATCTTGCTTGAGTGATTTAGGGACTGCAGGGAATTACATACAGGCGAACTGCAACATTGCTCTCTCAAATTACAGATTTGTGTCCATAAACTTTTCACCCAACTTTGCAGACAGATGATTTTAAAATAAGTAGTACACATAAAATATGTTCATACTGTATCTTGCACAAAACTAGTTGTGTATTATGAAGGTATATTGGCACACAACCGCAACACATGCACCCTGAAAAATTTGACTGAAGTGATTGTAAAGGGGCTGAAAATAGTTAAAAACCATGAATGATCACACTTTCACCAAATATCTATTCAAAATTATGTCAATAACTATAATAACACACATTTCAAGTCATGAAATCCATATTGAAAAAAACCACAGGACCGCCTCAACACAGCACCTCCCTCCTCAGCTCTTCCCAAAACATCACCCACAAGTAAACAAACACATGTGCCTAGCGTGGCTACATCTAAATCTGATCAACAATGTCCACTGATGTCATTGGGGGAGGAAGAGGATGATCCCAGACAAGGGGTAGAGGGAACAGCCCCAGCAACAAGTTCCAGGAATTTGCAATTGGAAATAACATATTTTTTATCTTTTTCATCTCATCTACACTTTCCTGCACTGTTCCTAGCTACACATGCAGACAGTCAAAAACACAATGTAAACACAACATAATACATTCCCTAGACAAGTGTGTATGGTAGAACTCTGCAAGTTGCCCAAATGTTGAAGCCTCTGTGCTTGGAGTTTTCAACTCCCAAAAACAGGGTGGCTGCTGAGCTCTCAGTTGGCCTCTCCTGAGTTAGAAATTAAAGGCAAAAGCAGCACCCTATCCTTGTTGCTGCTCTCTGTGTAAATTAATAACATAAGAGAGCTTTGGCTACTTTCACAGTACTTAAAGTAAAAACAGGGCAGTTAGTGATACATATTCACTGGAGAGTAGATCTGTTATAAGTTTTGAATTGTGGCTGAACAGTTAGCATGTTGAGTACAATTAGCATGCTGAGTAAATGATCAATGATCCCCAGCTGAGGGAATTAATCATACTCTTATTGTCTCTCCAGGGGTGGCCTATAGCAGATGTTCACATGCTACCTCACGTCTCTGAACTCCACATTCACCCCCCTCAAAAGTCCTGCAGCAACCTTAGCCAACTGATAGGTATCAGTCATATTATCTTAGTCACCATTGTAACAGGGGTTAGTCTGTGGCGAGTTTCAAACTATGGCCGTGGTGCTCAAGAAGAGTTATGTTTTGATCTTCAAGATAAAGATGGTCTCCAGCTAAGGGAATTAATCAAGCTCATTGCTTCTCAAGAGTTGACGTCACATTCTGTGGCGGATGTTCATGTACTAATGCAGTGGTTCCCAACCATGTTCCTGGTGAATCATTGTCCTGTATGTGATGTTTTCATTTCAATCCTAATTTGGCACATCTGATTCTACAGACTAGCAGCTCATTGAGATCCCTAGCAGTTAAATAAGGTGTCCTTTGTTAGGGTTGAAGTGAAAAGCAACAGGACAGCAGATGACAGGAATATGGTTGGGAACCACTGCACTAATGTATGTATGCACTACGTTATCCAGAGCAACTTACTGTATATAAGTGCATACATTTGGGTTTAGGCAAGAACAGTGCTGATCCTAAGCTATGACAACAAATAGTAATTGTCAATACATAATCTTTCAACATAAATTAGATACCAGATGCCATAGGAGGTACAAGAGGGAAACAGAGAATGTTGTATTATTAGGAAAAAAATTGGTTAGGGAATATCATTTAAAATTTTGGCCAGAATAGAGACTTGATTGACAAGAGGGCCCCTTTAGGAAGGGGGACAGTAAGTCAGTCAGGGAATGTGTAGCAGAGAGGGCTGGCAGGAGTATAAGGCATAAGGTTTGCAGGTAAAAAGGTGCTGTTCCTCTTGATGTACAATAGAAGAGTGTCCTCATTTTTTAATTGGTCTTGAAATAAAATTGTATCCAAAATAGTGGCTTACACTGAAAACCATTAGTTACTCACTAGCTGGGTAGCTCGCTCAATAAAAGTACTGCTTGTAGCGCAGGAGTGAGCACCACAGTCTCAGATTGAATCCGACCCGTGCCACTGCAAACTGTGGCTGGCAACCCCACAGGGGTGGTACATAATTGACTTCGTGTCACTTAGGGATATGGGAGGGGTACAGATGGTAAAAATAGCATTGTTCATTGCTCCAGGCCATCCAGGCGTCTGTAGCTAACTCTCTGTGCACGTGTATGAATGGGTCTCCTCAGCCCCTGGTCTTCACATGCCTGGCTTGCGACTGTGGTGTGAAATTATGTTTGAAGTGATATTTAACTTTGGTATAACACAAGTCATTTTATTTGTGTAGTGTGAATACTAGCAACATCAGAGGTCCCTGTTGACTGTTAACGGCAGCCCCATTCCTCCCGGTTTTCCGGTTCCCTGTTCCCTCCCATTCATTTTCAGGGCCTCACCGAAATTGCCACATAAAAGAAAAACAAGATCCAGGAAAAGTTTTGTTACTTTCACTGTATCCTTGAGCACAATAACATATTTACATGGGCACGTGCATCTAACTATGGTTTGTTGTATTTCTAAGCAGTGGCCAATCTGAAAATTGTTTCTCTGTTTATAGCTAACCTAAGCCTGAAAACAGTTTGAAAAAAAAAAAAAACCTGAAAATCAGTTCAAAAAACCTTGGACCGTTTGACGTTAATACTCATTTTATCAACCTGTTATCCTCCAGAGATTGTGTTTTAAAATGATTAATTTCGGCGAGGTCACAAAAATGAAGCGGAATGAACTGCAAGCCGGAAAATGGTCAACAGGGACATTTCATGTTGCTAATATTCATGATATGCAAATACAATGGGGTGAGCTCCACAAAAGTACTTGTGTTATACAAAAGTGAAATATCTTTCTAAGTTCAAATCCAAGAACATTTTTATAAGCAAGACTAGAGATTTGTATTTTATTTGGTCCAGACTTGCTAGCCAGTGAAGGGAGATGAGGAGAGGGGGATTTGTGTTGTTTTGCTGATTGTAGATGAGCTGAGCAGCAGTATTCTGAATGAGATGGAGTGACTGGCTGGCACCTGCATGGGAGACCAGAAAGGAGACAATTTTAGAAATGTACAATCTGGTCATTTAGCAGACATTTTAAACTGAAGTGACTTACAAAGGTGCATTTCACATGATAAGCAAACACTTAAAAGCTAGAAATAGGTACAGTCACAATCATAAGTGCCAACATCAAGGTACTTGCCTCAAGGCCTGTGAAATAAAGGAAAAAAGGTTAGTTTTTTTTACTTGCAGCAATGCAGTTGGGACAACACACAGACCTGAATAATTGTTAGCATTCGTAGTGGGGGAAGGATGTTGTAGAGAGGAAATCGGTAGCTATGTGTTACTATTGTGATATTCTCAATGAAAGACAATCTGTTATTCAAGACTACACCAAGATTTGTTGGCAGCCAAGGATGCAGACACCATTGTGTTACTAAGGGGGATGGACAGATGGGGGGGAGGATATATCTAGTAGGTAGAGTACCACAGTTTTGGCAAGACCAAGTGTAAAATCTTGACTGATCATCCTCCAGCAATCCAACTGCAGCGATCATTTAGGCAGGCTGTGATACATGAGGCAATGTGTTCCTGGTGGAATAGCTGAGCTGTGTGTCATCAGCATTGCAGTGGTAGGAGAAAAAAAATTGAATATATTTTTAAGATGAGAAATTTAGTCTGTAAGGAAAGTAGGAGGGGGCCAAGAATGGAACCCTGTGGGACTGCGTTAAGACAGTGGTCCTTCCTGAGTTGTCATATCTTCATAGCTACACATGCACAGTTGACTTAGTGATGCACGATGGAACTTAAAGCCTCCCTTCCCTTGGTAATACTACTGGCCACAGTCAACACTGCCATGGTCTGGATAGGAAACCAGATTGTGGAGTATATCGTTGTAATAGAACAGTGAATTAACAGAATGAGCTACCCAGCAAGTTTATAGACTGCTGGGTACAAACTACTGTGCACAAAATGTTCTTAGCCAGCTTTCTATATAGGAATGTTTTCATTGTCTTCAATATTAGCCGCAACAATATTCAAATAATGTTTGGCTATATATAAATAGGATCACATGTCCTATTTGTTATATACATTCCAAGCCTGGCCATATGCCTAGAGCATAGAGCAGTTTTACAGGGGCTAACTCTTCTGGCTTCAACAATATATTTAACTCCCAATTCAATCTGCTTACTGAAGGAGCAGGCAAGTACGCAATAGCCTAATGTGCCAACAATAGTTTTGTACATTCAAAAACCAGAATCTGGAACTTTAACAGCAATGATAACAATTCCAAATGAATTAGAGGACAAAGTGAAATAGCTAGATTTTACTGGCTTTTTACAGGCTTTATCATGTCAAATGTTTGCATTCTGCCTGGGGGAATAGCTTGTTGTTGATTAGCAAAAGCTGAAATTTTGGCAAACAAAGTGCTATGATGTGAACTGCAGCCTGTGCATAAAAAAAATAAAAATAAATAAAAAACTCAGAGAATGCATAATCCCCTTAAGAATGTGTTTTCATGACCTATAGACAAACCCCTGAAAGCTGCTGAATTATGACATGGTATGTAATTATAAGCCACAGATATGCATGGGGCATTTAAGAAAGTCCATACACCGTAGCAAACTGTCCTGTATAAGGTTGGAGAAAATCCCTTAAGAGCATTGACCACTTTCATTCAGTATGATTCTCACAGAACAAAACACAGGGTATTTAGCCTTTGTGTGAAAACACTTTATTGTGTGCAATGAGCCCAGGGTCATTTCAGGCCGTAAAGGTTTAGCTGTTGACGTCTAGGTGCTTTCAGTCCTTAGAGTACTGCCATTGCACATAGTAGGGTGCTTACCTCAAATGCCTGACTTAAAGATAGATTGATGGTTCAATCCCCCAAAGACTCACTACTGATGTTGGTCTGAAGAGACAGCATTCATGTCTGTATTCTTTATTATAATTGTGTAAGGCATAGTTCAAATGAAATTAACCTTGTTTTCCTTGGATACTTGGGTCAACTCTCGGATACTGCCGAACTTGAATACACTGAGAAATAAGTGATTTGAAGTTCAGATTCCACAAGATGGCACTTTAGTGACCATTCAATCTCACTTGAAAACCTCACTTCCCTTCATCTTTCCTTTGATTGTCCTAAAACAGATACATAGCCAGGGTGATCATGAGAGATCATTACTGGGAAAACTATAAAAGCAGTTATTCACTAATACTACTATTACAACTAATAATAATAATAATAATAATAATAATAATAATAATAATAATCTGTTTATTTGTGTGTTACAGAGTGCAGAGATGATTTCAAAATCAATAATACAATCATTGGTTATCATTTCTTCTCTTTATGATTCACAAAATGTTTTAAGTACATTGGGGATATCTTGTGAGGCTTATGGTCTTATGGTTGTGACAACAAATGAGTACATCTCCCAGACAAGCTTAAAACATATTTTTGTTCCAAACAAGTTCTGTCAAAGTCAGTTCCAAGCATGTCACATACTTGCTTGCAACATCCCCTGATGGCTATCATTTAGTCATGAAAAAAATATGGAGCAACATGTCAAATACATTTACAAATAAAAGTAATGAAATGACAGGTGTGTTTACTATTGCTAACATCCCTGATAAAAATGAACATTAACGACCGTCCACAATATACATTCCGTATAACTTTAGTATTGAGACCAAACTAAAGCTATTCTTGCATGGCATGCCCCTTGTGACTTACAATAACATTCAAGGAACAGCCCGGAAACTGGACAAATGTATGACCAGGGAAAATTTACCCCACCTTTCCAAAAGTTTTCAACAAAACATATAAAATAGGATCATGCCGTGCTCTTACAATTTAACAATTTGATTTAAAATCTTTATTCTCGTTACATTACCAACATAATTCTCATCATTTTAAAAAAGTATAAAAATTTCACTTAAAATATGAAAGAACTGTGACGTATGCTGACACACTATACGTACGCAACACGTGTTTGCATGTACTTGTACCGGAGGAACACGTGTAACACTGAAGGACTGAAATAAATGTATCTGTGTATCTGATCAAACACCTTCTGCCATGCCTCACTCTGTACCCATAAACCCCTGCTTTGCGTGGTTCCGCTTCCCACGCAGAAGCTGCTGGGTGGGCAGAGTGCTGACTGAAGTCTGAAACACTTACTGCATCTTGGGTTGAAGAGACTGCAGCTGCTCTGTGTGTGTGTGTGTGTGTGTGTGCGTGTGTGTATACGCATGCATGCGCACGCATACATGCATGTGCGTACATGCGTGTGTCTGTGCGTGCGCATGTATGCTGTGTGTATTTTCCAAGGTGGCAGCCCCGGCTCTATGAATAAAACCTAAATTAAAGAGGTTGTGAGTGGCCGGTGAATCAAAGCCCAATGTAATGCTCCAAAATAATAATATTTGTCAAGGAAACTAGCACCTCAGGGCATGCTGTGAGAGAGGAGGTGAGAATGGTGCTTCATGCCAGGTACTGAGTAAATGTCCTGTTTTAAAAATTGACGGAAATATTAGGGCAATCTTTGTATTGGTGACTAAACCTACGTCGGCATCAAAAAAGGGCAGACACTACCTCTAGCAATGATGTCATGCTTTCCTGTTAGGACCATCTGAAAAAGTACAAATCTAAGAGCTTGAAAGTGAAGTTCCAAGCAGTGCAGTCACTCACTGCTTTCCTTGTTTGATGTAAGCTTTCACTGGTGTTCAGGACACAAATATGCAACATTGTAGTTCAGTACAAACATCCTATAGTGGAAGCAGGCAATATGATGAAACAATATGGGCGGCATCAGTCGATAAAGTTGGCAAAACTGTCTCTTCATCATGGTCCTAACGGGTTGTAGGGTCTACCGGCTGTTCCAACAAGGCAGTAATAAATCCCCTAAGTAAACTACTCATATTAAACTGGTTTCCCTTTTACACTATACACTTGGTATAATACCCGCTCTGTATTCCGAACATTCAGGAGGAGACAGATGTTTGATTCTGGGGCAGATGTGTGAATTGAAGCTTTCTGGCGTTGTTTATGCCCGGGGGCTGGGGGAGTGGGGGGATTTCTGGTAGATTTTAGGGTTTTCCTTAACAGAGGGGGAAAAAAATAAATAAAAATCTTGCGCATGCATGTACACTATTTTCAGTTTGTCTCAGCTCCCCATTATTATATGAGTTCTGACATCTCAAATGAGCAATTAGGTACCCCTAAACAGTGACAAAGCCACATTTTGCAAATCATTCTTTCTTCACATGAAAAAGAATATGTTAGCTATCCACCGGTGACTGCTATTCAACTCTGGAGTGCTCTCATGGACAAGTAAATTGTTGGGGGTATATGTGCTTATCACACGTGTAAAATAGTCTGAATATGATATCCACCTCGCAGCTAGACAACAGAGGAGGAAGAGTCAAAAGTGTACCTAAACTTGGAACAGGGACTGTGAATAAGCTGCAATTTCCAAGACACTGCACTTCTTTAACAGAAATTTGTTATTCACATATTGATGTTGGTGTAAAATTGTAAAAATCTATACATTTGTATATCTAATAACAAAGACTAAAAGGATATAAATTAAATGAAGGAATGTAAAAAATATTTTACGTTTTAAGTCTGTTTTTATTTGTCTTGAAGAGAGTATTTAAAATTAATTCCAGTCAATTCCCTTTAATTTTTAATCTTGTGAATTCCTGTCCCTTGGAATATAACCACAGTTATGCTTCAGTTTATTAAATAGCAATATGTTAAATAGGTTAAATGGCAATATGTGAGTCCGCTCAAAAATGGCTTGTGAAGTCAGGTATCTGACTATTCAGCATATGAATTTGCACCATCTGTATATACAGTACTTTCACAGTCATATATCAGCTGGTCCTTCTCTGTTTCCAAAATTAATTTAAGAGTACCCGTAAAGCTGTACTTTGACCCACACCCCCTGTGTTGCTACTATATGATGCAGGACTAAGAGACAGTGGCATATGTGACCAATGAGAGTAAAGGTGTGTTAGAGGGTAAGCCAAACTAGTTACGTGCAATGTGTCTATCAAAGGGTGCTTCAAATGCTGGGTCGAGCCATGGCTTAGGGGCTTTGGAGGGAAACACCAGAAAGTTCAGTTGCAAGGCCCCTCTTTCATGTTTTGATATAATATATGACAGGGAAGAGTTCCCTTGAGAACAAGCCATGATGTTTTCGGTAGCACGTGCACTCATACACACACATTCACAAACTCACACACACACACACACACACACACACACACACACACACACACACAAACACACACACACACACACACACACACACGTGCATACACGCACAGCATTTCTGAAAATGTTTTCAAAAGAGATTGATTCCCTGTATGTTCCGTGCCTGATACCATGGCCCACTTTAAGTGCACTAGGTCTCCTTGCTGAACTTCAGCAGTGAGGGTGGTGGGAGTACAGAGACACATATATGTCAACTTCCATCTGTGGAAAGTACGACAACCTGACAGAGGTGCAAAGCCTGCCACTTTTCCAAGACCCAGACTGACTCCCCTAGTCTGTGTTTTGGTAGAAACCTTAAGGTTGAAATGTTTGATTACCAGGATAGCCTCAAGCTTTGTTGAACACCCACGGCCTTATATAAATGACAAAAACAATGTTCTTCTGAATGGCAACATACTCATTCTGTTGATGTTTGTTGACATACCACACCAATGTGCGAGTGAGTGAGCGAGAGAGTGTGTGCATGTGTGCACATGAGTGTGCGCGCGTGTGGGTGTGTATGCAGTGTTTGTTTTTCCAGTGATATCTCATTGACACATTTGACCAATTTGTTTTGTATTACAAGTGAAGAAATAGTACCCAGCTGCTACCTAACCACGACTTAGTCAGTGATTTGTTAAATTAAGCATGTTTGTTTCACGTACAACACAAACTCACTGAACTGTTCAAGCTGCTTAAATGTAACATTTGAAGTTAATGATGTGAAGTGCTGTTGAATGAATTTTGGCCAAGGCTGTGAAAACATTTTCTACATAAATGTACCTTTGCAGGAATTATTTGTGAAAACATTCCTAAAATAAAAAAAGGCTCATAATAAAATGGAAATTAAAGCCATGCATAAGTTAAGAGGAATCAGCTGGTAGACGAGTGTAATTCTAAATGTTTCTGAATAATTTCCAGGAGCTGGGAAAATGAAACAGTTCCACCAAAGTGGAAAATAGATATTGCTCATTTCCAGGAAAAGTGGCTTGAATTAAAGGAAATAAAGTTTTTAACCACCAGTCTAGACATGAGGCATGCTTTTCTAGGACAAAATGTATTGGAAAGTAAAGCAAATGTTCTCATACGTTTCCATATTAAACAGATTCTCCTGAGAACATATATTCTAAAAAGGCCATCTATTTTATCCTTTACATAAATGCACACTGACTAGCTTGTATAGCCCAGGTACAACAGCTCACTGCCCAATAACGAATAGCTAATATGATCAGATATGATTAGCTAGTATATACCTCACAGAGTCTTTCTTTCAAATCTAGCAGGAATATTTAAATATGAACAATCTTAATAGTGAAAGCACATAATATTGGCTGAGGCACTCATAGTCATGAATAAAAGATATCCCAAGCCTAGCTGAGAAACTGCAAAACCCTACACATGACACTTCACCTGGACTTCCCCTATAAAGCAGCTGTGCGAAGGGACGCCCACAGCAGGGTAATTACTCCCAGATGCAATGGAGCGTCACGGAGCAAGTTGTGATGAGGTCAGGTTTGGCAACCTCATAAAAACGCAGAGGCCATGACGTCTTCCTTGACCGACACCTCGACTTTGACTCTGTTTCACCAAAATGACAATGGCCCAAACTGACAGACATCTGTTTCTCGACGGTCCCTTTGATATCCCTAAAAAAGGCCCTTGAAGTAGTGAGCATCACTTTGAGATTGACTTGGTGGGAAAAAGTTTCATTCTTGGCCAGAGGCCAAGAGAAGAGAAAGGCCCCCATGGATGTTCACAGCACGATGCTTTATTAGATCATTGCAGTGTGTCATTGAGCCAACACATTAGTGTCATACAAACCACTCCAGCGCTCAAAAGCAAATGAAGACAGATTGCCAAAAAAAAAACCCATCACTGATGCATGAAAAAGTGTGAATCAGCTTTGGATTCAATAAAAAAAAGAAAATAAAAAGTAAACACGAGCTTGTTACAACCGGCATGGATTAAACAGCAGCTGCTCCCCTCCAACCACAATTTCCTCCTCTTCTCTCCACCTTTTGTCGTGCGTTTTTGGATGAGCTGGAGGAGAGATGAAGGCAGGCGGTTACGCAGGAGGGGAGCTGAGTCGCTGTGGGTTAAACTGACGGAGCTACAGGTGAGAGGCTGGGACAGACGCAAAGGCGAGTCATCGGGGAGGAGGGAGGAGGGCGTTTGCGGCCCTGCGGCGGGAGAGGGAGAGAGAGCGAGGGATTCCGCTCTGGCGTCACTCTCCGTCAGCCTTCGCGTGAGCCCCGCTAGCTGATTCACGAGCGGAGACCAAGCTGTGCGCATGGAGAATGTTTTCATCACCCGCCTCCCCCCTCTCTCCGTCTCCCTTCCTCCCTCCCCAGCCAGAACACGGCGCCGCCCACAGACACAGAGCAAATCGCACACGGAGATCAATGAGGCATGGAAAACTTTTTTTGGGGAGGTTATCGTGTAATGTTTACCCAAACTCCTCTCTCTAGTTCAGTTGAGTTTCCTTCTGGTTGCCTACTCTCACTTTCATTCTTCTTCTCAAACATTTTTATAAATAATGGCCCCTTTTACAACAAATTAATAATTAACAAGCCCTGTGTTTGTTAGTGCGTTTATGAACGAAAAGGGTCTTCTCTCTAGATTTCCAACGTGAAAAAGAAAACGCTTTGTTCAGTTGTGATCTGAAGCAGGTAAAAGGTGAAGCAACTGGAAGTCACAATGAACAAAGAAGTCATTGAAAATGGGCACATTGGCACCATGTTGAGAAAAAAAAATCACAGGATTACTGGAATTTGCCCTGTTGCGTTTCATTTTATGTGAAAAAAGGCAATTAATCTGATCTTGTAACAGAAGAAAATATAGACTTTTTCCTTCGGTGAAAGGGAACATTACCATTTTACTCCAGACCACCGGATCACAACACCATTTACCCGGGGCTGTTGACCTCTGGCAGCTTAGAACGGATACAAAAACATTACAGAAGGGGAAATCCGAGTACGCCAGGGGTCATGACGGTCAAGATGACTAGACAAAATGATTTTAAAAGTGACATGGCAGTCTCTTCGCTCGCAGACTCTGAACAGGCAGGCCGGTCACCCCCCTCGCTCCCTTTTTTACCCCAGGACCTTCCGCTCTCCGGCCCTGCGTCACACCTCCCTGTGGGAGACTAACACACCCTGCACTGTCTGGGCTACGCATCGTCACTCACACCGCAGGTTCAGGGGTGACAAAGGGAATGCGTGTGAGCGCATGAGTGAGTTTTAAAGGGCCAGACACATTTAAGAAAATCTGTTGACCCGGCCTCACCCCGAACTCGGAAGAGCACGCTCTGCCGCGGTATCAGATTGCGGTCTCTGCTGCCGACGTTCCGCGCCTGAAAGTGAAAGGCCTCGTCTGTGCCTCTGAAGATGTTTGGAAGGCGCCACGCTGGAGGAACGCGTCAATCTCACCCCCATTTTCTCAAAACGCAATCGGGTATCCAGTGCTGTACTCTGTGCATATACGTAGCAGAGCCATATAGCATAAGAGAGCTGGGTCTTTAGCTTATTGTGCTAATTGTACGCCTGTGTGCTTTATGAGGATTATGATTCAAAACCTGCAGCAGCCCTACCTCCACTGCAACCACTCAGATTCATTCTTAAGATTGTGTACTGTGATATCGGTGGATATCTGCACCAGCTCAGATAGATACTTGCCTGGGCCTGTTATTACACACATAAATGATGCTTTCCATGACAACACCAACATTGAGGACCGTAAAACATTGGGCAGTATCTAAAGCGCTCTGTCCTGACCCATTTGTTTAAACTCTGCAATGTGCTTTTGGTGTCACTTGCAGTAGAGAAAGCAAACTGATTTCAGGCATGCTCATCATTACAACTGACTGGAATGCAGTGTAATGACTTCAACACTTTCAGGTGCTGATCCAACATCGCATATTCATGACACACACAGCCCTTGCAAATGTCTGCCTTTGCTAAAAATAAAGAACTGCATGAACCACTCATCTGTGGAGTGTTCGATGTTATCTCAGTGGTTCAAGAATAGTTCCTTGTTTATAAGGGTGGAAGGGTGGGAGGGTAGATCAGTGATTAATCTCTAATTATGGTTATCATTAACTTTCTAAACTTTCTTTTTTTAATTCTAAAATTAAAAAACTATGAGTAAGACTTCATGCTGAACCTGATCCTTTCGGATAAATGTCATTAAAGTATCAGTATCATCAGTTATTTCAGAATTAATTAGCAGAGTGGATATGACTTTTCCAACATATTGCAGTATAGAAACACACACACACACACACACACACACACACACATTTATGGCACCTTATTAGTACAGTTCATGAACAAATATGATGGAAAAATGACACTCCTGCCAGGAAACACTGATAGCAGAGAGCAGAGACAACTTAACACAGTAGAATAGCCTACGTTTGGGGAGCCATTCTTGGGGGGTTGGGGCAGGTGACCACCCCTTGCGAAACACCGGTATGACAATACAAAAGGTAGCAGTGCAATCTGGGAGATACACCACAGCCATGGTCAGGGGATGGTGGTAGTTGCACAGTGGCCGTATGCTTGCAGGACCAGCCCATCTATGAAAGGTTCCATTTGTGTGCGTTAACCCCAAACTGAAGTCTGCCAAGACAACAGGCTACAGCGGTTAAATCAAATTGCAGTCAGTCCCGCAAAGACTGAGATAAATGTAATCTAAGTGGTACCTGGTGCTACACTGAGTCCCCAGTTTTGTTACCAGGCACAGACAATACATCTGACATGCCCCCGATGGGAAAGAATCGATGTTGGAGAGGGTGTGGCTTCATTGAAAGAAGGTTCCGTCCCGTGCCCTCACATAGTGTTTGAACGGAAAGATGGTGTAAGTCTAAGCGCACATCTGGGGAAAAAAACACTATATCGCTGGCCTTTTTTTGGAGGATGAAAAAACCCACCATCCGATGCTTAAATTTTATGTTAATGCGCTCTGCTCTGTGGCAACTGTGATGAACAGTGAGATTTGAGTAGCAGCTTCTTACACTGTATAGTTTGCTATATCTCCTCAAGCATAACATCTTTTTCATGCATGATGGGTCCATATTTGTGGCTTGATGATCTCTCTTTTTGAGACAGAGAATGGTTAGCTGTGCACTGTTCTTGGCTTGGCTTGCCAGGACCAGGGCATACGGTCCTGGGCTGGAGCCCCAAGTTCACTGGCGCTTTCCACAGCAGCCAGTGTCCCTGAATTCCCCACAAAAGTCACACACACCCAAACAAGTGGGAAAGACACTGAGCTAAAAGACCTGAGGAGAAAATGCCCGTGATGACTGTAAACTTATTCTTCAGTAATAAGCCTGGATTTGCTGTAACTGCACAAAAGCCATTTATTTCTGCCTTTCTGTGCTAGAGCCTGCAAATTAGCATCACTAGTGCTCTTCAGATAGACCCATGACAGACGCTCTTATGCCCTCTGCTCTTCAAATTGCCTACTGACGGAGGTGGAATTCCACTGTTATGATTTACGTAAAGTACTTTGTTTAAAGGTACAGATGTCCACCTCACATTTAAACACACAAGCACAGACACAGTGCAGTAACCCTACAGATAGAGGCCCCACACCTGCATAGTCCTTCCCACCCCCTATGTAAATCCTCCAGCCACCTGTCTCCCTAAATGCATCAATTCGACATCAGGACATTACAGCTGCATACACTTGCAGGGAAACATCCCATTTAACACCAGATGACACAATACAAACCAGCTGACAGTGTTTAGTTCTCAGAATGTTCCAGCAACGTTCGCCAAATTTATCCAGTTTCCCAGATGTCCCTTCAACATTATCTTTAACTCACAGGGGACATTCCAGGAGCAGCTTTAGAATGGTTATTCAGTTTTGTTATTTAAGTTTTAAAAGAACTTTAATTGTGATTGCCCATTCTTTCTCATTTTGACAGACATTAGACATGCTAAACATATCTGCCTTTTGAATACTTTTCTTTGGAACATTCTGAAACGCGTGTGACAAGTTTTTTCATGATTGACTGGCAACATTCCGTCAAGGAAGTGAGTTTGAACGCAATATACCACGCACATTCTTTCTAAGACTTTAATGGAACTTGTTTGGAACAATAAACATGTCCAAGGACTGTTCGGGGAAACATTCTCATCACATAACATTGTCCCACAACCGAACGGGACTCTAACCAGAACCTCCCAAAACATTTTGAAAACATCTGCGCTAGCTGGGAATCTGCCTCACGTTGCACTGCGCCACTAATTCATAATACCTCGCAGAAATAAGGAAGAATGATTACTGACACTCTCACGTGGCTTTCATGGTTTGTAAGCTTGTGGAGAACAGATGATGTCCTGGACTCACCTGCTGTGTTTCATGAAGCTCCAAGACCCAGGGGCCACAGCACAGTTTAAAGTCATTTCAGTCTGGAGCACAAGTCGTAGGAGCCAAAAGGGCTAAGAGACTTTAAATGAGGGAAAGAGTAAAGTCTAAAAAAGTAAAGAAAGAAAACGAGCAAAAGAGGTGGCAGATGGATGGAAAATGCTGTGTCTTACCACACGAGGGAGCAGTTGAGTTAAATGTCCTTAACTGTTCTGCCATATCTCACAGTGCTACCAACAGGTCCTGTGTAGAGACGGAATTGCACCCAAGACAATATAATTAAAAGAGTATTTATTTTCATTCCTCAGAAAACAGACTGTAATTTTGCGCAAATGAGAACAAAAAGAAATGAAAGCAAGTTAATCTGTGTTGTGCCCAATTTTTGAAGAATGTTGTTCAATACAGTTCATTTGAAATGGTTTTATAACATAGACAAAGACATGAGTGCATATTATCTCACTCTTTTATGAAATAAAGGACATACACAACTTGGCCTTTATATGTATGAGTGAAGAAGCATGAGAGAAGATGTACTAAAAAAATATCACTGCATAATAAGGTCAAGGTGCCCTTAAACATCCTTTCAGAAAGGATCAAAGTCCTTTCCAAATCAAAGTACAGTCCAGTATGTGACTGTCAATAAACCTCTGGAGCAGGCAAGTGCCAAGTTACCCAAAGTACAATGTCCCTTTGATAAAGCCCCCGGAGTGATTTAATGTGAAAGAATGTTACTTTAACAGAGAGTCTTTCAACAGAGAGTGAAAAAATCACTTCCACTTACTTGTAATATTACTTTTTGGGATATAGATGACCCCACATACATGACACACACACACACACCTCCAATTTTGCCAGTGATATCAGGTCATGGCTTGCATGAATGTCATGGACAGTCCCAGAAGACTTCCCTCGGCAGATGAAAAAAGGAAATCTCCGAGCTTGGCATTTCCCGGTGGACCCCAGTTTGACATGAATGAATCACAGATGAAGCCACACAAACACAGACTGAACGCATCTACGCCTCCTGAGTTATGCACGATAATCCTCTCAGCTCAACTGTCGTGTCACAAATATATATATATATATATATTTCTAAAGATAGTGACAAAAGATTGATATATATCTAAAATCATTTTTGTGTTCTTACTGGTAAAGCCCTATGGTTATCATTTATGTATTGTGTGCCTTTAACAGCAGTACCTACTTGCCATAGCAGTGAGCTTAACGTTCAGAGACAGAAGAGGATCCTGGGATCAGCCAGGGATCACATTTTTAAAAACTGTCCACTGGCTATTATTATATGCATAATCCTTCTCCTTCTAACAGTGTATGACTTCAAGGGAACTATAATTATTTGACTACACCAAGTCAAATTATTGAAAAAGACCAAACTAGGGAGTAAAAAGATCAGTTGAGGTGACAAGGAAAGAAAAGAATAGCCTACTATAAACTATTTGGCATGATCATTTAATGATAAACTCTCTGTCCACTTTAACAGTGGAGTAAAAGTTCATATCATTCACTCATAGAAAAAAAGAAAAGCAAAAGTTGGTTTAACACAAATGAGTCAGAAATAGTGATATAGTAATAGAGGGATTGGGAGGGAGAGAGAGAGGGAGGGAGGAGGGAGGGAGGTATAATTACAGTGGGAGAAAGAGAGAGAGGGAGAAGTTCAGACAGAGAGGGAGAGAGAGACAGAGAGAGAGAGAGAAACTAACCCTGCCCACTTCCACAAAACCATTCAACTGCACAGTGAGCACTGCGAGACCTCTCCAGAGCTCTGCACATCCCTGGGGCACCTCTGCTGCTGACTGCCCTTCTCATACAAACTTTCCAAGGAACAGACAAGAGACCTGCTCTTCTCCAGCACAGCAAGACCAGACCAGCAGACCTTCCCTTCACACAACTGTTTCTCACAACTTTTCCTTTAAAAAGGGATTACACTTCTTAACTTCTTGATTAGTTTAGCTTCTACTTTTTTTGGCTACACGCTTTCACACCCGCATCTAAATATTTGTACTCAGCCGCAAATATATATTTGTCAGTGTCTTCTGAGGGGTGGGAGAACTTGTGTTTTTGAGTGTGTGAGTGTGTGCACGTGTGTGCGAGTTCCTCTTGCTGTCAGTTTCCGCTACTCGCTGTCTCCAGCGCAGCCCTTGTACGGGATGTCTCCTCTGCCCCTGCTGAGTGGATTTTTGTTGCTCTGCTTTGGGATTTCGGCCGGGGGCTGCACTCCAGCCCCTACGGGCCCTCCGCAGGCGGTCGGGGGAAGCGAGCAGGCGCAGCCTCCCCCCTCGGCGACAGACTGTCCGTCATGCGCGTTGGCCCAGCTGCAGAAGGACTCGCCTGCCGCAGAAAGTCAAACGGACATGGTGGAGGCGGTGAAGAGGCACATCCTCAACATGCTCCACCTTCAGGAGCGGCCCAACATCACCCACCCGGTGCCCCGCGCCGCCCTCCTCAACGCCATCAAGAAGCTGCACGTGGGCCGAGTGGGCGAGGACGGCAGCGTGGAGATCGAGGACGAGGGCCAGAGCCGAGCCGAGCTGAACGAGCTCGCCGAGCAAACCTCCGAGATCATCACCTTCGCTGAGGCAGGTGGGTGGCTCAGGTGTTGTGTGGTGTGTTTGTATGTGTGTGTGTGTGTATGTGTAGGTATGCGTGCGCGCGCGCATGTGTGTGTCTGTGTTTCCAAAGGGACTGCTGCACAGTATTAGCAAGGTGTGGACACTAACCCAGTCAGACAGGTTTTTTAAATCTTATTCTTTCAAAGGACAAACTCTCAAGGGGTAGGGGCATTGAGCTTATTTCCACCTGCAGAACTTAAGACCTGTTGACTTAGAGCGGGGGGGGGGGGGGGGGAGAGAGCAGAGCAGTTTAGGCAAAGCTGCGATCTTTTCTCTCTTTCCGTGACTCCCCGCTACCTCCTGCTGCTTTAAAGAATCAGTCATTATCTGTGAGACCCTCAGGGTCTTGGCGCTGGCGCGCGGGTTTTCTAAGTGCTGTGAGGCAGTTAGAACTAGCCTGCAACGCTCTGAAGCAACAGTGGCAGCGAAGAAAAAAAACAAAAAAAACTTCTTTTGACAGAGAGCTCTTCGGGCTCAAAAAAGAGAACTCATTCAGTTTCTTTTTATTTCCTGGGGCAGTTTAAAGAGCATTGATTGTCAGCAAAGTTGAGCACTCAAAGCTGATGTCAGTAACTCTGATGATGTTACTTCTGCTGTGAATTCTATATGAATTGGGTCTGTGTCAGAGAAGAAAAAACAGTTTGCAAAAGTGCACAAGAGGTAGCACAAAGTTGGCACAAAAGTGATAACCTTTTTTTTCCACTCACAACCAATTTGATGTGTAACTTGTGCTGCTATAAAAAGAACATTTTGAATTATCTATATACAGGGAAGGAAAATAAGAATTACAAATCTGTATAAATGCCACAAAATCAATGGCATTGATATGATTCTACAAGAAACCTAAACCCATTTAGCAAGTAAGTTTTTAAAGTCTTTAAATTAGCAGAATTTATGAGGCAGCAAACAGGAGGTTGTGGTGCCTGGGTAAGGAGAGAGTGGGGCAGACAGAGAGAGAGAGGGAAAGAGAGAGAGAGAGAGAGAGAGAGAGAGAGAGAGAGCATATTGAAGAAAAGTGCCAAAAACGTGCGTTGCATGGCCGAGTGACACTTGCTCTTAGTTTAAGAGCCCTTCACAAAATAGAGAGGACCCTGCTGATTAGCAAAATTAGCAGAAATCCCCTGAAGTGCTGCACTTGTGAAAAAATTTCCCCTGGAATATTGCATTTTGATTTAAACAATTTCACCCGCTCATCTGATGTCAAGTTGCTCAGAGCACATTGCACAAAGTAGAAGACTGCATACTTTTGGAGCTTATTCTTTAGTTGTAGCTTTTAAACTCTATTCTAACATTTGCCAGGTAACTTCTGAAAGGTGTGATTTAATAAGGATCATATGATGTGGATACTCACAGATGTCATTAATAGGTCTTTTAAATGCATACATTTAAAGATTAGACGATAAAAACCTGAATAAAAATATGAATAATAAATATTGACAATTTGTTCAGCAATCTAAATCACTGGTCCCTAATACGTAGATGAAAACTCTTGCCTGTAGGCTAATTTTATCGTGAGTGGTAGGATATGTTGCACGATAGGAATTAACTAGCCTACATTTCGTTTGACGTCAATTTATTCGGCAGAATAATGCTTTCCTTACTTTTACATGAAGCAGTGCAACAAGCGGGAGAGTCCCAAGATCAATCCCCTCCCGCTACTTTCCAGTATTACTACCATGCGTGTCGCAAGCTGGAGATAATGACTAGGCTACTGTCTGGAATCTCCTCGCTGGTTTTCATAATGATAGTATAGCCACAACTGAAAGCGCAGCTTGGTCCAATATTCATTTAAGCAGAAACAAACCCGCGTACCCCATTTTAATTCAAGCGAACTCTGTTCATGCTAGTATACATTACTGGCGCCACAGCAAGCGACGTGCCACACCGCAATGCTCCGATGAAAGCGGGACGCATAGAATGCGCTTTGGCGCATTTACCTAAATAATGCATGTTCTTTGTTTATCATTATTTCATCCGTAGGGCCTAGTAGGCTATATCTGTGTAAATGTCAAGCAGTATACCACGGCTTATTTAACATTTGCGAGCGGCAGCTGTATTATTTAGACGCTAAAGGCTTGAGCATTAGCATTTAACCAAACGGGTGAAATTATTGAGTAAGCACCAGTAATAAATACTACTGGTGAGAGTGCAGAAGCCGAGAGCACAGCACAGCGTGATGTTGGCAACAGTGCGGGACAAGCGAAGCAAAATAGGCTACTATTAGCATATGAGCGGAGTGCAAAGAGTGCATTATGCAGCACAATGCAATGCAATACAATACAGTAAGGTAATTCGATATTAATAGCTAATACTCCATATTTTAACTCTTACATCACTTGACTGCACGAAGCCATGTAGCCTGCATACATACCATTGGCTAATTCAACGGACACGTTTGCCAAATTCCGATTTCAGCTATTTTGTTGCAACTGCATAGCATTGTCTTATAGTTCTTCACAAATGGCATATTAGCCACGCAGGTCTATGCGATATATATTTTATTGTGACTTAAAACGCAAAACATCGAACGTAAATGGCGTATTAACAGCCCCTATTCTGCAGATTCCTGGCTCTGCAGTGAGCAAGCGAGATAAAGCATTTTCTTGTGTTACCCTCAACGTCCATATGTCTAATATCAAAACCGAATGGACACATACAATAATTCATATCGTTTGTCAATCAGACTGACAGCGTAAATTATGACAGAAATCGCTTGTGAAATCAAATACATCGTGCTTACCGTGCCTCGATTCCTATTAAGATCAGTCTTAAAAGTCCTAGTAAACCTGACCAATTGGGTTATTTTGCCGATTCTACATCTCGAAAGAAATATAGCTACTCCTGCGCTGGTAAAGAACTTGACCTATTTGCATGCTTTTTCTCATGCACACCACAAGAGGGTACAGTTCCAAATACCGTTTGCATATAATAGAAAATATCTGTTTATTATTACGCACAATAAACAAACAATCTGCAAAATTACACCAGCTCTCCTTGGTGTGCCCGATGATTCGCCAGTTTAATCATTTTCATTATCACTCCTGCCATTCATACAAGAGTGAACATGTGCAATGTTACTTTTGTCTCATTCAGATGAGTATTTTGAAGAAATCGCATTTAAAAAGTGGTCAAAACCTATGTCGACCACCTGTTGACCAGACCGCGTTACGTTCTGAGCTATGGATAAATATTTCATTATATATACACATGATCACATTGTCTTGGTAGGCCTGAAATGATATTCTTGGATAATAAATCGAGACAAGATCAGAACAATACAGTTTTATTTACACTCAGAATTGCTTAAATTTACATGTTAAATGACAATGTCATACCTTGGATTTGGTGTCTGATAATGAATACCTCCAACCTGTGTTCAAAGTCCGCACATCATGGGGTTCCACCACAGAAAGAGCATGTGACAGCATATTCCCTATTTTTGTTTACTTACATAAATACCCATAATAGCTCCATTCTATAAATAGCCTTTGAATGAACCTTAGATTAAAAGAAAAAAGGGCTCTTGCACACTTCCGCTGGGGGCTTTCCTAATCAAAGACTTTGCAAATCAGGGGCGTTAACGATGCGCCTGGGATGGTGGGTTCAAGTCCAGCGATCCTGCAGGACTATTTACCCCATATAATTGCTTCATTCATTGAAATATGGGCCCCAATAATTGTTTCGGGCTGTGGGGTTGAACTTGTTGAAAGGACCGTGCTTACTGGGTGAGTGCAGAGTACTAGTAGTGCCAATTTCACTGTGATCTGCTCCTTTGAATGGAGCAATTAATTAAACACAGCATAATTAGTGAAATTCCAATGTCCACATTGATCTTTCTTTTGCAATGTCCTCAACCTTAGACTGTTTTTGCTGTGCTGCCAGGGCAATAATACAGTGTTCACATAGCAAGAGGTGCAAGTTACCTGGGATGGCTTTGTGCATAGTCTTTCCATCATGCATCTGTCCATGCATTAAGGGATGCAACATTGCATCTCTCTCTCTCTCTCTCTCTCTCTCTCAGAGGAAAGATTCAAAGGAAATGCCTATATGTACTGTATACAGAATAGTAGTATAAATAGAGTATAAATTAAATAGATTATATACCACTATTATTTTTTTTGCTACCTTTGATCATCAGATGAAGTGAATAAAGTGAAATGATTAACTTTAATCTTTATTGACTAAATCCCACTGTATTCATTTCTGTTTAAAATACAAATACAGTATAACAAATAGGCCAACAGAATATCCAATAAATAACTTTTAAAAATGAGGGCCCTATGTTGACAAGTTGGCATCGAAACAGGAATGAAGTCAAACATTGACAATATGTTTGCACTAGCTGCCACAACAAGACAAGTCAGTTTTATTTGGCTGATATGCCTAAGATTCACATAGCCATTCACGAAGGCATAACAGTCTTGCAATGGCTTTATGAGTACACAATACAATGGTGATCTTCCACAAAACGTATAACTGTGATTGTCAATGTTTAAACTTAACATATGCTGCAGCATACAGGAAAGTGAACTACATGCCATTTTGTCTCCCCACAGCATCAGTAGCCCTGAGGCATAGAGGTAACATGGTTACAGCCAGCTGACCGAAATACTTGCTGCTTGTTGCAAGTTCCTCAGAAAAAAGCATTGCGTATTGCCAATTATAGTAACTAAAAGTAGTCTGCCCCCAGGGACATTTAAGGAATTTGCTATTTTTGCCACTGTCAGTAGTGTGCTCCAGCCAAATAGGAAAATATTGATGCATGTTTGGCATGTTTCACCAGTGCCCTTCACAGTATCCCAAATGAGTAACTCTAGTGCTTTTCCCAACATCTTGTAACAAACTCATCCTAGAGGCCTAAAATTTTTAAGTCCAAGCAGAATAGGAGCACATGAAACCTTGGTGACAGGCTATAGTTCCTTTTCTCAGACTTTAGCCAAAGAGAAACAAACTGCTGAGGCTACATTTCAGAGCATTAAGGGAAAAGAAGGAAAAGAAAAAGAGTCTAGACAAAGGCAGACATTTATACATATTTTCCCATATCTTAGGCTGTTAAATTAAAAATAAACTTGAATGTCTTGGGAACTAGTGTCTGAAGCTGCATGTCTTGCTGAGCTGGATAGGCGCCGGTCACACAAGTTCCCAGGATTCATGATTAGAAAAGAACACTGGGGTATGTTTGTGGGTTTGTGGGAAGACTGGGATATGTTTGACCCAGCACAAGAAATCACATGTTCCTGTCAGGTACTCATCGCTTTCCAAACCTTTCCTAACTTCTTACAGGGACCTTCTGGTACTTAAGCAAACATAAACACAAGTATTGCATACCGTGGGTGATCCTTTTTGCTATGGTTATGATATTGCAGTATTTATAGCTTTTACATAATTTAACTAGCTTGCGCGGTTGTAGTTGCCTTACATATTTATCTCACAGGACTTTTATTACCATACAATATCCCGATATATCTCAGACCTAAACCAAAAATCCATTGCTTAGGAGACTAGGATCCAAAACAGTCTCCCTGACAGGGAAAGTAGGTTAGGAATTTCCTGCTAATGCCAGTAAAAACGGCAGCACCTTAACTGGACAAATCTGTGCTGCGGTGAGGTATTTTCTCAGCAGCACCTTATCCAGCACTCACATTCCATGGCCGTAACCAAAAATCCCACAGATTTTTATTTTCTAAACAAGAGGGCTTTTTAAAATTTTTTTATATGAGATCAAGCACAAATGTTGAAGTCGTTTCAGTAAGGAGCAGTGGTGAGACCATGGCACTAACAGGGAGGGTTGTAATTTCAGTTCTTAGTGGGAGATTGATGCTCCACACTTGAAGAAATACCTGGGTGGCTTTGAGAGAAGACTCAAGAGAGTTTGGGACTGACCACTATTGTACTGTGCCTTCTCTCCTCTCTCAATCCATTCTGACACACAATCAGTGGATATGATGCTTATATTTGGTACTATAGTTGTACCCTTCGGAGTCATGGTGCATACTACATAGCAAGTCAGTGATGAGCATCTTATTTGGTCCTTTGCTTTGCATTATCAGTCAGGATAGGAACTTCATTTGAACTTGGCTTGCATTGACTTTCCATGAGGAGACTGCCTAAATATGCTGAAATTTAACAACTGAGCTCATTAAGCTTACCAGGCTTGATAGCTACTTGCGTGCTACAAAAGCAAATATTCTTTGCTTTTTAGATAATGCATTTGAAGTGACCATTACATATGTTGTTAGCCTACTTGCTCATGTAGAGTAAATCAGCAGAATAACTGCCTTGTAGGTCAATAACAGGTACAAATCCGTCTATTGTGGCAATTTTTTTTACATTTATGCTATGATAGCTCAAATGGGTTGCAATAACCCAAGAACAGCACATGGAGCAAGATGTCCACAAAAGGGAGTTTGTATAATCAGAGTTAATGACTTAATAGTTATTTTATTTTGCCTTTGAATACTAAAGTTGTTCACACAGCTCATAATGTTTGTATGTATGTATGTATGTCTAGCACTGTAAATGTATGTGACCAGGAGCAAGGTGTGATGCACTCAGTAAAGGAAATGAAATTTCTTTCATCACCAATGCAATCTTCAATTGTGCCATATATCAGCCTTCGATTCCTCGATGCAGCTGCCATTTCTCTGCTTTGAGGAAGTCTCAGCCTTATTGCTGGGTGATAGTCTCAGCCTTTTTGCTAGGCAATACACCAGCCGTGCTCATAATTCATCTCTCACCAGCAACAAGCCAGAATGTGTCCTGTGAGTGAGCAAGGGCCACTTAGAAGGAGGGAAAGAGATGCAATTTTTAAGTTAAGTGGGGTTACGTGACCAAGGACGCAGTTGACCTTTGGCAAGCATATGCCACTGATGATCCTTAGCAGAGAGCCCCAAGGCGTCTACAGTAAGTGCTCTCCTTCAAGAGCAGGGCACTCGTGAATCTTGAAATGTCTCCCAAAGCTTGCCCCACCGGAAGAATGTATTTGCAATCAGGAGAACACTCTTCCTCTCTAATGAACCCCCTGTGCCCCACCCCCCCATCACTCACCAAGAGCTGGAGACCTCTGGACAGATTAAAAATGTAATCTGATCCTTCTAATTACAATTTACTAAACCTGCTCAAATAATGGCTTTGACGTTTTGGGTTGGACTAAAGACACAAAGAAAACGCCTGCTCTTTGTGCACCTGATTTTGTGATGTTTTCTTAATGGGTGGCTCTAAATTAGCTCATTTTAAGCTCAACCTAGCATTATTGTTTCATAGCATTATTGAGTTTGGATTCATGTATCTGATATTGTTAAGTTACACTACAGAGGTCAGTTGTAATTTTCAAATTATACAGTTCATCCTGACAGCAATGTCCCAGATGGTGAGTCAAACCTGCCAAAAAACCAAATTCAATAACCACAAAGTCTGCCATAATTAACGTCAACAAGAAATATGAAGTATGACCTGCAACATTAATGCTAGAGCAAATAGTGCTGGGAAGTAGCAGCTTAAAGGAAATGGGTGTTTATTTATAGTCCAAATGCTAAATTAGGTAAAAGTGATATAACAATGAATTTCCTGTAACCAAGTCCAATAGATTGTTGAGACTGTTCCTGACCATTGCGTTTATTATTTTAGATAGAACATGTTGGTTTTAGTTGACATGTGTTACTGATGGTGAAGGATCGCTACAGAAACAGGCGCCGATTTACCTGTCGTTATCACACTGGATGAAATCAAAGAGTAAACCATTTTGAGATGTCCAACAAATCGTTTCTCAGTTTCACAGGAGAGCATTCCATGCCACACAGAATGAAACAGCCCCTGGGGGAGTGATCAAAGACAATTATCTGTCAAGTTAAACTGGATAAAGAGCAGGATTATTGAACACATTAAGAGGGGCAGTATTTGGACAGGAGAGGAACCCCACTGACGGTTCAGTAAGCTGTCAGGTACTTCTATCCATCAGGCCCTTGAAGACAGGGGAGGAATGTGTAAATGTTATTTTCCATCGCAGTGCCGGGGACAGCTGTGCAAACTGTGCTCTTGCCGCTAAACTGGTGTTTATTGTTGAGGGATTACTGCACATCTCTTTAGCCTTTTTACAGCACATTCAGGAATCATGTAGAGCAACAGAGCACTCAAGCTCTGTTCTTGTGAGGATGTCTTTAGTGTGGGGTCCTTTGATGAGGACTGGATTTGTATAGCTTACGTAGCAGTAACAAGTTCAGAGGTCATTCCCCGACTGACTAGAGAGAAAGGGAGACAATGACTGCATGGTGGTTAGAAACCAATTATTGTTGGCTGTACTTTGCTTGTCATTCACCTGCTGTGTTTGAACAGATCTGTCACTACTTATCATAAACAGGACAATTTGATGCCTTTGTCATTCTCACAATGTTCCATAAATACAAAAAATCTTTTTAACATTTTAATATTCACTTTACCAAAACATACAAGAAGGCTCTACATGTTTCTCATTCAATGAACAATACATTAAATGTAGTAAGGTATAATGACACATTAAATCTTTCAAGCACACATCTGAAAGTTACAAATCAAGCAAATTTGAAGAATGTGTGTTTTTAAGTCACAACACGTGAATCTGTTGAAATATCACTTGAAAGAACTAGTATAATCACAAGCATGGTGTACAAGGAATTGGAGTCACAAAAAGAGGACTAATTCAATTGCACTTAGATCTATTTTAAAGGTATTCAAAATAGATTTACCATAAAACTCTTTCAATGAAACCCACCCATTAATGACTAGAAGCAGCACTACCTCTAACAGTATGCATTAAGTAGATATAATACCTGGTGAGAGACTCACATCAACCAGGTTCTCCTCCAGTCCTTCCCTGGGTTTTCTTGAAAGTTCATGAATGAAAGGTATTATTAGGTTAAGGGAGAGTCATCATTCCCTATTCACATGCACAGCCATATACACAGACGGATAAGCACAGAGTTGTTTACAATGGTTATCTGAAGTATGGCTTTTAACGGAAGGCACTGTACATGGAAGGCACTGCACGAGCAAACGTTTTTATCTTTGTTTATTTGTGCTTGAAAACTTCTTTGCAATTCAGCACAGACATATTAATGCAATATTTATTTGCACGGTGAGAAGTCCTTATCAAGGGAGGTTTGCATAACTTAGAAGGCTGCATGTTTGCTGAAGTAATTCAGGTTAAGGACCTGAATAATAAACTCTTTGGAGTTCCTTAACCCCTGTGCTACACTACCTCCATGCATATGACATAGATCTCAATTGTTCTTCCACAGCAGTCTGTCACACAGTGCTGTCTGCCGTCAGCTAGACAGCCTTACAGAGCTACAAATATTGCTTAATTTTGCCAGTAATAGTAATTATCGTTATGACTTTCCCTCCTTCCAGGAGACACACCGGATGCTGTGAATTTCCAGATCTCCAGGGAAGGCAATGACCTGTCCCTGGTGGAACAGGCAAATGTGTGGCTGTTCCTCAAGCTGGCTAAGACAAATCGCAGCCGGGCCAAAGTCACCATCCGCCTGCTGCAGCAACGGCAGGGCCCGGACGGGCAGGTCCAGGAGGTGTCCGTGTCCGAGAAGGCGGTGGACACGCGGCGCAGCGGCTGGCACACGCTGCCCGTGTCCCGGAGCGTGCAGGAGCTGCTGGAGCGCGGCGGCAGCCTGCTGAGCCTCCGGGTGTCCTGCGTCCAGTGCGCCGACGGCGGGGCCTTGCCCATCCTGGCACAGGCGGCGGAGCGGCTGCCGCAGCCGCAGTCTCAGTCGCACCGGCCCTTCCTCATGGTGGTGGTGCGGCAGACGGGGGAGCACCCGCACCAGCGGCGCAAGCGCGGCCTGGAATGCGACGGCAAGATCCGCATCTGCTGCAAGAAGCAGTTTCACGTCAACTTCAAGGACATCGGCTGGAGCGACTGGATCATAGCGCCGCCAGGGTACCACGCCAACTACTGCGAGGGCGACTGCCCGAGCCACGTGGCCAGCATCACGGGCTCCTCCCTTTCCTTCCACTCCACCGTCATCAACCATTACCGCATGCGGGGCTACACCCCCTTCACAAACATCAAGTCCTGCTGCGTGCCCACGCGGCTGCGGGCCATGTCCATGCTCTACTACAACGAGGAGCACAAGATCGTCAAAAAGGACATCCAGAACATGGTGGTGGAGGAATGCGGGTGCTCGTAAGGTGCTCGGCGCGGGGGGCAATCGCCCTGAGAACCAGTACATTTTAAACAATGAAGAAAACAAAGGAGAAGGAGGGAGAACGAGAGAGGAATTTCGCAATCCCCGTCCCTTGAAAGAGACTCGCTACGGTTTTTTTTTTTTTTTTCTGTTCGTCTTGTTTTCGGGGACTGAATGACGTGACGCAGATTTGTTTTCAGTCATTAGCAAATCCAGTGGGTGTATGTAACTCTGAGCAGTCTCTGTGGCACTTTCAGAAAAAAAAAAAAAAATGAATATATAATATATTTTTGTTACAAAAATTGAGGGAGCAAGAAGGAGAGAAAATATTTATGTGGCCGAGGTGCAGTGGTGTTCCTCCTTCTCGGCACTGCAATAAAGAGATACCGTGTGGATGAGGTGCCTGACAAATCTCAAAACTATGCAACGTGTCAAGTATTATGGTTTTAAGTTTTTTCTTCATTTGTTTTGTTTCTCATTTGTTTTTGAACTGTTTACCTATTCAAACAAAAAAGAGTAAAACCTTTTGATACTTTTTTTAAAAAGTATATTTCATGTTTTTATTGTTGAGAGATACTTGAAAGAAACAAGTTTGACCAGCTGCTGGAGCCAAACACTTCTCTTTATAATTATTTTAATTATTGTTATTATTTTTTATTATTATTGTTATTATTATTATTGTTGATATTGTTTTTTTTTTGGTTTTTTTGAAGTAACGTTTTGAACGTTTACAATTTGCACTATACCAACATTCTAATCAGCCTAGTCACAATTAAAAACAGGTATCGGAAGAAAGGGGAGCTGCACTTAAGGAAGGACAACGTTTTTGAGCACATTAGAGAAAATTAAGAAAAAAAAGGAAAGTGAAGATAAATATTAATTTGAGTACACATATACACATATGTCTACATATATTCTTTTATTTTAAACAACACCAAAGAGTTTGTGTGAGTGTTTGCCAATTTTCAGTGGAAGGTTGTTTCAGTAAAGAACTTTTTTTTTCTTCACAAAGATGTTGGGCTCAGTGAAGTTATCGACACCACATTTTCCTCATTACCACAAAGAAATCACTCACATTCCATTCCCTTTCAGATCCAAGTGCATTGTTGTACTGGTATACTTTTTGAACAGCTCGTCGTTATAAAAGCACTTATGTCCAACATTGTAGTGGTGTATTAAAATGAATGTGCATACTTAAAAAAAACTTTTTAAATGTTTTGAAATACCCCATATTGCCCTTTTATCAGCAAACAAGGAATTTCTTTCTGTGTTATCACTGAGTACTGGAGCCACCTATCCTGCCCTAAGGCACACTTCTGCATTCATTTCTTATTGTTGTAAAGACTTGTGTTTTCTGCTTCCTGCATTCAACACTGTACCACTGTGCAATGTCTAATATTAAGCAATTTTAATATTTTCCATACAAAGTTTGCTTTGCAGTATGGACTGAAAGAAATTCAGAAATTACCAAGATGTTCATTAATATGGATATGTATAAAAATCAAGGAAAATGGGAAAAAAAGACAAAAAAAAAAAGAAGAAAAACACTCAAAAAAGGAAAAAAATGTGGTTGTATGTGTTTTCTTTACTCAAGACAAAAGAAATGACACTGAAGAAAGTGTTTGGACTAAGACTTAAATCTTTAAAAAAGACTATTTTTTATTCTGTATATATGGAGATCCAGATACCATTATGTCGCATTGCTTTGTTGTACAAATCAAAAAAAATGTGCTTGTGGCTATGTTTTCTATCTAATTTATTTTACAGTATTTTTTGCTTCACCATTAAAGCTAAAGGGTTGTACACTACTATGTGTATGTGTTCAAATCATTTAAGTAGTTTGTGAACACAGCATCACTGTGTTTGTGTGTGTGTGTGTGTAAGGAGTTTATTGCCTGTCCGTAGCAACATGACAGTGGCACCGGCAACTGGGAAAGGAAACAGCTGTGGAGACACAGAGTGTGTTCCTTCTCCCTCAGCACTACACTCAGAGTGTCAGCACGAGCCCCCAGCTGCATGTAGACCAGGCCTCAGTCACAGTGTGAGGGCAGCTGCTGACATTTATAGAGGGACCAACTAGGCCGTGGGCAGGGTGTTACACCACTGGAAGAATTCAGCACAAGAGTAAACACACACTCTCACAAGAATGTGAAGCCATCCATCTGCAAAGCCTGCGAAAACCGCTCAGTCTGATTATTTCATTTGTAAGATAACATAGAGATAACGCAAAACACGCACTTTGGTTAATTGTATATGAATCTCAACCTTCATGAGCTCAAGGTAAGTGATTGTAAAATTTTCAGGACTTCCTTGCACACAAACACAAATTCTGTCATTTCATACAGTTTACCTGTAAGAGAGCAACCACGATGTTACCCACTTTTAGATCTTCTAAGGTACAATTCATAAAAGTATTTGATGGAAGGTGGTGTTGGGATATGTTGGGACTGTTGAGCAAGGCAGCAGCAAGCAGCCCTAGGGGAGTGTGAAGTGTAATTAAAGCTTTTTTTCTTTCAGTAAATAAATCTGGCAAGCTCCTGTACGGTCCCTATGAAAAGGGTGCTAATTGACCCGAAGTGGAAAACAATCCCTTTGTAAACCCCTTTAAATACACCCCTGTGGATTTCTGTAAGGTTATCAGCACACCCAAATGAAATCCCAAAAGGCATGAAAGACAATATTAAAGAGGTTTACCCTGGTTGACACCTGAGTGTGAAGTACAGGTTAATTCAGTAATTGGTGGAGTTACACCATGCTGCAAAACTGACATTAGCATTACATTACATTACATTTATTTGGCAGACGCTTTTATCCAAAGCAACGTACAAAAGTGCATTTCATTGTCATGGACAACTACAAAACACAGGTTCAATAAGATACTCATTTCGTACAGCTATTATTAGCCATGAACACTGTTTAGATCACACAGTGAACACTATTCTGACCTAACTTATGCCAAGCAAAACTAGGGAGAAGAACAATCTACAATATTAGGACAAATACAAATTACCAAAAAGTGCTGGAATGGGGGGGTACATGTATCATGAGTGTCATGAAAGGGGGAATTTAAAGTGAAATGATATACAGAGTGGTGGTAGTTAGTCCAGGTATATTCTGAAGAGATGCGTCTTCAGACCATGGCGGAAGATGAGTAGTGAGGGAGAGGTTTGAAGAGGGACAGGGAGTTTGTTCCACCACTGGGGAGCTAGGGTGGAGAAGCTCTGTGATCCCTTTACTCGGGTGGGAGGGGGTACAAGGCGCCCTGCTGCTGCAGAGCGGAGTGGTCGAGCAGGCATATAGAATCAAATCAT
This sequence comes from Anguilla anguilla, assembly GCF_013347855.1. Taxonomy (NCBI): domain Eukaryota; kingdom Metazoa; phylum Chordata; class Actinopteri; order Anguilliformes; family Anguillidae; genus Anguilla; species Anguilla anguilla. The sequence goes on along the minus strand of NC_049204.1, from coordinate 14,729,785 downwards.
GTCCTGCAAGTAGATAGGGGCCATTCTTTTGGCTGCAGTGTAGGCAAGGGTGAGGACTTTGAACCTAATCCTGGCAGCGACCGGTAGCCAGTGGAGTGACCGCAGCAGAGGAGTGATGTGGGAGAATTTGGGAAGGTTGTAGATGAGTTGGGCAGCAGCATTTTGAATCATCTGTAGTGGCTGTATGGCACAAGCTGGCTTGCAACGATTGAGTTGCCGTAATCAAGGCGGGAGGGCACCATAGCCTGGAAAAGCAGCTGGGTGGAGTGTGTAGTCAGGTATGGTCGAATCCTTCTGATGTTGTACAGAAGAAATCTGCAGGATCGTGATGTTGCCTTGATGTGCTCCTTGAGGCCCAGCTGGTCGTCCAGGACCACCCCCAGGCTCTTTGCAGAGTGAGAGGCAGTCATTGTGATGCCATCAAATGAATGGCATTAAGCATAAGTGTAGTATTTCATTTTAGTTATCATGTCATTTTGGCAACAACCCAGGACTGACTTTTTCACTAGAGACTAGGTTCTCCTCTGTAAGAAGAGTAACAACCTCAAAAGAAAATTTGATAGTAATTAATGAGGGAAAAATCAAGGAAAGTTGCTGTTCCAGTCAAGAACTGGTAGTAAGTGGGAACATTGATTCAGCCTCAATATGAACACACATATTAGGCTATAATCTGTAAAACAACACACTTCAAGCTATATATCAAATTAAATGTGTCAATAAACCAAGGAGAAATAACATATAGTTATAGGAATATTTTTCCAATTTGTTCAGAGCATAAAGACAATCCTTCCCTTTCCATTTTATTGCAAATCCTTTAAATGACTTTGGATCTGGAGCCAGAAGACATTTAGAATGCCATGTATTGCCATATATGTTCGCATCAAATACACCATGTTGAGCAAGACTGTAATATTATTATTATGGCACATAATCACACTGGTTTAGCTAAAGAAATTCCAGTATAAGCAGGTGCTGTCCATTGACTCCCATCTGAACTTCTGTTGTTCTTTGCAGTCAGGTGAGGCTATTGTGCAGTACATATAAAAGTATTTATGGAAGAGGTACAATAAATTTAACATTCTGGAGATGCCATTTTTATATCCTAAATTTCCCAAAGGATATCTGGACATTTCTAATGTCAGCCGACGTAATGTGATGCCAAAAGACTCATAAATCTAGGATTTAGGAGTGACAAAGAATGTTTCACCAGCCAAGACAAATATTAGCAATACAGTTGACATAATGATAGAGCTACGTGAAAAAAATCTGATTGCTTTGCAAGTCTTCAGTTAAAATGAAGGACTCCAGGAAATTCAGACATCCAGAATGCTGTTGCCGTCTCCCTAAAAATAATTAATTTAGCCACATATGGATAATCCATCATGTCTTGATTTGTCACATCACAAATGACAAGAAGAATTTCCTGGAGGGCAGGAGTGAATAGAAGGTCTTTTTAGTCCTGTCCAGACTAGCAACAGTTTCATGCAACGTATATTAGCTTCTTATGCCACAAATAATTGTACTATATAAAAAGTCACAAGATGAACAGTTTGACCTGCACTGTGCAGACCCTTTCACCCCTCGGTGTCTGGATACTGTTTCTGCTTTTTCCAACAGCCAGTTAGAAATAGTGAGAGCTCCAGATGTCATTAACACTACCATAAGAAGTTTGTGAAAACAAATATTTTGTGTTAAATTGGGAATATAGAAGGGTCTTGTTGAGGATAGAAACCAACTATTGCTGTCTGTTTTATTTTCTCTCAAACATAGCTCTTCAGACATACAGTACAGAGCGTCCAAAGCCTTAAATTAGCTAGGGACACAACAGCAGTATTTCATGTGTTACCACTTTTAATAAAAATAAAAGACTGGAAAAGCAATCTCTTTGTCAAATAAACACTACAAACATATGGATCTCTAATCAAGACTTTCTGTGGTCATGTAGCTAAGACAAGTCTGTCCTAAAACTGCACAGAGAATAACATGAGCATTGGATAAATTTCATGATATAATGCCGATGTTATTGTGGCTCCAATAGATGTACAAGGGGTATGGCTGGCAGTACAGTTTATATAACTGAACGTGAGTACATTTAAATTGCAGGGATTATTCCCGCATAATGAGCTTGGTTAGAGAATGTTGCGCAAATAACCTCAGATGACCACAGTGAGTCTTTTGTGTCAGGGAATTTCATGTAAAAAAAAAAAAAAATCTTCCTCATGGAATTGAATAATTTTTCTAAAGCGTTGTTTTACTTCACTGTATCTCAGTTCTGTGTTGCTATCACAACAGGAAGCTTCAACTGATCATATAATAAAAGTACATTTTTTATTAAAGTACTACAAATTTAATGTATACTGTTTTAAAGTATTATGTGAATTAATGTATTTGTATATTAATCATGTATTTTTTTCTGGGAAACATTGTTTATTCCACTTTTGCTGACTTTTAAACATAGAAACTTCTCATACAGCTCTGTGCATTATACATTTCTCATAACTCAACAATATCATGTGATTAAACCATAATGTTGATTTGGCAATGGAAATGTGTGGTGCACACACAGATTAAACAGATCTGATAATTTGCATAAGTTCGCAACATTTAGGTGCATTCCAGAGAATGGCTGGGATTCAATTAAAATTTGTCCTTGATGTTGCCTTCACAATCACACAGTTCAGCAATCACAAAAACTAACTTGTCAATCAGAATTTGTGAAGAAAACATGTAATGCTGGCATTTATGACAGATCACCTTCAGCTACAGCTAGTTAAATTCCTGATGTTCACTGACTGTTAAAAATTATTCAACTGTGAGCTGAACTTCAAAAAGTGAAGTGTAAATGTGTAAAAGTGCATCACTCATTCAGAACTACACATTACATAATATTACATCAAGTTAAAATTTGTTCAGTGCTCTTGGTGAGCCACTCTCTCTCTGAGTACTCAACTACCTAATGCACTTAGTGTTGGAAAGACATCGGCCAGAATTCAGAAACAAAACACCGGTCAAAGCTTTGACTCTTCAATGCATTTGCATTGAATGTTGAATGAATCCAGGTCAAAGTGGAGGGCAAAGTCGTCTATCTCAAAACAAAAGTAACCTTCGTAAAATCACTGACGTTGCCCATATCCATCTTTTGAGTGATGTTACATATGTGATGAATGCTTTTATTTTTAAACTGTATTATAAGTCTTAAACACCAATGCACGTATGCCTGTGCCTCTTCACTCAGTGCCTATCATAATGAATTTGAAGAAGACTTTCCTATGTAAAACTGCCTAAACATCTTGATTCAGATATCCTGTCAGAAGATTCCGATAGGAGTTCATGTAAACTCAATAGTAAAACAACACATTTATGTTTCGGTTTCCACTATAGCCTGACTTAAATTAATGAATTTTAAATATTTTTCATTTTTAACTATTTTTAAGGATGATTATGACAGGTGTAAGAAGTATTCTCCTGGCACCCGGATTGTACTGATTGTTAATATTTATAGAGGGACTTATTAAAATTAAAAACATTTCCCCTATTAAATTCCAAAGAGCTTTCAGAAACAACAATTTGGGAACTTCCCTCTGAGCACGCATTTAAAATTCTTGTTGCATACATGTCTGTATTCTCCATTAAAAACTGCAAATAAATTACAGATGTGTGAGTGTGGGTATTTATCAAATAGACTGTTTGTATAGCGCTTTTATCCAAAGCGCTTTTCAATTAATGCCTTTCATTCACCAGAGCAATTAGGGATTAGGTGTCTTGCTCAGGGATGCTTCGACACGCCCGGGGCAGGGGATTGAACCGGCAACCCTCCGACTGCCAGCCAACCGCTCTTACCTCCTGAGCTATGTCGCCCCACACCCCACAGAACATCCAAACCCCGTCCAAATAGTCAATTAATCTGTTCTAAGGTGCCTCCTTTGGAAGAAAGCTAAGACTATCCGTGGGAAGAGATAAACAAATAAATTATGGTTATAAGTAATATCTGTACCAACACAAAGCTTCAAAGCGCGATTACAACCGACATTAAAGAAATTGCAATTCAGGCTTTTTTCTTTGGTGTTTTTCCTATCCAGTCAGGTTTATATGTTGAGTGACACAATATTAATCATATTGTCATGATGACAAAGCATACCAGAGGAAACACAATAATTTGAGGTTGTTTTTTCTGTGTGTCATGGTAGGGGCACTGAAGCACCACAAAAAGTCTGCTGTCTAATGTGGGAAGATTCCACATCCCTCTCGACCCTTAAAATTCAACCATTCCAGATTGTTTTTGATATTATCATGCATGGTTTGCAATAATATAGCTTTCAAGGATGGGAAATTGATGATTGGTATCTTTGACTTTTAAGTTAAATTAAAATGGATGCCACAAATAAAGGTCAATTTGAATAAAATATGAAGAACATGCTGAAATGTATCACTGATGAGCACAGATCAATGAGTAAGGAGGGTACCTGATTTGACATTCCACTATCAGTGGTATAATATCTACAGCACATGGTGTGAACATATTCCTTATGAATGACATTACATAAAATCTTGGCTGTTTTGACATGGCTTTAGAGAATTCCCATGTCTTATGGGAAAACAACTTTGGCTAGAGCTGCATGGCTATTTGAAAGAGAAATCCGTATTTCTTTTTATCTAAGAAATTATATTAATTTGAATAAAGCAGAGATGTTACATATGTGAGCTTTGCCACAATGTTTCATCCGGAAACTCCGTTTGTAATTGACTGTAGTTGCCATGTGGGTATTTCAATGTGTTATATGCATTGCGTCATGGGGAGATAATACTTCATGCCATCGAAGTAAATCCAAAATTATACTTTGGACATCACGTGCTGTGCATAACATGTACTACTATACCTGCCGTGCCTCCAAAGGCACATTAATGTAGGCACTAGTGCAGGCATAATGATAAAAAGCCAAAGTAAGGATAACCATATTTGAGAGATTCATACTGCTGCAAGCTGAACATGCAGTACAAACAACTCCTCAAATATTATTTTCAATTTGTTCTCAAATGCAATCCTGGGTGAGTAATTAATTCATTTTCCTTTCACACACATAAAACTTCCAGTAGTAATTGAACAGGATTTATGGTAAGCACAACTGGACACCATCTCATTTTCTCATTTTTCATTTTTTGCATTCAAACTGAGCTGCATGTACTCACAAAACTGTATCCCACAAATTCTCCCATAGTGTTCATTCATGCATCAAACTGTACCAGCACAAACCAACTTTCTTTGTCCATAGATGGAAAATGATCAAACATTTTCAGTCTTGTGGCGATTATACTGCTGTTCTGATTAACATTGTGTCAGATTCCCTTTACAATGGGGTGTAGCCATGGCAAGACAACCCCTTCTTGGACAACAACAAAATGCCCGGGCTCTTATTGGTCTGGCTGGCACATGGAACAATAGTCCCAATTACTGAGTGCACACAAAATGTCTGCATTCAGGCTGCATAAATTGGCACACTATTACATTCTAATATTGTTTTGTAAACAGTAAGTGATAATCACTATAGCGTAGTAAATCTGCATCAGGATTGCAAGTTAATTTCAGATAAAACATTTTCTACAGCAATTTAGAAGTTTAGCCTGTGTGATGTTATTGTATCATTGTGACCTTGTCTGAATAACTAATTGTTGCTAGTTTGCTGCAGTGGCAGATGCTAAGAAGCTCAAATACTAGGGATGGAGGGAGATGCCACTATTTGTATTTGTATCTGTATTTGTTCAACCAAAACATAATTTGTATTTGTATTCGGATAACAAACCGGAAGTGGGAGTGTCGTAAATGGGAGGTGTGTAGAGTTTAACACGGAAGCTATATTCAATTATTGTCCTTCAAACTGTGAAGGACAATAATAAACAGGAGTATATAGTTGAATGGATGTGTAGGGATCTGTCCAAACTAGATGTATCAGTGATATTCAGATAAGAACAGAACGGTCAATATCTGTATACAGTTGCATAAAGTGTATTTGTATTAGAATTTTAAAATACTCAAACAGTATTTTAACTAATGTGGAATGATACCACCACCAACTGATAATACGCACTTGTGTACGTCTACATGAATTAATTGTCAATATGACTGTATTTTCCTTACTGAATTTTCATGCATATATTTTAAATAGCATCCACAGAATCTCAGACCAACTTCTGGTACATAATGTCAGAACATTTGCAGCTGAGATAAAGTAAATGTTTACTTTATGACATGCAAATGTGACCTTAGCATGGTTTTTTTAGAAGACTTGGGCAGTAGGTAAAATTCAATCCAATCCTTCTTTAAGCCTAGAGTGATTTAAGTTTTGTCTTTAAAAAAGACAGCGGAAGCAAGAGCAATCAATAGCATTTATGTCTTGTGCATTACACAGCACATCACCTGGATTGACAGAGATAACTGGCGTTAGGTCAATTATTCAGAACTGAACATCTGTATGTGTGAAAGATCGCTCCCCAAATCGCACACATCGTCTTGCTGTCTTTCCTGTGCCAGCCCAGGCTCTACTATCAGGTGATTCCAGCATTGTTGGCAACAGCCCTGTCCTCTTTGAGACTCAACAACAGCATTGCATCAGAGCGTGACCCTGGACTCAGTAACTTTATGTGGAGAGCTTCCTGGGAATGTGAGGTGGCAAAGAGTTATTTCAAGGCTGCCAAAGGCCTAATCTCATGCCAAGCTTCAATCGACTTCTCTTCTGGGCAGCATTTTTTTAAAAAGTCGGTAAAACCGCTATTAATTTAGTTCCTTGGGAAAAAAGGTTTTCTGCAGCAGCGTAAGATTCCACACAAGGCAGTCTGTTGTTTTCAAGGCTGAGAACAACGTATCATTATGGCTTTTTCTATCAGCTTTTTGCAAAGTGACATTGGGAGTGAGAGTGACTTGGAAATCCCACACTTGCCTCTTTGTTTGATGAGGGAAGTCAGAGCAACACCCCACAGACTCAGCGGCTCCTGGTTTATCTTTTCAAACGATTTTTTTCTCAGCCAGTCACACACATACAGGTTCAAGGTATGCTGCTTGCAGGTCTGCTGGAAATGAATACACCTAAATGGCACGGAAACCACATTCAGGATGAAAATGATCTTCCTCCATATGAATACAGGTCAACAACAAGCAGTATGTTCTGTTCTCAAATTCTTTACAAAGAGGATCCAGGAAGTCATTGTTAAGTTTAAACAAGGTCTTCTTTTGACTGTACGGAATGTTTAAATGAAAGTTTCTTTGCTCGGAATGAAACAGACCGCTGGCATGTATTACTTACTTTAGGATAATGCGCATAACTTTGAACAAACAAGAACAGCTTCTGTAATGACTATTCCACACTCACCTGCCAATTTAAGAAACAATTATCACAGTTATGGCAAATTTTTATTTTCATTTTGTGTAAAGGTCATGCTTTACATTGACCCAGTCTGAAATAGTGGCATCAATTAGAGTTGACGAGACTGCAAGGCTACCAAATTGCAATATATCTACCTATCTGGCCAATTTGTCATTATTTGAACTGCTACTGTATATTGGATTATGAACAGCGCTAATGCTGAAATTACCCTAACCCTAACCCTAACCCTAACCCTAACCCAAAATTGCGGAAATTTGATTCCGTATGTCCACATAAGCTCCAGAATCTGACATACTTAGGTTATAGGTAACATATTCAAAATATAACAGATGAAGTTGATGCAAATAACTTTCATTTTTAAAAATCAAGTTTTAATTATTTGGAGTTTGATTTGAGCTGATGCTTGGATGCATGCCCCTTTAACCTTGTTTTAATATGATATATTTATGATATATTTTTCACTTCGCAGTCTTCACAATATGACAATAGAACAATAAGAACAATATGTACAGAAAATATTTTGAAAGATGAACTGGAAACCATATCTAAGAATACTTTCGTGTGGTTATTAAACAAAGACCAGATGGGTGTTTGAAAGTGTTGCACTTAAAAAAAAAGTTTAGTCTGCTTGTAGCTACTAGGGGGTGGGTGGGGGTTTGGGGGCCAAACAGGTGTTTCAAGCAAGGACCAGAAAACAGACTTTTTAATTTCCTGGTCAGCTATCATTTTACACATTTTTCCAAAAGTAACGTCAAAATAAGATTACCCACTTATTAAAGCATTATTTCGAAGTTAAGGATTTTATTACCCAACAGAATACAAGTCACACTTTCTCTTTACCTTTTTTTTAATTGTCTTAAGACCACATCAGTATTCCCATGATGTAAGCATGGATAAACTATAATATATATATATATATATATATATATATATATATATATATATAATGAGAGAGAGAGAGTGAGAGAGAGAGAGAGAGAGAGAGAGAGAGTGAGAGTGAGAGAGAGAGAGAGAGAGAGAGAGAGAGAGAGAGAGAGAATGTTATGCCAAAGAAAGAATGCCCCAGAAATTGTATTGGTACAGGTGAGGCTTTCCACAAAAATATCTTGATGGAGTTAATTGAATCCAGATGTCACTTTTGTGTTAGGATACCAACTTTTTTCTCTCTCTTTCGGTGTTTGAGTTTTGCTGTTGAGTCCAGGCCTTAGTTTGAAAAATATTTATTTATTTATTTATTTATATATTTATAAATTCATTTACATTTATTCAGTTATTTTACAAAGCTTCAAACAAGTGTTATTATGTAGGTACAGTATACAATAATATATTATAAGTATATATAATTGTAATCTATCATCTATAGTCTCACAATCACCAGAATTACTGCAACTGTCTAGTTTATCTTAGATTTCTGAGGCAGTTTTCACGATATAATCAAAGCTAATATGGACAAAAACGCTGGCCAACTTAGTGACAGACAAAAATACTTGATCACTGAAAAAATAATTACTTCTACAAAACAGGAAGAGTAATTTTCCATTTTAAACGGACCGTAATTTTAAAATGATATATTACATTCAGTTGTCTGGTGCCAACATACCCTGACATAAAAGAGAAAAGTGCTGAACCATCAAATTGTCATCTCATTTTAAATTTACCACAACTGAAAGACAAGAGTCAGTATATTTGACTGTAGAGTGACAATAAGGTAAATAAGGAAAAGGAACTGCAAACAGTAAAAGTGCAGTGAACTTGTCTGCCAGTTACACAGGGCTGATTTCGGAAATGCTTTAGTTGGATTGGTTGCAGAATAGATCAGCTCTTTGACTGCTGCAACATTTTAGATGCAGAAAAGAATCAGAATTTTTAACAAAATTAGAATTAAAATTAAAATATTGTTGATTTTTGTATTCAATTGTTTACATTACTTTTGGAACCAGAATCAGTTTTAGCATGAAAATTCCACGAAGATCAATTAACTGACATTAAAGCAAATGTTTATGCACAGTATATTCAAATTTCAATTCACATTACATTTCAATAAAATGATTAAGTTATTCATGATAAAAGAATAATGGTATCCCCAAGCTTTGCATGTATACAGTACATGCTGTATGTGTACGTACAGTGTATTACCATTTATACTGTAGTTTCTGCATTCATTTGTATTCCACTGCAATTATTTTAATACCACACACTTACAAAATATGTGAAGCAAGGTTGACATTGGGCTTCCCTGTGCCCATGAAATCCATGGTGTTAGTAAGGGTCAGCAGACAGCAGTTATGTTGTTGTATTTTATAAACTACAGAGAGCTGTTAGCAAAACACTGCAGCTCGCCTCCTCCCCCTGACTGCCGCTTCTCTCTGCTGAATTCCGCCAACACGCTTTGCCTCCCATATATTAGTAAATTCGGAAGATTGCAAAGGGATTCTCTGAGCAGCTTTAATGATTATCATTCAAGAATAAGCTTTTCTCTGTAAAGTACCACATGCTTTTAAAAACAACCGCCGTTGTTTTGGGAACCTCATGACAAATAGTACCAGTGTAACTGCTTAAACAATCCCTGAGGCTGACTCCTTAGAAAGTTCTCTTTTTTTTAAGGCCACGTTATTGGATAGTATTTTGTAAGCCTGTATGCTGGGCATTCCTACAATAGGGATTATTCAATTCATTTCAAAGCAAATGCTTTTGCATTTTTGTTTTACTATATTTACATATAAATAACAAGCCTATTTTGACAGCGAAATGTGAAATGTAAAATGGCATGACAACAAACTAAAAAACATCAAAACATCCTTTTTATTTAATTAAAAAATTTTATACAGAGACTGTACTTTCTTCAACAACATGTTTTAGTGGCTAAACTCTTACTTACTTACAACCTGCTTACAACCAGAAGATTGCAGCCTCACTTCTCAGGTTGAAGACTGCTTTTATCATACCCTCCAACAAAGAAGTGAGTAAATACAATTTTTAAAGGAAGAGTATACAAAGATATATATGTATGCGCGGCAAAAAAATCTATAATAATGAACAATTATCCACTATAAGCTATAGGAGCAATGCAATATTTTTTATATGAGTGGAGAGCACACCAACAATAAAATGTGACGTGCTTTGACATTGGGGCCCATTCATTTTCCATTTTCATTCTGTGTTTGTCTTAGCCGGGGTGGAAGTGACGTGGGTGAAATAGCAAGCTATTGTCTCATGTTTCCATGACTTTAGGGTCCCTCAGTGACTGTATAAATATTTTTCTTGCAAAAATGTCAAGGTCTGACAGATTTATTATGCTGTGAATCCTTTATATATTTTGCTGGACCTGCGATCAGACCAAAGCATTAAGTATACCATGCGGTGCAATGCCTGCTTCATTTTGAATCCAGTCACCTCTAGATGAAAAAAATATGTACGCTGTTATTTATAAATTAAATTGCCACTCTAAATGTCACCGTCAGTACAATACCTTTAAAATATCTAAATGAACCTGCGCATTACCCTGTACAAAAGATCCACTCAGGCAAAATTCCATTCATGATTTTCTAGTTTATCAGGGGGAAACAGTCTTTCACAGCACCCAACTGCTCTATTGCAGTGTTACAATAAGCTGGCAAAAAAATTTCTAGTTGTGTACACAAGTAGCTCTACTGGTGATAAAGGTCTTTTGGCTCCCTGCTGAGGCACAACAGCAGTTTCCTCCTTTCCGAGTGAGTAAAAGCCAGAATCTAGCCTGAAGACATCTAGAGCAGTGGGAATCTAGGTTAAGGGACATTTTGACAAAAAAAGGTCTGGTTTAACCCCAATATAGCTCAGGATATATTGTAGAAAGCTTGGCTATGTCTTAGTGGGCTAGAAAACTTTCACTTCAACCAAAAGTAGCTGGGTTCTCACCTGAATGCCTAAATGGCGTTTTACCAAATTTTCACAGCCTTTTCACCACAGAAAGTTTCACTGGGTCTCATTGCCACAGTTACATAAACTTCATGATGAATTGAGGTCCTTCATATACGACATCATCATTAAATGGGCGGTTCCTTTGAACACAAGACTTTAGTCCTGATTCAGTGGTTTTCCTATTGCATCCATCACTCTCTCATTAGTCTCAGTTCTGTGCTTTCATTCTTGGTTGCTGTTGTACTGACATGAGTCTTTACATAGGAAATAGAGAAGAATTGGGTACTTGTATTGCTTTGCTTTATTGTTTTATGTAAAGCTTACCCCTCTCAGCATGACAATAGCATGATACCTACATGTAGCTTTGAATGGGTACTGACATGAATCCCTCATTTTAGAAGTTCTAGGTCCGCAACAAGGATGATGTTTATTTTTTATTTTATTTTTTTGCCAGGAACATTCTTTGTAATTATGCAGCATGTGTTCTGGCTCACAACCTATTTTATCATACATAAAATTAGCAAGAATTGTTTTATATTAAGAATTGTAGTATATTAAAAAGGTATAATAATTTGAATATACAATCACCTTAAAAAAAGACAAATTCTGTTTGTTTGTTTTTTTACAATTTATTTTCAACGCAGCCCAGGTGGATGGATGGGTGAGGAAAACTTTTGGAAAACAAGCAGCATTTTGAAGGATTTTTCCAGGTGGGCAGGATGCCAGCTTCAAAGGGTATCAGTCTTCTTACACAGCAAACCCCTGTAAATGTAGCTTATTTATTATTACCTCATGGATGTACTGTCTAGTTCCACAGGCCCAGTCGACCCCCCATTTACCTGCCACCCAAAGCACCCATCAGCAGAGGGGAAACTGATGTTCTCTGAGCTGCAGAACCACAGGCTCAAGTTCCATCATCCCGGTAAGCAATCAGGCCTTATTGAATTTGTTGGGTTCCTGTCCACAGGGGAAACTTGGAGGGCGTGAGTGTCTCTCGTCTGTGGTCGCACGCGTCCCTCAGAAATTTGATTGGCCACTGTACACGATCTGGGAAAGTATAGGCCATAAGGGCAAATCCATATATCCTCCGATGAGTTCACCTGGCATCGCCCTCATCTCCCACAGCCATGTTTTCTATTATTAAAACAGGGTTTGTTAAATGTAAACCAATCGTATATTTAGGAAATCCCCACACAGCAATAATTAACAAGTCTCTTCAACAGAACTATGAGGAATGAGGGAATTTTTTAAATTGGGGACAGTTTACATGTCGCATCTTTAATCTGATTGGTTATTGCACCATGTTCCTCATCTTTCCGGTCACTCCGCCCACTTGCCTCGCATCGCCAGCTATCCCAGCATGCCTTGGGGTGCAAAAATTTGGCTGTCATTGAAATGAATGAGGTGATTACAAATTCGCTTCTTGTCGGAGGATGCGTGGCAGTTTTATATTGTATATCTAGACATGCTTAAAATCTATATAACACAGTATCACATGCACCTTATTTTATCAAAATATACTCTTACTGTGATCTTTTGGAATAGAAGGACTTCAGAGCTATAACAGAGTAATGTGGCACATTGCCTCTTCCTCATCTGATTGGCTCTTTGACACAGTAACACATAGTTTGACATGAGAAGATTAAAGAGAAGAGGGTCCTTTGAGGAATCACAACCCTAATGTCCTTACCTATTTGCAAGTACTAAATGGTAAACTATGAACACACTGGGTAGGTACAGGATTGAAAACAGCTGAGCAAATGTGAATTGAAAAGCTGACTTGTTCCATACTCGGTGGATGTTGCAATGTTTGTAAAACCATACTATTTCAAAATATATCTCTTACAGTGATGTTACAATCACTGGTTTGGCTCATACTATATAAAGCAAGTAAACAAATTGTAAACATAACTAAAGCCACATTTGTCAACATCCAGTTTCAATGTCCTTTGAGGAATGGGGTATTCTAATTAAGATCAGCTGTACGTATGGAAAGTGGCTGAAACAGTAACACTGTCAATAAACTACACAATGTCATGTGGGCAGAGTTTTCCACTTACTTCCCTTATTTCTTTGCTTCCCACTAGAGTTGCCAGTTTATCGGCTAGTTTCCTTGCATGTACTTCAGTCTTCCATCAACAAGAGGCCTACAGATTTTTTGTCGAGCCATGTGTCAAACAAGTATTGCACCACCCAAAATATTTACCTTGATAAAGTAGTTAGGGTTAGGGTTGCACTTAGGGTTAGGGTTGCCGTAAACCTTGCAGCTGAGTTGGGGGCTAGTTACAGCCCCGACTTTGGCTTTGTAAATGTGTTTGTGCCTTACATTGAATTTACTGATTAGCTGTATTTTGAGCAGATTCATTTTTTTGCCTTGGAAATAAATCTTTAGAAATATGGGTGGTGCATCTTTAATTGGGTTATTTTTAATAAGTTGCTATCTTAAACAGGTCTACTGTACTTGTTAAACATGATTATACTGAAGGAGGCTTTGGTTGGGCTAACTGTTCTCTTAATGCAGACACTCAAGCTTTCTATTTTAAAATAACTTATTGATGGGCTTTAATAGAGTTATACCTTTAACTTGACAATTTCTGACCATAATTTGTTATATTGGATTATTTGTGAAAGGGGTGAGACTGCAGGCAGAGAGGTGACACTTTTCAGAAATTTTACAATTTCCTACCAGCTTTAAGGGTGACAGATTGCATTATGTCGACAAAGATTCACTGTAATCCAGGCTTAAAGCTTATAATGCTGACATTAAATTTACCATTAGTCTGATGTCAAAAGCAATTTACTAGGAAGGCTGTAATTTTGTCACAGTTCAAGGGAGGACACGGATCCTAGGAATATAAAAGATGGGTCTGTAATCTTTGAAATTATCAGTACAAGCATGAAGTAAAAAAGTTCATTTCAAATAGCAGACTTTGGGATTTTGTTGTGGAGTAGGGTATTTGTTCAGCTTTATTGGCTGAGATTTAGCTGCTTAGCCAATGAGAATTTATTTATTAAATTCTCTTTATTGTTGTGCAGTTTCCCAAGACCAATATGCACAGAGCTGGTAGAATAAATAAAAAAATAAAAAAATAAAAATGCTTGCACCAAGAAGTAGCAAAGCTATCATAAACATTAGAAAGGAATTGTTACCAAATACTCCAAAGTGATAATTTATGAAAATGTAATAGTTTAATGTTTTCTGATTTGTTAAAAGCCCCTTCCCATTGCTACAGTGATAGTGGTTGTCATAGCCAAGCAAGGCAATTAAGCATGGGAAATTCTTTCAGTTGTTGGGTTTTCTGAAAGCCTGAGAAACAATATACATGTTTGTCCAAAATGATTTACCTCTATTGTGGGGAAATAGCCAGTCATAGGAAAGTGCATGGGTGTAGTGTGTACACTTCAGCTTCAGTGTTTCAGCGGTGACTTAAAGGCCACATCAGGCAATTCCAAATGAGAAAAAAATTGGGAGTAAAAAAAATTCAGTGGCTCCTCATTTAACTGCTTATGTGATCAGTTGTTTCTGCAGATCCAGTCATTCATCCCTTTCCAGAACCCAATAAGAACAGCAATGCATTTGTTTGACTTTGACTTTTGTCCAGTTTTGAGGCGAAATATTGAAACATGCTTAAGACAGAGGGGGCATGTGAAATTAGGACAAATATAATTTATTTAGTCACTCTGGTGATTCAAGTGAAAATCTGCCACAGGTTTTATTTGAATAATGGCTTAAGCTGGTCCCAAGCACCTTGAATCAAAAACATCTAATGAATCATATTCATGATCATAGTACAGGCGTAACATGCAGTGGTAACAGAGCATTGGAGAATTGACCATTTTCTGTCATTGCAGAAGTGTTTTTGGTCACTACACATGCCTGATCTTAATGTGTGTACATTTTGTCCTTTATACCAAGTATAAAAAGTACATAATTTATGTTGATTATTAGTATGTTTGTGGTACAGCATTTATACTCATACAGATAAAGGCACACATAAGAACAATGGTATAACTTACAGCCTACACAGACTCTAGCATGCACACATACAAGTGCACACATGAGGCTGTGTTGGATTGGTAATGTTATATTGTTGCAGAGGACATAAGCAGCAAATTTTAAACGGCAAAGTACAGAGTGTATTTCAGCCCATGCTTGGACCCTGCTTTTCACCTTCCTTTCAATTGTTTTATGTTAACTTTCATTCGTCAGTTGTTAAGTGCATGACAGTTCCGGTACATAGTTACACACAAACACGTTTCGTGCTTAAAAAAGGGTGCTATTAATGAGGAAAATATGAGCTGCCATGCATTTTATCTATTTGACTCATCACTGAGGACATGTAATTGCTATATCGCCAAATGCTTTTGTGGAAGATCACCAACAGGATGAATGGAGACCAAATGGAGCAATGATTTACAAGGTTGGAATGACTATCTGGATATCTGCATGAAATGAGGCATTTCAGTGGCCCAGCAGCTAATGTGAGCCCATGGAAACCATATAGCACTGGGGTGGATGAGTGTAAATGAGACCCGCGGCACCTGCAGCCCCTTCCATCTTATGGAAATAACGGAGATATTTTGATGGAGCTGACTCACTCGGGTAGGCTTCAAAGACATGTATTGATAGCTTTAATAGGATTTCAAAGAGGAACAGGTCATTAGCTGTGGAATGAGAAAGGTCGTTATTTTATTCAAACTTATAGAATTGTAGGGAGACTGATTGTTTTTAGTCAAAAGGTACGGCCTGTTCTCATTGCGCTGAAACTGAATGGGCTTCGGAGGGGTTTGCAATTAGTTGAATACTCAGATGACGTCAATCCCTCAAATGACTTCCATTAACAGCCACTGGAAGCGGTATGTCCCTGCAGCAAGCGGTGTGTCCCCTGGGCTCTGGTGTTGGTGATGGAACAAGAATTGGATTTTGGAGGAGGAGAGGAAAAAAAACCTTTTGTTGTCTTCCATTGACTTTAACTGTGCTGCCTCTTGAGTCCCTTTGATTCCATCTTAACTGCTGAGAAGGCTCCCAGGGACATTTGAGCTGCTTTGTTGTATGCATCTGTGTTTGTGGGTTATTGTTTTGAGGTGGGATCATTGTTTTATGCTTGCAGGATGGGAGTATGGGAATGTTTCTGTCTTCCTTCTCTGAATGTAAACATTTCTGTCCACCCACATCCACCGCTTTCTAAATAATATGGAAATGAATCCTAAAGCTGTTCTAGTGGTTCATTGTTTTTCACTATATTACACAGAGGCACATGGGAATTTTACTTTTTTTTTCTTCAACGGCATCTTCTAGTAAGCTACCAAATCATAAAGTAGAAATAAATACTGAAGGACACTCCTTTATTTATGAAATATATTAAACGTGATATATACCATAAGTGTACCCATTAAGCCCATTTCCATATTTCGATTTGAACTAAAAAGAAAACAAATTATTGTTTTCCACTGTTTAATGTCTCAAACAATTATCATCTTGTTGTATCCATGCCAGTCATTATTCTAATCCAATGAAATGTTTTTCTTTGGATAGTGGAGAATCATATGTATGTATCTCCTGGTGGGCTTTTTGAAAGTTGCTTTTCAGGTGAAGATAACCACAGAATTGAAAGACAATGAATTTTATTTCTCACATCACTGTACCTTTGTGAAAATCATGTTATTAGTCATATTCTACTCTTTTCTGCTATTACAATCCTACTTGAGGTGTATTGAAATAAAGTATTGATTGAAGTCACTCTGATGTTGAAGACAGCCTCAATTAAGTACAGCTTTTCAGGGTGCCATCTTCCTTCCTGGAAAAGAGCTATACTTGGAAGTACTACCTCAGATCTGACAGACAAATCACGACAGTGTCAGCTGTGACTCACAGACAGTGAGGTGGCATGTTTTGAGGCATTCCGCAGGAGGTTGAGGCCAACGCATACCTACAGAGAGTGAGTAAAGCCAAGCATGGCGTCTCCTCCACAAGCACATGCTACCACCCAGGCCCTAATTAAAAAATTAGCACTCCAGACTACGCCACAGGTGTATGGTGACTTAAAGCCAGTGGGCTGAAATTTCTCATATTTCAAGCATGAGCGTCAGGACATGAGTGTTTTAGTAAATGCTTTAATCAACAAAATCATAGACAAAATAGTGGCTGTAGCTTGAAGATGCTATGTGTGTATCTGTTTTCATATTTAATACCTGGAAATGGATTAATCAACAGATCTGTGAATCTCAGTATGGCCGGAATATTAGATCTCTCCATTTTTTTATATGAAAATGAATCAGATTGAATTTTATCTCTCAATATTTGTCTCCGGAGCAGTGGTCCTGGAATACCACCATGTCAGACCCATGCTTATTCAGGTCAGACCCAAGAAACCTGGCGAGATCAGCTGCTGTATTTGATCAATTAAGTACTAAGCAGCAACAAAAACTAGAAGATCCTGCAGCTGACTCGGTCAAGTGCTGAGGACCGCTTCACAGCTCATTGCTACGTGACCAGAGGTAGTGTTGTTGGGCCAGTAGGGACAGTCTTCATTCTGGTCTGATCATTCTGGTCATTCCCCAGTGCAGAGAAGGGAGACTGTGGTAGGGGATGCCACCCGCACATGGTAGTTATCGCAAAGACAGTTTCCCAAGATGTTTCTTTCAATCTGCTCATCTAATCATCCATTAGTTCAACTGGCTAAATAAATCGTTCCCACAAGCTGCTGGGTTAAGGTGCTGCTGTACCGTGTGGCCAAATCCAGACCATGCTTGGTCAACTGTGGGTGGAAGCCCTGTCTGCTTTAACAAGAGTGTGTTTTCTCATTGTGTTTGTGTCTGATAGCACACTAGCAACCTCCTCTGGTCAGTCATTTTAATATAACCCCAGTGAGTTTAAATCCTAATTATGAACCCTACAGCAATCGTAACTGTATTTTTATCAAACAAATTTCTGACTTCCCCTATCCTGACAGTTCAATACAAACATCGAAATTTGGAATTTTAAAATAAGCTACATCCCAGTGGTTATCCATTACATTGTCAAAGTAAGTGTGCCATAGAAAAATCCACAACAACTGAACATGTGTGCAACATTTTGTAATGTTTCAGTGGTTAATGGGGTAGTGGTGTGCCATGGAGTTTTTTTTATTTTAATATGTGAATGTTGCAGAAAAAAGGTTTAGAAACACTGTATTACACATCACACTTGGTGTGTTACTAAATGCTAATTAAAAATAATCTCCTCCCCCCACCCAATGACATACACACATTTTCATGTTTGTTAAAACAACCATTGTTATATGCCTTTTGTTTAATCAGCAAAATGAATAATGCTCTCTTTATCTTAACCATCTACTTTTTTTTCTAACACTGGGCATGGTTTAGATGAGGTCAAACACTGCGGAGTATAAATTGGATTTTATATCTTCAATCACATTAGCGATCAAGTTTACTTTCGGTTTTGCATTTGTGTTCAGCAGGTTTTGACAGCGCTCAATGTCCTCCCGCAAACCGAATTGATGATCCTCTAAAGAAATCTTATTTCCAGCTGTGCACAGCTGAAGAAGCCTCAACAGGAGTCATTACTGGGGCAGGCAATGCAGCTCATTTCACAAATTAACTTCAAGTGTCCCATGTGAGTGCCCACCACGGAATCGGAACTGAAAAATGTAACCATTACTAGATATAAATCACATCTTGACTTTCAGAGTTGGTGATGAAAATTGCTGAAAATTATTGGAACTGGTTATCCTTCATCATTAAGCAGTTTCTTAATTATATTTGATTTTTATTATTTTCTGTACTGTAAGATTTCATCGGCTAAAAGTGATAAATTATATATAGTTGGTACGCTGGCTGAGACTGTTTAATAGAACTAACCATTCAGGGATGTTCAGCCGTCTCACCTTGTGGAATCTGGCCTGAAAACCTGAACTGAGCCCAGCTTAATTTGCTGAATACACAGATATGAATATCCAAAAATATATTTATTTACAACAATAAAAAGTTTTTAAACATTTATTTGCCCCATGATTTTAAGACTCATATAAGTTCTACTTATCAAGAGCAAGATTTCAGTGAGAAATCCCCCTTCCCTTATGACCAGTTCTTTTGGGATACGTGATTTAAGATAACTAAATACATGTCAGTGGGAGAAAAAATGATCCCTCTGAGATAGTCTTTACTTTGAGCATCCTTCTGACTACAGCCAAATTTCTGACAGCAATGCTGTGAAGTTTTGCTATTTCTTTATCCTGGTCATATCAACATTATTTTACCCTGGAGATACAACGGTATGGTACAGCTGGATAAATACATGTAACTCAGTGCAAAATATGTATAAGTACAGCTCTTTTCCCTACAGGAGTGCAGAGACAGCACACAGCCACAGTGATGTTGAGCCTTGATCTATCTAAAGTTGCTAAATGGATTTTAAAAATCTCAGGGAAATCCCCCAAATCACACAAATGCCTCCTGCTCTCATGATAAATGTCTGTAAAACCTTGGTTCACAATGACAGAAAATGTCCAAAAAAAAAAAAACTCCATCCTAATCTACTCCCGCCTGCTCCTCTCTCCTGTTACCCCATTTTGCTGGTGTTAGCCCTCAAGAAGCGGTTGGTTTATTATAGTCTGAAATGCACAGGATTCTGGCTGAGTTCTTTGTCAGTGCAGAGGTGAACATCTTTATTCAAGAAAACTGCCACAGATAATCAAAGCTGCCTCCAAAATATGGCATTTTCCTTTGTTTGGGCCTCCAGCCAGATGGCAAAGAATTAGGTTTCAGAAGGACATGAATCTTACTATAATTTAATGTTTTGGACATAGTAACAGATTAGGCTATAACCTTGACCTTCAAAGCACCCCAGGACTGGTTTTTCATATTTCAGGCCAAAGTGAACTGTTAAGTCCCAATAAATAAACAACACATTTTTTAAAATCTGTTTTATCTATTTTTAGTTTTAATGAAGCAGCTTTCTTGACGCACTTCCAAAATTTTTTAAAAATCATTGATCTCCTAAGAGACATACAAAAGAGAGAAAGTTCATGGGTGATTTTTCAGAGTTTGGAGATTGTGAAACAAACGTGCTGTGTGTGCTCATCGAGCGCCTGGTGGTGAGTAAGAACCAAACGAGGACATAGTGAGGAAAGTGGGGGCGAGTGAGGACGTGGGATGATTAGAGTCTGGGAGGGGGAGGGATGATACGAGCGTAATTACATTTTGCTCTGCAGCAGGGAAGACTTGTCACACTTGTGGTGTGAGATCGATACGTGGTGGGTGGCTTAGTCCGCTCATTAAAGAGGAGCTGCAATTCACTGCAGAAATGTGATTTTAATAGGAATTTCTAGTGAGATACCCTACACTGTGTATAAGCTTAAAGTCATGTAGAGTCACTTAGGCAGAATGGTTTGTGATATGTATAGATTTGCTTTCATTTTTATGAGTCTGTGTTGAAAAAATGTTGTAATTACCTTCAGGACATGCTGGAATTTAAAAAACCGACTTGAGTGAAGATTGTGGAGAGGCTTGGGGGGTTAGCTGAAATGTGAACTATATAGCATGAACATGATAAAGCACAAAACTAGTTCATGAGGGCACTGGAAAGTTGTAAAACATGATGTGAGAGTGCCCTGCTGGGTGGGAACTTCTACAGTAACTAAGTTATTGCAATATTGTTTTAAGTAGGCAATATTTTATTTAAATGACACAGAGAGTGCTCAGTAACTGTGGGTGTCTTCTGTGTTAGTGTGTAATTATACCCAAGACTTTGAGGCCAGCCTGTCCTGGGAAAATTCACCACTGCTCCTGGTGTTCTGCATTTGGAGATAATGGCTCTCATTGTGGGTCTGTGGAGTCCCAGAGCCTTACAAACGGTTTTGTAACCCTTTCCAGACTGATACATTTCAACAACTTTTTTTCTTATCTGTTCTGGAATTTACTTTGATTGTGGTGTAGTGTGCTTTTAGAAACTTTGTGGTGATTACTTCACTCTGATGGTAAGGTTCAATATGAGTGAGATTTTGAAGAGGCCTCACTGCAATCAATCCTGGCTGTGATTGCAGTGCAATCAGCTGAATGTAATTATCAATTAAATTAGGTTAATTGGTTGATAACTAAGGGGCAATTACTTTTTCACATTGGTGACATGGGTGTTTGATACTTTTTCATTTAATTAGTCAATTAAGTTATTTGATGGCTGCATGGTGGTGTAGTGTGTAGCACTGTTGCCTCACAGCAAGAAAGTCCTTGGGAGGGGCCTTTCTGTGTGGTTCATATAACACAGTGGTGTCCAGTGGAGCTCCTGCTTGTTTCATTCCAGCCAAAGTTTTAAAATCAGAATGTTATGCTGGATAAAATGCCTTTGCAAGTACTGTAGATCTCTAGGGTCAGGGTGGACAGTATAATGTTCCCGAAATTCTATTTGACAACTGTTGAAGAGGTAGATATGATGTCCTTATGGTTGAGTAGTTGTGCCTTTCATGTACATTATATTTGTACCATTTCTTCTTTGTGCCCTTGATCCCTCCCCGTAGTGGTCTGCAGCATCAATTACTGCCTGACTGAATTGGTGGCTATAAATGTTAAATGTTTCCATAAAATATCAATTTGCAAATTCCACAGGAACAGTCATATAACAGCAGGGTGAGTTCCTGTAGGAAGGAAATTCCCAATTCTGGTGAGGGTGAGAAATTTAACCTGAAAAGGTGACCCACAGTTCAGCTCAGGGAAGACCAAGGCACAGGAGCCATATGGAACACCCTGGGACCAAGCTACCATGACAACGGCGCAGCATGACCTGAATTCTAAATGTGGAATACCAATCCAAAAGTCAATAGGAAACTGTTTTCTCAATCAAATTTTACTTGAGAAGAAACAGCTCAGCATTGCAATATCTGAGTTACTTGGTAAAGACCGTCAAAAGAAACTTGTGTTAATGTATGCTTTTCTAAAATTGCTCTGGAAATCTAATCAAGACACAAATGAGAGAAATGAACTGTCCTGCACTTTTGCACTTAGCCCTCCAGTGTCTTGTACAGTTCCAAGGGAAGTTTCCATTTCCTCTAATTTTACACATTTTTAATTTCCATATGGCATGGTATAGTTCACTCTTCACCAGGACAGAATCTATACAGCTAACCTTTGTCCACTGAAAACATTATGTTCTCACAAGGGCTTCTGATACAAAACCCTACACTATGGCATGAGTATAAAAATAAGCCCATGTAGGCCTCATTGTAATCATATTTGACTTGGAATGAAACTGTAAAAAAAAAAAAAAATTGTTAATGATTAAAAGGATGTGGATTTAATTGGAAATCACTTCCATTTAGATTAATGCCACATTCAGAAATGTCAAAATTACCACACCACATAGGTGTTAAAAACTGCCATACAGAACATGCATGAGGAAACATTAACATATTGGGCCCTATTTTTGGTGCCAGTGGTAGTGCTGTGTCTAGCGGAATTTCTCATTTAATTCAATGAAAATGAAAAATTTTGCCACCCATGTAATGTCACCATCTGCAATGAAGGCTTTTGAATCAACATGGATTGGAGCAGTGGGGGGTGTGTCAGTGTTGTGACAATTTGGTGTCAAATAATGAACGTTTGCATAAACAAATGCTCAATTTGAGGACATGAAAACCGCCATTGTAAAGAGTTCGTGGTACAGCGTTTTGTGGAAAATAAGTGTGTTAAATCCTAGAAAGAACAAACTTCAACTCAAATGCTTATTGTTGCATCATTTGTAAATAGATGTTCTAATCATGTGTTCTAATCACACCGGTGTGACTGTACGCTTCAGGGACCACTCTAGTACTTTACCACTGGTGTGACCGTAAGTGCCAAAAAGTTAATATTCCACATTATGTACAATAAGATTACTGTACAATAATATTTCATTATAATATTACAACATGCTGGTGATGTTCTAGCTTCATGGTAAACCAAACATCAAACATAAAACATGACAGCGCCACCTATGAATTCTTACATTGCGGTAGGTGAAATGTCCACATTAGAGAATAGAGAACACCTATCGAAAGACACTCAATTTCTTTGTGAGTGGTATAATCTAACAAAGCAGGCCACTATGAGCCACTATGCTAACACAGCTCAAGGTATGCTAACAATTGGCCCTATAGTACAAGCTATCTAGCCCCTAATACAAATCTCTGAGCATTATTAGAAAAGGCTGTTGTCTTTTATAGCCAATGCAAATATAACAATATCAGATATATGACACAATGTAAATAACTGAAATGTTACAAGCAGTAACCAGCCACTAAGCGGCTTGTCCGATGGGGTTAAGGTTAAACTTATATTTTAATCACAATATATGTTGATTATCTCAAATAATTTATTTCAGTTGGCCTGCCTACCTTTGGCATAAATACGACATTTTCACTTTTTTCCACTTTCACAACTATTCTGTCATGTTGGCAGGGGCTCCAAAGTTCCCCAACTTTCCTAGATGTCATCGTCACAGGAGTGCGGTATCAATTTGGACTCGGTACTACTGCTACTGTAGAAGAACAAGTACCATTACCAGTTTCAGAATTTTTTCATTAACCTGGTACCAAAGTTCTTGTAACATCACTTCTAGAGACATATAATTTACAGAACCAATTGTGACTGCATCTCGTCCAAAAATACAATGCAAAACATGATTTTAGACATTTTCACACACAACAGTACATACCAATTAGCATTTTTGTTATATTGTGCCTGATATCATGTCGCAGTAACCGCAGTAGTTGATCCTGAAAATGGTCCTGGCCTCAGATTGTCTCATTATAATGATCTATTGCTTCCTTCTGATGAAAAAATGATACTTTCTCAGGGGCTGCCTTTCAGGGCTCAGGTCATTGGAATAAATAAAGACCAGGGTGGAGTCCGTGGGACCCCCCAAAAAATAGTCCTTTAGGACAGGAAGGATTACCATAGGATTTAGCTAATTTAGAGCAGGTCAGTAAATCGGCCTGTCCTGGTCCACATGAAGAATTACTGTGCTGCCCTGACCCCACTGAAACACTCTTTGCAATGCCACATCGGTAGGGGGGACAGAGAGGCAGTATAATTGATGGTGGAGATGAGCTGTTTTGCTGGTGTTGAGTGTTTTTCTACCCAGCTTGATTGTAGAGCTTCCCCAAGCTCTTGGATTTCAATTTAGTTTTCCTTGTGGCCCAGCATCTGGAGACAAGTTCCGGTCTTTACACCATGAGTAGAGGCCCAGATTAGAAACAAATCACAAAAACATGTGTGAAATGAAAATAAACATTACAGTGTCTGAGACACTTCGAAAGAAGGGGAATTTGGCCGACCATTTGCTATAGCGACAACGACTTAACAGTAAGTAAGTTAGAGTTTCAGTCACATGGCTATAAAGCTTTAATTTCAGATCAAACACTGAATCATCAATCAGGGAGAAGCATATGATAGTCATCTGCTGTCTAGCCTAGAGGGTTTTACTTTTTGCAAAATACAGGTGTGTCACTGTAGTCTAAAGTGTTTGCCAGTATTTTGACCAGTTTATTCTTAAGGCATATATTTATTAAGGTATATGTGATAGTTCCATTCAGTAATCCAAGCAGTTGTGAATCATGTCAAGGAGTTCATTGATTGGTTGATTAATTGTTTGATTCATTCAATCATTTATTCATTTATCAATACAGATTATGCCCATGCAGGTCACATCATATAAGCTGCCACACCACATCATTATATGCATTAGCATTCTAACCCTCATCACCATGGTATTGTTTTCTGGTTGCCCGGGAGATTCAGGGGTTGGCCAGGAAAGTATCCCTAGAGGGACTGTTTAAGACATTATGCTGTCCAGATAATGAATATTCAGTACAGAAACTTGAGTAATTTCTCTTAGTACTTGTTACTTAGCAGCAATGTATTACAGGAAAAGCAGTTTTTTTAATGGACAGTGTTGAAATTATTTTGAATCAGCATTGAGATCCGCATGTTGACACAATCCAATTATTTAATAAATAAGTAGGTTTTACTATCTTACCCTCAATTTATAAAATCCGTCTCTCTAAAAATAAACTTATTCACTGGCAATCAGTCACTTGACAATAATTAATACGCAATTCCTGTATATTATGTGTATACAATCATTATATATTTATGAGAATTTTCAGATGAATACTACAAGCCCTGAAAAATTATATTCTTATTCAGAAGGGCACTTTATTTAATTTTGTAATAGTTAAAAGCAGTTGCTACATTTAATTATGTTGTTAGGACCTACAAGAATGATGGAACAAACCATTGTTAGTTTGTTAGTAAGTTATATTTTACAAATCGATAAAGGACAGAGTATTGTATTGTCAAGAATGGCACAAAAAAGGTTATTTCCTCTGTGGTCTTTGGTTGTAGCTATAAACAAAACATAAATTGCAATCATATATGTAGGTAGGAATATAGATAATCTGTTTAGCTTGGTCCATCCTGACAACTGCCACCAGTGTCCTGAGGTTCCCATGTAAAAATGATAGTATTTGCATAAAACACCCAACAGGGAACAATATTACATCACAGCCAAAAGGTGTGAGGAACAGACATTTGGTAAGCAAACTAGTGCAGCATATTTATAAATATAACTTTTAAAGTGTGCAGTGGAACTGGAAAGTAAGTATTTGCAGCTTCGTCTCTCACATATCACTTCATGCCATTAGCAATGTCACCCACAAACACAATGCAATGTCTGACATCATCTAGGGCATTGTTGCTGCTTTTATTATTGAGTGGTACAGAGCACAATGCCATGCCCCCCCCCCAACACACACTCACACCTTGCTACGTTTTCCTAATTAAAGCCTGTCATGAAAATCTAACCACATAATGTGTTTTACCTCTTTGTTCTGGATGTCAGGTGACACCTCATCACATCAGAAAAAAGGCCTCGCACAGCTGTGTACGTATCAGCAGAAACCCCGTGGTGATCAACCCACAGATTTTTCAATGACGCAGTCACTAGCACCCCATGATTAATTAAATTATAAGTATACATTTAAAAATGATACGTTTTTATCGTGCTTTTATACTGAAAACTCAATACCTATGAGCTACAAATTCTGTGATCTCACAAAGTGAATGGATTTCAGGTATGAGGCTTGCTCTGGTCAGAACTGACTGTCTTCATAAAGGGTTCTGAAATGTGTCGGTGACATCAAAAAATGTTTCACTCTGATTGTGTCATGGTCTATATCAAGCCAAGTTATAATTTTTCTGTGTTTAAAAAAATATTGTTTTGTGTAGTTGATTAAGAATTACCACACTAGTTAGCAAACAGCCAGCCAATTTAGCAACACAGCGTTGATTGTGAATTATTCCAAATGTTAGCTTGCTCATCAGCAATCTCAGAGGCAGCTAGCATGAAACTGGTGAGGTAACTGACTATAAACTTGTATTTAGACTTTTTAACAAGGAAATGCTGATGACTGGTCAGCTATACAGAATTTTACTAATTCAGTCATCCAGTCATTAAACCAGGTGGCACATAATGAGGTCAGAGATTTCATTTTATTGGATGAACCCTGTCTGCAGGGACAGATCAAATAAACACTTGTGCTGTTTTACTGTTGTATTATTGTTTTTTTGTTTTGTTTTTTTTTAACAGGAAGCAAATGATAGAAAAGAATGTTACCGGTAATGATTTTTCCTTTGCTTGTTGGCAATCTGTCTCATTAGCTTGTACAGTACAACCTGACTCTGAACATGATCCTGAATCTTCCAGAAACTGACTCACAGCTCATAGATGTTCGCAATAGAATTTTTCTGTGCATAAGACTATCAAGATGATGTAAATTCTGCTTGCACCCATAAATTCACAGCCATTATCACAGCAAACATATAATGGCAGTTATCATAGCTAAATCAGGGAGAAAATGTGATGTGTGTTCACACAACTTCATGTTGTCAGATGTTATCAGGCACATTGATGCAGAGTGGAAACTCCTGCATTTTTCTATTAGGTAGTTTGGGCCATATCACCCTTCAGGATAAAAGGAGATGTCATAAATAAAACAATAATTCACTGGTAGGACCCCTCTGTGATTGGATTTAGAAAAACTGGCATGAGGAGTGTTGTTCCAAAAATGTGTTCTCCTTTCCCTGGGTTCAAGGAAATACAAATCTAAATACAAATCATTTCGAGATCTTTTTTTCCCTTGGTGAGAAGGGTGGGGGGGAAGTTGGGGCAGGTAGTTTCATTCCAGAAATATGAGTCGCATATACTGTAGACTTTGCTGTAACCACCAATGGAAATGTCCTATTAATTTTTAATTATCTCTCAGTTCATTTGATAATCACTGAGTCCCCTGTCCCTCTGAATGAGGTCTAGACAGCGACGTTGGACTCCTGATATAGCAACTATTGTGCCACATGCTGAGGTCACATACAGCATGCACTGACATTTACCCAGACTTGTAAGAAAATAAGTCAGAAGCAAGTGCTCCAGTCCCTGTTGTAACCACTCATACATTAAAAAATTTTTTTTACGAAAATGATTGAATTAATTCAGTTAGCCTCATAGAGGGTAACCAACCCCGTTCCTGGGTGTACTTCACTTGTTTGTTTCAGACCTAATTACTGATCAATAAGCAATGAGGAACAAAACCCAGGGGATCCTACAGCTCTCCAGGACCAGGACCTCTAGCCTACTATATGTATAACATTTTCCAAAAAACAAACAGACCTTGTACATTATTTTTCTTTTTTAAATTTTCATATTTTTGTTGTGAGGTCAGTGGCAGGTCTGTGTAGAGTCATCTCAATCATCTAAATTTGGCCTGGATTGGTGAGTTGTTGGCCTGAATTTGTCGTGAGCTGTAACTTGGAAAATGCCATGTGTTATTTTTTCAGAACAAGCATATTTTCATTTTAGTGATGGCTAACTGTTGAATTGTAAGTCTACCACTACAGTATTTTCTTGGCCAAACGAAACCTTTGGCATTTCCAAAGCATCTCTCAGTACATCATAATTTGTATACAGTATTATTTTATAGCGCTGTTTTCTTCCTGAATATATGGTAAATAAAATAGTCAGGCAAGAATATACTGAGATCAGACATATCTGTCTCAGGACATGAATCATTCTGGTACCAGCAGCATGTGGTATCTCAATATTTCTATTTAATTTCATACATTTGACTGTAGAGATTATTCTTTATAATTATTTTTGTCTGTCGGTGTCAGATATGTTTACGCCTCTCAGAGCATTACACCTCCTAGCCGTCTCTTGATTTCCAAATAAGAAAGTAAAAGCTGCCACATTGCAGACCCCCAATGACTTGCTAACCAAGTGCATTGATTTGCATTTTATTTCATTTTCTTTCTGCTTATCATTTAGTTGAGGCTGCCATTTACTGCTTTAGATGCGTTACACACTCTATGGCAAATGGCCTTTATACATCAGATGTTAGAAACTCATAAGAGTCTGAGAACTGGGATAAGTGGTTAATTTGATTCAAAGCAGGGCATAAATGAGTTTCAAGTGCTTGATGGGCGAAAAGCATCCCAAACCCCTGTAACATCCCTGCAGCAAACATGATTTCATTTCATTCCCTTCAGAGTTATGCTCTCATAATGTGAAACAAACAAATACATATTTTATTATGAGGACAGAAATCCGTCCCATATGTCCTCAATTCCTTTCATCTCTGTTAGTCCGCTGGGGCAAATTTACGAAAAGCCACTAGAACTGATTGTCATCATAACTTATTAAAGGCCTAATTCATTCCTACCTCCCTGTAGTTTGTCCTATATAAATATTTCAAATGAATCTGATTTCAGATGAAAATGATTTAAACTCTTAATATGAACGTTTCTGCCTGTTGACAATAAGTTATAATAATCTCAGCATTGAGACATTTTACCATTAATACAGTGGGAATAATTGTAACATAAACAGTTTGGAAACGCTGGTTATAAAGCACTTGTTTCAAGTTAGCAAGATCTAAAAACAGGAATTTGGACTGAGTACTTGTACTTTCAGTACCAAACCATTTCATCCACAGCTGAAAGTCATTAATCAAACTATACATGTGCGACCAGGCTTCCTGAAAGGACTTCCAATATAGTCGACATCATAGTCAGGACAGAACTACAGTGCAAACATTCAGAACAGTCTCAAGATCAAAACAAATAAGATCAAAGATCAAAACAATATTTCCTTTTATTTAGATCAATCATCTGTCATCAATTAGAAGTCAACAGAAGTTGCTAAAATCATAACAGGTAGGTGAATTTTCTCTCTTCTGTCAAGATGGTTATTCTTTGAATAACTGCTTAATTCATCTAAATGACATGCTTGTTACGTAATCACTAAGCAGCTTGTTATCAGTCTATGCAGAACCTTTATACCTTTGGTCTTCTGATACTATTTCTATATTTGCAACAGAAATAAGAGTTTTCCTTCAGAAAAGTTCATACAAACCTGACACAGATCATGGTTTTGGAGGCCCAGCATTTTTCCATTCTATCATGGATGCCAGGGTACCTGTTACAGACACTTAAAATGTTGTGGCCCACTGATCATGGCTTACTGAGAGATGAGATCTTTGTGATTCAAAGAGGCTCATGTTGTACTTCACTATAGCTGAAAATTAGGCTGTGTCATTGGCTATATAAAATAGTGTTTTGTAAATATATTACACTCTGACTTGGTTCCAGGGCACATATATTGGACTGTACTGGGCACAACTTCCAAAGATGAGCCTTTTATGTAATGAAAAACAGTATCACATACAGTGCACTAGGGTGTATTTGTGTGTTATATTTCTATATCTCCTCAGCCTCAGAGTAAAAGTTAAATCTGTTATCCTCAGCTGAACTGAATAATCCAATTTGGTTGGAAGAACACCTAAATAACAGCTTATATCTGCAAAAGGACAGAGTGTACAATACATACATGTGTATGTGTGCATGCATGTACATAAACCAATCAGCCACAACATTAAAACCACCTACCTAATATTTTGTAGGTCCCCCTCGTGCCGCCAAAACAGCTCTGACCCGTCAAGGCATGGACTCCACCTCTGAAGGTGTCCTCTGGTATATTTATATTTCTGTATATATTTGTATCTATTGTATATTTGTATGTGATATTTTGTATCTACTGTAAATTTGTATCTGATTGTGTTACTTTGTTGTTTTTGATGCTGCAACAGTGCAAATTTCCCCCAGGAATCAATAAAGTACACTACTAATACTACTACTACTACTTATTACATTATTGGTTTTTATTACATTAAAATTTTGAAATGGATTACATTATTGGGAGTTATTACACTATTGGTAGTTTATTACATTATTAGTTGCTACAGGGCTATAAAACGCTATTGTTAGAAGGTGAATTATTTCCACGTGAAATGATTTTAAAAACTCTCGACGGGTCAGAACTGTTTTGGTGGCACGAGGGGGATCTACACAATATTAGGCAGGTGGTTTTAATATTGTGGCTGATCGGTGTATGTATGTATGCACATACGCATATAGTATAAAATGAAGGACAAGGCTGCAGGGATGAGCGACTTTCCCCTCATATTAGCCTTATCCTCCTCCAAAATAAAACTGGACATGCTGACGGAGAAGCGATACTCAGTTCTCCATAATACCAAAGGAGGACACTTACATAGCCTGTCAGTCAGACTCACTGTCCATCAGTCACTTTATTTGAACTCGAAGAGTTCATCCCAGGGAACTATTTTTGTACTCCATCAGAAAGGATATTCCCAGATCTGTCCCACCTGTGATGACCAAAGGAGGTGCCCGTTTAGTGATAACAGGATTAATCATACGAGGAATATAATGCTATATGAGGATCTTGCCACAGTGGTTTGAAGTAAAAGCAGTGTGTGGATTGTGGCTCCCACAGGATCAGGCCAAACTGACCATTAAAACAGACCTGATAAGAGCAGTGACCATGAGGCGAGCTTTGTGGACTGATGGCTGTTGCTCATTGCTGTTGCTCATCTGCATGCTTACCCTGGTGAAATTGAGGAGGACCTCCTGAACACTGGAGAGCAAGAGGAACCCAATGTGGCAAGGTTTAATCATACTCAGACAGCCATAAAGTCCATGTATACGCCTATGCCTTTTTGATGTAGAAATACAGAATACAGTTTCCTAATACTGTGCCTATGGCATACTGTATGGGACCTCAACCAGTGACCTTCTGGTCAGCCACAAAAAAATAAAGCCTTTGAAGGAAGGTATTCCATGCCTCCATGATCTTGGAATTGTTATGCACACTGTATGGAACTGACAAATCAAATTTGCATTCATTAAATCAACCCAATGACAAGCCAAACAGCTCTACCAAAAAAAAAATCATATGAATGAACACAATAAGAATGGCATGTGTCCCACATGCTACAAGTGAGGATGCCAAATAAATGACATCATGCAACAGGACAAGATGGTGTGCCATTCTTTTGGCAAACAAGCCAGAGAAAGTTGTAAATGTCCTTATTTCCCCCATGATACCACCCCTTGGCCACTATGCAGATTTGGATAACTCACAATTGCGATGTTTCTGGGGGTGTAAAAATAATTTTAAAAATAATTCAAATGTTATAAATAAACAAACCCCCAATAAGCAGCTCATATTGGATCAACAGCACTATTAGAAGACATAGAATGTCTTTTCCAAAGGATAAAACAAGGTGGAAATGT
Source organism: Anguilla anguilla (assembly GCF_013347855.1). Lineage (NCBI taxonomy): Eukaryota > Metazoa > Chordata > Actinopteri > Anguilliformes > Anguillidae > Anguilla > Anguilla anguilla. Next base: position 14,697,836 of record NC_049204.1, on the reverse strand, counting down.
TTCATTATTTTTTAGGAAAGTATAACAACCACAGAAGAATATATGAGACACCTATTGTCAAAAATGATTGATTGATGCCCCGCCCCTTGCCCCTAAAGGATAAAATTTTTTTTTTTTAAAGTTTCAAGTTGCACAAGCACTTTGCCCCAAAAGGAGTGTAGTTACACCAAGCATTCTGAACATTTAAATTTTTTTTATTTTATTTTTATTTATTTTATTTATTTAAAAAAGAAATTCTATTTTTTATCTTCACCATCTGGCAGCCACAACCCCACCCTTTCCCCATCCCCTTATCCCTCACCAACCAAACCATATCAGAGGTCAAAAGGTCAAACTGATCAATCAAATCTTGACAATATGTACATCATAGAAAACTGGACCATATCAGAAGTCAAAATATTAAGGGGGCGGGGCAAGGGGCGGGGCATCAATCAATCATTTTTGACAATAGGTGTCTCATATATTCTTCTAACCACAAATAGTAATCCTGTTAACAATAGTTTTGGAATGTTTCCCATGAATAATAATAATAATAATAACTAATTTTGAAAAGTGACAAGCTTTGTTGTGTTCCTTTTCTTGCCAGCTATATCTGCATGTGGCAGAGTTGAAGGTGCCAACAACATGGCATGTATACGCCTCTGCATATCAGTGATCCGACACACACACACACGCACGCACATGAACACCTACACAGACTCAAATGAGATCATTCACATTCATACACACTCAAAAACACCCACACACTCTACATGAGACATAGCGTCTACCTCACCTCGTTCTCTGCCATTCCTTATATGTCCCTGTGGAGGACGGAGAGGGGGAGGAGGGGAGGGAATTCCTCTGTGCGCGTTTGCCTATGCTGCTGTTGACAGTGGCTCTGGGCCTCTCCTCCCCACTTTCACCATTAAGGTCAATGAACACGCAGGGGGAGGTGTTTTGCTGTGGTCATAACTGACGGCAGGAGTCATCCAGGGGAAGCCTGTGACGTGTTACCCGCCCAACAGATGGGCACCGTCTAAGAGCAGAGTGTGGGCAACGTCTGCTCGGAGCTGACATCATCACTCCATGCCTGCCCGTTCAACACACCCAATAGGGAAGGTATGCGTGATACACTGGATAACGAAGGACTGGCATGCCTTTACCTGCTCAAATCTACTTCTAGCCATTAGCTCTTTCAGCAGACATGTGCGTTTCTAATTTTGTCTGCATGTGTAATGAGGATATCACGTGGACAATTTCCAAGGCATGTTTTCAGAAACCCACTGAGAAACAGTGAGATTTACTATTAATAGCGCCACTGTCATGCTATTCTCCGAAAGACTGACTTCATAATTGAGAGATCAGGATCATTATTTTCAGTTTAAATCTTCTCCTTGAGCAACAGAAAGTGGAATTATTTTATTTGAATAATTTTATTTGAATTCATCCTTTATTTTACCAGAAAAAATCCCAATCCCAAAATCTCTTTTAAAATTGTTGCAGTGTAACTTTTTAACCCAATAAACAATTTAGATCGCATTAAACTAATCATAAAACTGTACACTCCTGCAAATTCTATTCTTCAACAACCACACTTATTCTTGGAATCTTGCCAATACATTTTGGTCATTTAGATTCCACGGCTGCCAACAGCACTAATGAATTAACTAAGGCCTTGTTTCAATAATGGGTCTGTCCTTAACTAACTGAGGTATGAATTTAATAAAAATGCTAATGTGCAATTATACTTTTGTCACTTTCATGCAGCAGTAAGTTTTCAGCAGTTGACCAGCTTGAAAATGTGTTTAAGCATTACAAGTAACATTTGTTTAAATTAATCAAAATTTAGGATAGGGTTTTTGCTATCACTCATTTTAATAGGGGTTTGCTGTATATGTAAATACAGATGTATTTACATACACAGCAAAAGGGAAGGCAATAAGTGTCGCTCACTTTGTAATTGATAAGAGAGCTCCCAGCTGGTAAGAAGAGGTGCCAGGAGAGAGGTGACCTTTTTTGGACTTGTGACAGTGATGAGGATGCTAAATTCCCCTAGAGAAAGGGCTCTTGGGAAACTGAATAATACCATAAAGGAATAATAAGGACACAATTCTGCTAGTGTGCATGAACCACTGACACAGTGTTTTACAATTTGCCTCTGGAATATGGGAATGGGGCTTTTTGTGAAGTGAAGTGTGGAAATCTGGAACTGTGTTCCCAGCTCTACTCCCATGGTCCTTCAGGAAACACTTTAAGGATCTTCTTGGATGGGTAACCAAATATAATATAGGAAGATTGGGATGAGTGGTTTCTCTCGCTCATATGCCTAATCCTTGATCTTTTTTGTGTCTAGACTTGTCTCAGGGGGTCAGAGTCTGGCTTACTCATGGTCAACTCTGAAGTCACAATGAGGGAATCAGTTCACAGACGACCTCAAACTGAGGCCTCTTGATCCATTCAAATCAAACCGTTTCCTGTACCAGAGCACTCGGAGCAACCAGTGGACCAAAGTAAACAGTTGCTATTTGAATTCTGTTAATCGGACCAGACTGACATTTCCCAAGAAAGAAAGTAGAGTGTAGAGCTGGGTTTTTAACAAGTCTGATCTGTTTGTGGCTGTGTGTCTGTCTGTGAGAAAACAGGATGTCTCACTGGCCATTTAGGCATTCCTGCTAAAAATGTTGCCGTCCAAATCTGCTTTTCCTTCCTCTCCATTTCTGACGTCCATCTGCTTTCGACAAAGCATCTCAACATTTCTTAATGATACATGAGTTTACGTAGAATTCAGGCCTCAGGCTGCAGCTGTCTGGAGCTATCTTCGTGAGAATCACAAGGTGGAGAACCGCCATCCCATCCCAGAAAATCCCCCAAATGCTTAGCGTTATCTTCTGAATCTGGTGCACTTGCAGGTGGACTCTTAAGCACAAACCCAGAAAAAAGTTTTGTTAGCGTCATGTTTTTTTTGGGATGGCTGCCCTCTACATTGCAGGTATGTATGGGGGAAGGGCGTCGTGGTTTCGCTTGAGACATTTAAGAATTTAGGAATCGTACTCTGAGCCTCACCCCTGACCCCCACCGTGGGACTGACATGTCGGCACCTGGAAGATTGTGTGCGGGGTGTGTCTGTGATTGCGCTCACCTGGCTACAACTCATTTCTGTTTCACTGTTTGTCTCTATCCAGATATACATCGGTAAAAACACTCCCCTTATTTCCAACACAGGTGTCGGGCACCGTGGAAACCAACAGAAACAGTGGACCACAATATCAAACGCTAGGAGAAAAGGAGAAAATAGCAGTGAAATTTCCATGGTCATCTATCAGAGAGACAGACCAATAAAGTCAAAAGAATGAAGCATTGTGCTGTTGCCTAAAAATCACACCTGCATTATTAGAAATGTAACCCAAACAATCTCAACAAAAAATACTTTATATTAATGGGGCACACATGTAATAGAATGCATTTTGGCCATTGGAATGACACTGTCCTGTGTAGTGCAGTATGTCATTAAAAGTGAATGTTCCGATAAATATTCCTGGCATTAAAGCTATAACACTTTTTTTCATTTTCAAGATGTTTTTTTCTGTGAATTCTCACTTAAAAACTTTTACAAATGTGATTCAGTTCTAAGGTTATGAGAACCAACCAAACTATCTTTTAGTGGGAAATAAACCTTACTTGCGGGAAAGGAGTTATTGCACACCATGTGAAACAGAAATGCAAAAAAAATGTTAGTGGATAAGAAAACATTGGGAACTTAGCTTTCAGCTAAATATGTAAATGCATCATGTTTTACTGCTGTTCGTGGTCATTACTGGAACAGAGGATTTAGGCTACAGAAACAGATCCATAAACAAGGAAATATTACTTATTTGGCCACTGTCCCTCTGGTTTGGTTTCATTAACATAAAATTGTCAGATGTGCTGGTTTAGATTTCAGCGAGCACATTCATTGCATTCATTTCACATCAGATAGTGAGAAGAAGCAGAGCTGTTTGAGTGGAGGAAAGTGGTTCCAGAAGTGCAAACAGGAGAGGGGGGAAATAAGGCGTGCTTGGTGATCTGGGAAGCTCCACAAACACCTGACAGAGTAAGCTGGATTCCCAAATTCTTTGCAACTCAAAACAAAGGCAGCTCAAATGAAAGATATTAGACTAGCTGGTCTGCAACATACGTTATCATAGCATATCAAGTGTAACATACAATATCATACATATTAGTGTTACAACTAAAGAGGTCCTTCTATAACTACACAGTGAACTAATGGGTTATGTAACATTTTATGTTCCTTTGTTTTTTGGCATTTCTGGTTCAGGTGGTTCTTATTCCACCATACATTGCTTCAGTTCTCTTTCCTAGTCATGCCTGCTTGTACGTGTCTCTCTTTCACCCCAATCCATTCACTTCATGTCACTTATTCTAGTATTTGGGTCTGTCAATGGGCCCAGATGTCACTGCTCAAGATAATGCTAACAAGCCTCGTCTCTTATGACGCATTCCATCAGTTTGTGCTGATGTGTCTAAACCCAATAGCTCTTTCACCATGACCTCACTCCTCTGTCGTAATGAAGGGCGGTGGAAGGCCAGTGGCTTAATACAGATCATTTGTGTATTTACAGACAACCCCAGAATTCTAGGGAAAATCAGGGAGGCCAAGTAAGCATAATTGGTTGGATTTTACAGCACATTATGCCTTTCTTCAGAAGGCTTAGTCTTAATCTGACCCCTCCCAGGTCAGTTCTAAATAATGGGGGGTGGGGGATGGGGGGGTGCAGGCACACATTGTGATTATTGTGCTGGTGCTTAAATGCCTCAAAGTAGGGATCTCAGTGATTTGTGAATTACCTTTAAGCTGTGTCTAATGCTGGTGTCTTGTTGTAAAATCATTCAGTGAATAGTATGTACTGAAAGGAAATAATCTTTGAGGAATGCAAATACCACAATAAGAAAAAAGGCAATGGCCATTTTTACTGCAAGTAATTGGCATATTTGTCCAACTTGTTTGTATTTTGAACTAGGAAATTGCCACTTTACGTCATACAGTACACCTGTTTCTGAACTGGAAGTGTTTCCTTTAGTTTTCAAGCAGAAGCTCCACAAACTGCTTGTCGAAATTGGCAAGTTTATTCCCGACGCCCTCCATGTAGCAATGGTGCCCCAGCCGTATACTTGCACACACTGCGCTTACCATACCATAAAGTTATCAAATAATGTTTTTCGATTAAAAATTCCAATGGAATAAAAATACTTTGAACACTTAAAATAAATGCTCGTTTCAGGGTAGAAAATAAATCAATGGACCCAATGTGCTATCAGTAGCCCTAAATAGCAAAAACATAATTGCTTATTTGGAGAATGTACCAGTTGGATTCATTAAGTTAAAAGGGGATTGCAGCCTCCTGGGCTGCAACATGCACATATAATTCAGTAGACTACAGGAACCGCATTCAAGGAGGAAGTTAGCTAACCTAACTGCCTCTATGTCAGACATGTGATTGACAGGATTATGCCTAATGAAGGACATTGCAATCAACAGTGAGAAAGTGCAATGTGACTTTGTCTCAAGGGAACTAGGGGAATAGGCATTAGCGTGGTAGGCTCAATTTAAATTGTATTCATTTCAGCCTGTCACTGAAATTTAACAATGACATAATCATCAATGATTGACATCATTGTTTTCAACCAGAAATGTTATTTATCCATTTCTTCAAACTGCCTAAGTTGTTCCAGCCTGGACCATGGAGAATTGTATCCTGCTGAATATCACCATCATAAAATGGTCCATAAAGTAAAGTTTGATGACATGACACATGGCATGTTAATGACTGCTAAGATTACTGTTTTAATGGCCTATATTCAACTCATTCTGACTGAATCTCTTCTTCAGTCACATTAGTGTATTCGACAATTATTTTTGAGAATAATTTTTGATTGATGGGTATTTAATCATTTTATGGAAAAATCTACTATATTTCTGATACACTGAATCATTGCTTAAGAATTTATGCTCTATCACAACATTGCGAAGACAAATGTTCACATATATAAAAAATCTAAAGGAATATAAAATATGGAATTAGCCTGCTTGATAGTTACCCCATGTCATAATTAACGCAACAAGTTTCTGCATTAGGGGCATATAAAATTAAATATTTCAAATTGGCCTTGTCAACTACCATTCACCTAATATGACCAAAAATGGGTTAACACAGGTCATCTTGAAGAGTTTTGTTCTTTGTTTACACTGAGCCGATACAGATGGAGTATGTCTGTGTGTGAGAGGTTAATATTCTTCATTTAATGTCAGTCCAGGCTGAGAGTGGGGACTTTAAGAGGCATTATAAATGCATGAATAAAGTAGCGAACAAAGCAGCTTTTATGTTAGTTAATTTTTCATGAGAATGTATGGTGTGTGTGTGTGTGAGTGGGGGGATTGGGAGGGCAGCCATATTTTTATTCAGAACACTGTAAAACACGTGTAACAAGACTGTCCTAGATATGGTGTTTACGAGTTTGTGCTCCCTCTTTCGTGTGATCTTTTATTCTGGGATGACAGTCCTTTTATTTTGCCCTCATTTTCCCTTTGACTCCCTCCCTTTCTGTCCCAGTGATATTCAGCCTTTATGAACTTTGGGTAAAGAGTCCTGTGATGGTTGTGTTTTTTTAGATGAGGTCAACTTCCTGTTTGGCTTCCAATTTGTCTTTATGCATTTATTTCTGTTTTGACAGCATTGTTGTAAAGGCCATGCATTGCAGTCTGCGAAAATTTTATGATTTCTTCCTTAAACTTCATTTAATATAATGTGGGTTGGTCTTCTTGTCATTTTCTTTGTCTTTGAACTCATTTTTCACAAATGAAAACTTGAATTGATCTGACTGATTAAATGACCTGGGATATGGCTATGAAATAGTGTGCATACCTATTTTCGACCTTAGCTAATATGACCTTACAATGGTAAATCATCCCTCCAGAGACATTACAAAAGCTAATGTAGAACAATTTGCATATCATTACAATTCAGAGGTAGCAATAATGGTTGGAATGAAAACCAGCGTACATGGTGGGGTCCCTATGACTGAGTCTAGGAACCACTGTTCTACGATATATGATAGGTGTACAGTTCTTCTTGCCAGGTACAATATGTCCTGTGTGTCCTGTCCTAACACCACATTGTACACAGACATCCGTAACAAATTACAGAGACTCTATTTCTCCAAAAACCAAAATTTGAGGGGAATCACCATTTGTGATCATTAGCCTTCCTCTGTGGTTGATATGTAGTCATGCAAGCAGGCAATCACACTAAATACACCGGCTATATAAAATTCTCTCTCATGGTTAATGAATGGTTCACTGAGGAACTGTAATGGTGAATAAAAAGTTTTCCAAATGGCTTGGAAATCAAACAGAACAGTTTGTGGATTTATAAAAGAATGATGAAAAGAAGATTTAATGTGTGTGCAGGCCGGCTCAATCAAACCACAAGAGAGGCCTACAGTTTCCCATAGCAAATCTGAGGTATTTCTGTGGAAAGCATTTTTAGGTATTGGCCTAAACTATAAAGTAGAAAGCATCTCCCCAATAATTATGGGTTTGTTGTCTCCCCAGATTTATAGACTCTAGAGGCATACTTTTTGCCCAGAAACTATAAGACAGTACTGTAAGTGTACCATACCCTGGGATGTGAACAAATTACAAAACAAGTGGGAGGGGCATGTATTGTAATTACCTGGCTTCACACTGTCAGTTTTGCTGCACTTCTGGTTCTGACTGAATGAAAGAGGTTTGTTTCATTGTTAAACATTAAAGTGACTGCAAACAGAAAAACTGAAATTTCGCTTCACCTCTCTCATCATAAGGAGGTGGAGGCCATTCAGGACCAGGTGGCAGAGAAATATGCTGTGTGTAATGTAGATGTATACAATATTTGAATGAGCAGTAAACAGCCAGACACAGGCAAGATGAAAACAAGTATGAGATACCAGGCAGTCAAGGGATCAGCCCCAGCATACCTTCACAAGATTTTCAAACCCTACATGCCAGCCAGATCCCTCCGTTCTGCTACCTCAGGACGCCTAGCACCTCCCCCTCTTCGCACCTGCACTTCCAGAACACGTCTCCTGTCTGTTCTGGCCCCACGATGGTGGAATGACCTCCCTGTGGAGGTCAGAACAGCTGAGACTGTGAACAATTTCAAACGACGACTGAAGACCCACCTCTTCAGGCTGCACCTCTCCCCATCCCTCCCTTCCCCCCCTGTAAATGACTAAACTTAGGGGTGTAACTAGGCAGCTGTTTAATAGGTGACTTAGTTGATGCGCCAGTCTTAACGACTACTTGTATTTTTATTTATTTTTATTTTTCCATAGATTGCGTTGTTGCCGTTCTCGTTGTTAGTGTTAATCAGTTTAACCACCAGGGTCCAAGTTGAACTATGCGGTTGTTCCCTGTACTTGGACCGGTACTTCTCTCTAGGGGTTTCGTCATACTTGTTCCTGGTTATGGTTATACACTTTGTTGTACGTCGCTCTGGATAAGAGCGTCTGCCAAATGCCTGTAATGTAATGTAAAGATGTTCTAATTTAGGTTGGTCTAGTTGGATAAAAGGGTACAACAAGAAATTGAGTCATTTTCACATGAAATGCATGCATTTTATAGTGTGTCTTTACCAATGTATAACTTCCCAGTGGTGCTGTATTTCCACTATTTGTTGGAAGAAAATAGTGGACAATTCATAATTTGTATGTTTGTGAGATAAAAGTTTTGTGAAATGCACATATATAGCCATGTGTAACATCCATAAATGTTTTTTTTTGAAGAACTTCTTTAAGCCTAAATGGGTACATCAATTTATTAAGCATTACTTGAAATAATATGCATATTTTTCAATAAATAATGTGCCTAATACTAAATTACAGTCATGTTCAGAAAGTCATATAGGGTCAAACCATCACAAAGTCATACAAATATAAGCCAAAGCTCATTTGTGGGACAGCATGATATAATGCATCGTTTAAACCCCACCCCCCATTTATACATGCCCCACCAAGACAATACAGGGAGAAGGAGTAGGTGTATGCATGTAATCTGTTTTAATCTGCTTTGTTGTTCTTCTATAAGACTCCACAAAGCATACAACACATAAATTACATTTTTTCTTTGCTGTTTTTATTGAGTGGACATAAACAACACCTGGTGCCCTTTGAGAGAATCCTGCTTTAAATCCTAAATCAGATCAACATGTCTGAACCATGCAATTGATGTGCCTTACAACAACTGGGGTTTGAGGAAATATTCCTCTATAGTAATCTTGTCAAGAGATACAAAATTGAATGTCTGGGATTTTCTCTTCCTGTTAATGCAGGGCTTTATGAATGGGTTTTATATGGCCCAACCATGTGGATAAATACACAATACAGCACAAAAACAGCAAAAGTGGGTTTTTTAAAATTGTGAGTTCCACTTTGATGACTTCTAGATGTGCCAGGAGGTTGCACTGTTGTGGTATGTATATAATGTTCAGTCATCTCTTTATGCTAATGACTAATGAGATATTCTATGCATTTCACTATACAGTATGTGCCTTGCAGATTCATTAAGAACGTCATCCTTCTGGTTTGAGCTCAATTGTGGCTTAGACAGCTTTAAACTGACAGAAATGTGTTATGTCTGAACACCATGACCCTTCTTGACTCTTGGGTTAAAAGAGGACTCTGATCTTGGCTTAGTTCTATAGAATATGGTTCAAAGGCAGGTTATGCCCCAGAGGAATAAACCCAGCCCATGTTGTTAATTTGAAAAGCTTTATTTAGAAAACAACCTCTTCTGCAACTTAAATTTAAAAGCAGATTGTTTTCCTTCTGTGACCCAGAGACAGTTCAGGTCAGAATTAAAGACGATCGCTTTCTGATTTCGCTTCAAACAGACTGGCTTACGTATGTGCGATGAGGCCACTTCCATTATACAGTAGTCACTCTCTGTCTGCACATAGCACAGTACAGCAACCCACAGCACCAGGGCTAAAACAATGAAGGGGATTAGGAGGCAAACACAAATCTCATTGCATTCAGTTTATCAGCAAATCATGTCTCAGAGAAAGCAACGCAATACAAAGAGGTAACCCCATCAGTCAGATTATCCTTATTTTCCCTGGATGCCTTGGGCATAAGTGAACAGCGGAAACTTTCTTGTGAGCAATGGGAAATTATTCAATGGGGAGTAAAAGGCCATCTAGATGGTAAAAGGTGGAGATGTACTTAGACATTCTGGGTGTTCAGGGTTCACCACACGTAGACAGCAGAACATTGCAGGCTCAGACACCCAGACCACACGGATAAAGAGCCTTCACCCGATATGCTCCTGTATATAATAAAATCATATGAATGTACTGTAACACGGCAGTCAGTTGAACTGGTTATAGGTCATCCATAAATACATTTTCTCTAACAGTTTTAGCATTAATTTTTAAACGTAAGCTATGCAAGTCATTTGTGGTAAGGGTGAATATGAAAGCAAATAATTTATTGATAGGGTTATGTAAAATCATATTTCTGTTGAGTAAAGAACATACAGTATGTACATTTCACGGAGAGGATCTGATGTACTGTTCAGTATGACCTCAGTTACACCCGTGCTTAGGGCATAGAGGTCGTCTGAAACTCTGAAATGTTTACAACTTTGAATGTGACATAAAAATAAGAATCTGAATCCCTGAAGTATAAATCCACATAGACATACTGTATGATAACTGCATTGCTGCAGCCTAATTCTGTATTTTTTTCTGCAATGTCAATCATCAGTCAATCTTTATTTTCATTTAGCACTTTTTATAAACGGATTAACACAAAACATTTCACAATGGACGTTTTCCAGATATTGTGGGTAAATAATTGGAAAATGATTCCTTTATTGTGTTCAGGTGATCAATCCGAACACTTCTAACATCACTACATTTGTACTCTAGCTATATATATGTATACGATGTCATCATATCACAACACCCCCAAATGTCGTCGTCCCCCCCCCCCCCCCCCCCCCCCGCCCCTCTCCTCGCTTCAACAAATCATGTCATTCCTATATTAGACTACCTGAAGAGAAAAAAATGAGAAATTACATATATTATGCTTTGTTTTTACAGACAAATTGCTTTTATTTTGTAATAAAGTGGTCTCAAATATGGAATTTGATCCTGGAGATCAAAAATAGATGTCTTCGTAACTGCACCGATAATGTTGTGTTCAAAATTAAAAAAAATTTCTGGCAGAAATTCAAAGATTTAAGCAACAAAAATAGTTTTTTATGCGACCCGGTAACATTGTAAATTACTTTAGCCAAAGAGGACAGCAGATGGTCTTTGGCATGTTCAGCCTTGTGATAAATGATAAATGATGCACAAAATAGCAGCCACAGGACAGTAATGTACTTCTGCTCACATTTACAAGACCAGTAAATATTAGGTAGACATTTTGATGGCCACTCAGTACCTGGGTGCCATGACAGTTGCATGTAACTGAGGCTGATAATGTTTAATACTGCGTACATAAATGGGCCTATAAAGTATTATAAACATATCAGAAAAAGGTGCACTCTGTTGTCTGCTATCGGTTGTTATTTGTGACTTTGATCCAAATCCTGGTACACAGTAGAAAATTTTAAAATTTAAACTTGTGTTTAAATTTTGTCATGTCACTGTGTCTTGCCAGTTCTGAAAATTGCTCTAGTCAGTAAACTCCAAATCACTTGTGAATATTTAAAATGTTTGAACTCCTCTTGAGTCTCTGCTGAGTAGCACCTGTCAGAAGTGGGAAAACTACCTACTTCTAATGAAGAACAAACCTTCAGTGATGTAATAAATAACTTTCAAGCTGCTAAAAGATTCATATAAAGAGTTGCACTTATTCTTAGCGCTTCCACAAGGCTTAGCTGGTTACAACATTTTAACAACGGGACTTTTGTCAAAATCATATGTTTCTATTTCTGTTTATGCATTTATATCAAGTTAGAAACAAACTGGGAGGAGTTTGGGTGCTCTTTATTTGCTATGCTGTTGGGAAATGCATTGCAAATGCATTTCTCTCTAAATATTATGTTTCCTCATGTAGGTACTGAATATTTTTAAGCTTAATTACCATAAAAACTTGTAGGGCAGTGTCAATATAGTGGGTAACACCAAATGAGTCTGACATCAGTGCTGGGGTTGTGCCACACTACACAATTTCCCATTGCAAAGTCTGTCTGGTGTGTCACCCAGAGCTTGGCTGTTGGCCATCTTGTTTCATGGCAAATTTTCTGATGATTTCCAGAACTGTATAGTGTGGCCAAGCTTGAGGGAACAAAAAAAGTTTGACATCACCAAATTTACATGTAAAACGGAAAACAAACAAAAGATTCCCATGTCACATCAAGAAAAAATGGTTTTGCCTTACGCCGGGCACCCACCGCACGCGTCGCGTAAGCGTCGCGTAAACAGCAGGGCGAAGCAGCACGACGCGACGCGTAGGGTGTCTCCACTGGTTCCGTTTGTGTCGCGCAAAGGCTTGCGTAAAAGCTATATATTCCCAGTAGCTCTCGCAGTCTGCAGTGGGCTTACATCGTGTATTTCACGTTTGTTCAGGACTTTTGATTATGGGTTAAGTGAATACTTGGTGAGAGACCTTTTTCATTCTGTTAATTTGGTAATATTTCTTAATATTTTTTTATATGTAAATACGTGAGAAAGTAAACGCTTTAAAGAATTACCATAAACTTAAATCGCAACGTAGCCTGCATAACAATCTAACAACGGTATTAATTTATTTGCTTGGTTAACAAGCGTGCCAACTTTGTGAAGAATATGTAATGATCATAATAATAATAATAATAATAATAATAATAATAATAATAATCCATAATCAACCATTGGGAATTCCCGTGTCGTCTTGTTATTCACGTCAAAACATTTATATGATCATATTTAGTAAAATCAGTTCATCGTCAAAAAGATAACAGTTTAAACTTGAAGGGATATGAACACCACAACGTCATGAACACCGGAAGCTTTGAAGTACAAGTGCAAAAAAGGCTTGCTTACAACTTCATTTATAAAATAGGTGCATTTTCATCGGCAAGACCACTAAATAATCTGATTTTTTTAAAGCTCTGTGGATTATCTGATTTTTATTAACAAGCCCTTTTTGAAAGCACGGCGAACGAAGACATCGGAGAAGTCAAATAGGCTGAGCAATGGTTGGTTAAAAACTACCTTCCAACATTCGAGCTAACAAACCGCTGCTCGGTGCATTCACTTCTACGTCATTCAATAGGCTACGATTTTCTGTGGTGTATTTTCAAATTTACCCCACCCCCTCCGCAAAATAAGACAGCGAAACTAAGTTTGCCTTTTCCCCAGGTTCCAGTTATTTATTTATTTATTTTTACAAAACGAAAAGGCTTGTATTTTTTTTTTTTTTGCTGCTTATAAAATATCTGGGAGGTAACTAGGGACACACCCCCAGTAATATAAGGATGAAATATAAATCAGAGCATGTATACCTAGCATTTTAGAGCATATTTCTGTGTATAAACAGGCCACCGTGACGCGCGACAAGCCGAAAAAATAGAACAGAAGCGAAAAACTACGCTTCAGTTCGCTTGTGTCGCGCGAGCTTCGCAGCCGGTACGCGACGCGTTCGCATCTGGTGGAGACGACGTCGCCCGCTGCCGTTGTAATAACAGTACTTCAACTACGCTTCAGTTACGCGCGTAATACGCGCGTAGTGCGCTCGCGGTCGATACGCGTGCGGTGGGTGCCCGGCTTTAGATGGTGCAGAATCCCGCCAGTGCACTGGAAAGTAGAATGGCTGTGGCTCTCGAATGCGCTGAGGATCATCTGCCGACATCATTTTCTCATGAGGCGTTCACAATCTGCTTGACCTCCCTTCACCCTCATCCCCTCAGATCAGAGGACTGTGATGCGGCTGCTGTGTGCCTGGTCGCCATGATTCAGTGACCCTCGCTCCGCTCCAATAACAGAAGGCACACCCCACCTATGAGTGAAGATCCCTTTGAATCAATCTTTAATCTGGGCTCAATTGTAATGCATGGTCCACTCCAGTGACCTGTAGATCAAGCATCTGTACAAATCAGTCCCTCTCCCTCTGTCTATCAGCTGTCTTTCACAATTGTGCGGGAATACTGAGGATGGTATTTGAGCGTAATCCCAGCAATCAGTCACAAGATGCACGCAAGCGTTCTTAGAGGTACCTGCATCAGATGCCACTGCCACCGCCAACATGAGCATGACACCCTTTCTCAAGTTCCTCTTTTCCCTCAGATGACCCCACTCAGTGGCTTCACCTGCAAAAAGTTACTCACCTCCGCACAGTCAGAGATGTGACTACAATCTTTGTCATACCTCTGGAGTAGTACAACAAAGATGTTCTGACAGTTCATGAGCGATTAAACACTTGAGCTAATTTGACTATTAACAGACTCTTGTGATAGACACATAAGCTTTGAGTCATACCCTATTAGTTCACCCCCGGTCCCCCTCTCCCCACATTATGAGAAGTGAAAAACAGTGCTACCTTATTTGCCACCTGAAATGAAAATACAAAAGTACAAGAAAGGTTGTATTGGGGCAGACGGCAGTTGATTTCAATCAGGATGTCACCACATTCTAGCAAGGGCAGCAAAGAGCTGGCTCCCCTCCTGTGAGTGCTCAGATTCAATAGCCCCAAACTTCCAGAGTGCCGCCCACACACACAGCTAGGAAAACTCAAGTACACTGCTCTTTGTGCTTCCCTATTCTCACTGCCTAGCAAGGAGGGGCGCATGGGTCCAATACACAGAAACACCAACAACAAACCCGTTGCAGGCGCATAGTAAGGACTTGCCACCATTGGTCGGCCTCGGCAACCACATGTACTCATACTGAACCAGTCACATACACACATCACTACATGTTCTCATTCTCAACCAATCGCAAACATACATCACTACATGTCCTCATCCTCAACCTATCACATGCACACATCACTAATGGAACACCTTTTTAAAACCGACAGACCTCTCCGTTGCTGCTCATTGCCTGCACTGGTTTTGCATACTACGCTTGTTTGCAATCTCCCTCCACCACCCCAGCTTCCACCTGTTGTTTAGATCTGATTGTAGGTACTGGGGTTTATTTTTGTATTTTTCCCATTTAGTAGGGGATATCTATTGTAATCTCTTTTCGATAGGTTAGTGCATGCTGGTGCATGCACAAATGTACCTAAAGCACATTCAACGCTAAACCATGAATAATTACTTTGCATATACATTAATATATTTAATCCAAATTCATGAGTTGTCCTGACTGAAATTGGTTTCTTTTTGTAAACCTATTCTACTTTGATTGGAGAAAACCAGAAGCACACTCCTGGTTTTTCGTTCATTGAAACTGCAGCCATGCGTGGGCAAATACCACCATCACATTCACAGAATTTAGGGGTAGGTCAGGCTCAGATAAGTGAAAAATTGATTTAGGGAGCTGTTTGCAAGCTTGTATGGCCTTCAAGTAGGCAGTGAAAATGGGCCTGCACTGAGCTGAGGTGCTTTGTTCAATGCGGCTACTGCTCCCAAGGGTTGACACTGATACTGATATAAGAATTCACATGACAAAGGTTCTGCTCTTGGCATCACCAACTCCACTACTCTAGAGACTGGAAGGTATACGAGCACAATAGCTGGAGGGAGAAATATATTCTATTTTCCTGCTAACTGCAATCACCAGAGGCTGTGGGAAAACCATTGTTCCCCTCATGTCTCCTGGGATCCTGAGGACTTGGACTGATTTATGTAGGTCTTTAATGGAGCACGCACATTTGTAGCACATCAGTTTGTAAAATACATCTCATACAATCCAATTCAACATAATATGCATAGATGATGTTAACCAAAATGAAACAAAATAACTAACTAGCATTTATGTTTAAAACCAGTTAGATATCTCATTGTGAATATTTCAGGTAACTGAAGAGGTTTATATGCATGCACACTGCTATGTACATTAAATAGTGTTTCTCCAAGACCTCTCCGTCCCTCTTGATGGCCCCACTCCAATTCCCTCCCACTCCTTAAAGAATTTAGCCATCATTCCCAATGAGAAGCTCAACTTTACAGTGAGTATACATCTATTTATCGATGAATTATTTCTAAACAGTGTCTCTGTGGTAATTATAAATAATGAAATGATCCATTCCTTTTTTACTGTGTAACTCTTGATGATTAACAAACAAGTATGGTTGAGGATGAATGCATTCTATTTCAGAATGCACACAAATTGCAACTACTGTAAGCAGCAAAATCATTGATAATTAATGTTGCCCAGATCAATAAACATGCTCTACAGTAGAACTTTCTTTCCATGTTGAGCTTTGTTTTGCATGGCATTTTCATTAAGATCTCATTTGTTTGTTTCATTTTAGCAGTGTAATAGCCTTGCAGCCTAACAAACAGAAAGGACACAACCAGTGCTGGGAACTGAGGCAGTCCAAAGTAATTATGGTATATATTAGACTTGAAACAAACTGTATGGGTATACTGTAGAATTTCAGTGAAATTTTCTTCCCCAGTGGCTGGGTTTTTGGGGCATTGACTGGGATACAAACCCGGGCCGCGGCAGGTGGGAGCTCTAGCACTGGGCCACCAATGCCCCTAGAATTTCAGTGAAAATAAATGGACCATATGCCAGTCCAGTTTAGAATACCTCATTTTTACCTATATTTGGGGAAGGGAAATTATAAAATTTAAGCATTGCCAAAACATTAAAACAATGACATTTTGTTTGTTTACATTTACTGCTAATTGATTGACACAGCTACAAGACACATTTTCAGGGCGGTCTACTTTGTTTATGTAGTTTATGCAGTGAAATTTAATTTGGTGTGAAGTATGCAGCTGCTTGATATTGTACTTGGCCTCTAAAAGTCTGTTAAAATAGAGTGGGGAAATAGGGTTAGTCTAGTCTAGCAAACATGGACAGTGTTGTCACATTTCTGAAATACAGTTTGGAAGAAACAGTATCACAAATGTTACTGTTACTAGGGCCACTAGAATGACCATTCATCCAACTAAAAAGGCAAAATTTCCCCAAGTATATTCTGAACACTTGAAAAATATCCAGACCAGTCTTGAAATACCATTGCCAGACTTTGCATTTTGCAACAGTTTATTTCCATTGGAAATACCAACTGTGACTGGCAGCACTGCAGGGAACTTTGGCACCTGCAATCCACCTATTGAGCCACACATGGAGTGTCTTTTTCCAGCTTTTTAAAATGTGTTAATCGTGAATAGTTCTTAAATCCATATCACTTGTATCAACATGAAATTATCAAGTAGACCATCAATGGAGCCGTCAGAAGAAAAAAAAAAATTCCCTTGGAAAGGGTGGTCATATATGTATCCATTTTGATCTTCCATGACAAATTGTATGCTACATTTTCACATTCAAATGCATTTGGTATTTCTGCCAAATATACTGGGTAGAACATATCCTAAAAACAGTCTACATATTTTGCAGGGATATTTGAGCCTTGCCACCAATGGTCACTAACCTTAAACTGCTGAATGAATGGAGTACAACTGAGATTGGTCATTGTTTAGAAAACTACTTGGTTTAGATTTTACACAAATACTTGAAATATATTAAGAGCATACAGCCTGGTCAAAACTATTTAACAAATACTATTGTATTTTCCTGTTAAGACCAATATTAATAATATCAGAGGCATTTAGGACATTAAAATACCAGATACTGTATTTGGAGAAAGCAAAATTACTTGAAACTCTCTGTTACAAAATAGACCAGAGTCAGAGAACCACTTGTGTCCAAGGAGATCCTAAGTGGTACCAGAAGTAAAAAGCCCTTATGGAACATTTCATCAGCTGACAGAAATCGCTAGACTCTCCCTTAACAGCTGCTCCATCAACCGTAATGCACAGGGGCCTTGCAGAAGCTGTAAATTCAATTTGAAGAAAACCGAGGCCAACCTCAGATTAAATGCTTAAAAACATACAGTTACCAATTCTTTGTTCAACTCATTGACTGCTGCATGCTTATTCTCAGGCACATAGGCAAGTCCACTGTATGTGTGTGTGTGTGTGTGTGTGTGTGTGTGAATTCACCAAGCAAATTTATAAACAAAAGTTATGAGATACAGTACATACTGCATTATATAAAGTTGAAATGTTGCCTAGCAATTTGTGAACATTTAAATATGAACAAGTTTTACATGACAGCTACATTTACAAGTATTTCATTCATCATCATCAGTGAATGCATTATGAATAGAGTTATATAGCTATGAATATTAGCATTGACATCAGCTTATTAGAGACCGGAACAGAACTCAATGACTCTCTATTTAATACAATAGGGAGACCTGAGTCATAGATGACTAATTGATTCAAAGAAAGCAACAGCTTTATTATAAAATATAATGAATATAGAATATAATGAGCATATTTTCTGTGTGATACGCAAAGCCATAGACAGGAGTGAATTAATTGCTAGCCAGTCATTTTTGTAATAAATAATACACAGTTGTGGATTAATCACAGATAATGTGTGCTAAAATATTACAGGACACAGGACTACATGAAGAAGTGCTACATGTCTACGAATAGTACATAATTAGGGAACAGAAAGATGAGGAGGAATGGGATTTGGTACAGGGTAAAAATGACCTAATGTTTCAACACATTCTAATAATGTGGATGCAGGACATATATTTGCAAAATAATTTATTTTCCTTTCCGTATTCAAAGAGCTACATCTTCAGACATGGTAGATCAAAAAAATATCACAGATTATAAGGCTTAGAGCAGGATGAGGAGCTGTGGTGCATTCATTTTTTAGTCTGGAAGAATATACCATCTTAGATTATGGCCCTTCATACACTTGTACAGAACTTGCGTTTCACTCAATGAACATACTCTAATTTATTTTTGTATGAAAGATACTGTAAATGTCTGTTAGAGCGATGTTATTATACAGTTATACAGTGGGTTAAACAGCTTTTAGTATAAATTCATTCAGAACATGAACTAATTTCTGTGTGCACAGTGTTCTTTTCCATTCAGCAAGTCACACAAAATTTAGAATAATCTAACTAAAGATTCATCAATCCATATGTATTCAAGTGTATTCAGTAAAACCAGCTACTCGAGAGTACAGCACAGTCACAGAACAGTAACAGATAATTATAAGTATTTAGGAACAATGCAATAAAACCCTCTTTTTGTGTTCATTTGTAACTTTAGATTCTCACATAGACGGTTGAAGAATGTTGCAATGATTTCAGTGAAAATAGCAGTAAAATAGATTGCCCCTTTAATTTATAAAGAGTATAAGATATCAAGCACATTTAGATTGTTAATCAGATTTGATTTATTGAATTTCCTATAATTGTTTGTCATGACGAAAATTCTGTGTGGCTGCCATGCTGAGCTACATTAGCCAGCTATAGTGTGGCCACATTCTGTGTTCACTAAGTTTCTGTATGTCGAGTTGTAATTTATACATCACTGTTTATCAGGCTACCCTGATGTCTGATGAAACCACCGTAAACCTCTAGTAATTTTAAGGTGTGAACTACAGAAATACACTACAAATCTCTTTTAACCAAGTCATTTTCAAGGCCTAGATAAGCTTGTGATACTCAACAAACTGTTGTTAAGTATCACAAGCTGGGAGAGCAGTTGAAGCTGGGAGGGCAGTGAAAGAATATTTAAATTTACTGGCCAAAATATCTACAAATGTCAGCCAGATACAACTGGGCTGAGCAGTCGCATTGGAAACCCCCTTCTCCCACAGCACACAGTAAGCAGTACACGCCCAGGGTGGGATTCAGGAAAATATGACAGATCACACACGAAGGTATATTAACTGAAGGGTAGATATTTACCTACCCGCATGGGGTTAGGAAGTCAGTTGCATTGGCAGAGTTTACTGGCACTGCGCACTTGGAAAAAGTCTTTATTTTACTGTTCCATTCACACTGTAAACCAACTGTTTTTCCTCAGGATTTGAAAAAAAGTTGCTTTTGACAAGTGCAGAAGTTAACTGACATTTCATATTGTCTCATGGTTTCCTCCATTTCTTTGCTGTTTTAACTCTCAAATGTTCACAGCTCAGCAAACTTTACTGTTATAATCCTAATGAGTTCCCTTTCGCCTTATTGGAAGTTTTATTGATTATTCAGAATGTTATCTGCATCTCAGGATGCATTTGAAGTACTCATCTAACAGATGTGCTTTAAAAAATGAGTGTGACATAAAACGATGAAGTCCAGTGACTCCAAAGATGTGCTTCTACATTTGATCAGTCGGCTTACTGGGGAGGACCTGTGCATCCTCATAATAGTTTCTGTACATGGATTCTTACAGAAATGTGCTGGCCTGGTGTCCTTCCCAGTTCTTCCTTCAATGCATAATCACCTCATACAAGGAGCAAATCGAGGGCAGCCAAAAGGTTAGACCTGGGATTGTATTTGGCCGGTAACTAATTGGGCTTTCGCTAGACCCAGACGCTGCGCTCCTATACAGGGAAGCAGCCAAGACCGCTCTGCGTCCCACTCGCAAAGCAAGCGAGAGGAGGGAAGTCCCTAACGCGCAAGGCTGAGCGAGCAGGGGCAGACAGTCACAGCGTGCTCCCTGCTCAGCTGCACTGTCTGATCCAGCCACATCTGGTCTCAGTTACTGTTTCACATCACCGTTTCAAGGGACATTCACTACATGTGGACTTTGATATTACCATTGCAAGTATTGAGCACTTCACTATACAACGTTTAATGAATTAATCCATTCATTCATTCATTCATTCATTCATTCATTCATTCATATAGATAGGCAGGTTCATTCATTAAACATTTGCTGGAAATATCTGGGTTGGAGCAAGACTGGACTGGACAGTACTGTACCTGGAAAAGAAATTAGAGTGCCAATAGCTGTGCTGTTAAGCAAACTCATTCATAGCACACAATTGTAATAAGTGTCATTCTGAGATTGCAAAGCAGGACCATGCAATTCCCTAACAACAACAATACATGTGATGTAGATTGCATATGTGACAGTTGAGTAAAGAGTAAAAAGCGAGAGGAGAGAGAGAATGTAAAGGATACATCACTTTGTGATATGCAAGGATTAATAGGTGTAAACCTATCACTGCAACCAGAGACATTCATAGAGACAGTCATCTGCAGACATAATACTTAAACAGCACATAGCTGACCATGTGTAAATTGAACCACTCAATGAACAAGATCGGAAAGCAGCCATTTCAGGAAGATCTGCATTTGCAGAAAAAAGTATCCTGAAAGGTGGATTTGCTGCCAGGCATGGCAGTGGGGTGCAATTTCCACACGGCAGCTGCACCTGTGTTCATGGAAGGGAAATGAGAGGAAACGAAAAAAGACGAAAACCCCACGTAAAAAGGACCGAACCACAAATCTCAGACTCTGGAACCCATCCCTTGCACGGAATTCCAGCTTTAGGGCTGTGCGCAGTGCAGTATTGGGAGCTTAAAACTCGGAAATGTCACATAAATATACGACTTCCGCAAACAGCGTGACACAAGCTCAAAATCAAATGCAAATGGGAAAATAAATAATGATTTGGCTCAGTCAGAATATTTCCCAGATGGAACTCAAATAACCCCACCAATGTCGGTGGGCGGGGGTAGCCTCTTCAGTGTGTCTGAAAAAAGTTGATAGTAAAAGAAGACACTTGCCTCAGAACCCAACATTTTAATATAGATAAAAAGCATACTCTATGGAGGTCAGTGCCACATCTGTTTGAAGATAAGTTATATTTCCATCCCTATATTAAGCTCCAGATAGCCTTGCCCTCTTTGTCTATATGTGGAATATTACATATTTCAAGTCATTCGACTAAAGGACAGATCATTTCAATAGTTTACTTCATGATAATTCTTTCTGAAGGCTGCATGACACAAGACTTAATTTGCCATTCCAAGGACACATCATCATGGAGTGTCTTTTTTGGGCAATGATCACACAGATATTTGTCATGGGAGACCAGACAAAAAATCATCATGTTTTTCATTACTCTGTTATTAAGTCACTTGAAAATATAACCGTGGTATGAACAAACAGAAACAAGTGTTTGAGCTTTGCAGTTAGGCAGAGAAAAACTGCCATTTTATTTTTCATTAAATTATGAATTTCCTGCATTGCAGGGCGGCGTATAATTGATGCACAGGTGATGTGTGCATAACCAATGATCTCTACACCTGACAGTGTGTTAAATAAATGTTTAACAAATATGCATGTCATGTACATTATGATCCTTTTTGAATCATTATGCATTATACTGTATAGATGCACATGAATTACACACAGCAATGGCTTTTCACAAGGTTTGACAATTGAGCAGTAACCCTAGTTTAATGGGGGTGCTGAAAGATATCAATCCCAAGAACGCTATTACAAATAAGTGGCCTTTTTGTTTTCTTACAAACAGTGATAGGTCCATGTATTTTGTTATGTTGTGATATTCATCTTTGCTCCAACACTGACCCCTGCAGTTCTCACTATATTACACCTATAGGGCTTCTTTCAATGGCAGCTAGTCAAGACAATGAACACCAGGCAGGAACAAGAGAAGTACTGGCAAATGCATTTTGGTAGTGTCTAAGTGTCTAAAAACATTTATTATTGAGAGAATTGAGAAGTCAGTCAATCACTGACTTCTCAATTTCAACTTTGAGAATGAAGCAATGAACATCGGGTCATCCTGGTGGACACAGGATTGAAAATCTCAGGAAGTTAGTTGTCAGTCAAAGGTGTGGATGGGGTGCTGAGTAGTTCACGCTGCCAAGGCACTATTCAACCCCTGTTGGATGATCATCTGTTGAGCTGCACAAAGTGTCTTCCTGTGGCTGCTGTCTGAGCCCTACTTGTGTTCTGAGCAGCGGCTTCTGAGGATAGCACATGCTTTTTTGCATCCTCCCGAAACGACAACAGAGGCTGCAATGAGCATTGCAGATGGGGTAATCCAAACTGGGGAGAAAAAAGGAGAGGAAAGCAAAAAAAAAAGTTTTGCAGAAGTTCCTTTTGGTTTTACTGAAGCGCTGTTTGCACTGAAATACAAACCGTTTTAGCTTTGCCTGTTGTCATGTGAGGAATGCCCGCATTGAACTGGGAGACAGATCAACTCAAATTATCAAGCAGAAAACAGATCACGCTTTGCCGCTCAACTCCAAATGATGGAAAGTGACTCTGACAACTTCTGTATATGTCTCATCAGTGGAGGACTCGGACTTGAAATATACTTCCCTTCCATAAACACACACACACACACACACACACACACACACACACACACACGCAGATTGTTTCAGTATGGAATCCTTAAAGCACCGAATATCCCTTAGTTTCTGGTGGAATAATTACATTTTTGGACTTTTCTGGGAGTGGTTGTGTAGTTTATGATGGACACTCTTGATCTCCTTGTTTTGTTGTGTTTAATTTGATGATTTCTCCTCTTCAGGAGGTAGGCGTGTATGTGTCAGTGATTGCGGTCTGCAGAAGACTTAACAGACAGAACTACAGAGGTTACACTGCAAGATGCAAACCACTAGTTAAACTGCAACAGGATAGCTCGGTCACAGTTTGCTAACAAGTTACTAAAAGAGCCTGCAGAGTTCTGGAAAAAGGTTTTGTGCACAGATGAGACCAAGATTCACTTGTATTACAGTGATGGCAAGAGCAAAGTGTGGGGGATAAAGGGAACTGCCCAAGACCCAAATTTTCATACTCATCAAACCCTTCAGTTACCCCTCGTGCACTGTGGATGGGCGCATTGTCATCCTGGAAGAGACCACTCCCATTGGGATAAAAATATTTCATCATAGGATAACGGTGATCACTTTGTATTGATTTGCAGTGACCCTTCCCTTTAAGGGGACAAGTAGACGTAAAGCATGCCAGGAAAATGCCTCCCATAGCATAACAGAGCCACCAGACCCCTTCACGGTCAAGCATTCCGGCCTGTACCGTTCTCCTGGTGTATGCAACACATGCACTCACCAAAAAGATCATGTGAAGGAGTCATCTGACCATATCACTTTTTTCGACATCTCTGCAGACCAATGCCTGTGGTTTTTGCACCATTGATCTCTCAAATGTGCATTCGTCTTTGTAATGAGGGGTTCATGGACTTTAAACCTACTATAATATACCTCTCTATGTAGTTGTCAGACTGTTCTTGCTGACACAGTCTGATCACGTCCTACATTGACATTCTCAGTCACCAAAGGACGAGTTGCTCTTCTGCTTTTCCTTACATATTGCACTATGCACGAGCATCACGGTCATTGAATTTGCGCATTTGCCCACAATGTCTGACCCAGTTTACTGATGTCTTTTCCATAGATGTACATGCAGATGTCACTTTAGACACTGTTCCTACTGAAACACTACCTAATTGAGCAGTCTGTGTGACTGAAGCTCCGGCCATCCATGCCCCAATAATGAACCCTCTTTCAAAGTCACTTAGATCTTTTCCTCTTGCCATCTTGATCCAAAATCAAGCTCAACTCGGCCTCCTTAGCATTTTAAACTTGCCACAGGGCATGATAGGATGTTAATTGCCTAATTGTATCATGCAGTACACCTGTATGGAAGCACTTACATTCGTTATGTTTCTCCATTCATTTATTCAGGTGTTATATATATATAACATTGTAATGATAATTAATGCAATTAACCAATTCTGAAATTATTTACTTTGATAATAATTTTGTGACTACCACCCCTGTTTTTAGTAGTCTGCACCCACTCCACCTGTAAGGATAGCAACACTGAGCCTTTTTCACTGAGGGACCGTAGACCATTTCTCTAAACAAAATCTTTCCAGATCCTTGATAACTTTTCGTATATGACAATGAACTGCCCTTTTCAACAGAAACCACAGGTTCCAATTGGATTCAAGTCCAGAGTCTAAGATGGTTGACTACAAAATGCTGATGCTTGTGGTCAATTAGCCATTATTTTTTGGATTCTCATGTGTACTTGCAGTCATTATCCTGCTGGAAGATCCGCTTGCGGGCAGGTTCTAGTCTCCAAGCAGAGAATTTTGATGCTGTTGAAAATAAGCATCTGATACCACTGCTCCTTCCAACACCAAACTCACCACCGGGGTGCATGGCCAAAAAGCTCAGAATTAAATAATACAGTAAATACATTGACTATCCAACATTTAGAGTGTTGGAAAGCCTTTTTGTAAATCTTTATCAAGGATAATTATCAAAGTTTTGGCTAAGACAGCATCAGAGAGGTTTTGAAGCTAATGCCTCTTAAGTGCCACATAACAGGTAAGCATGAAAACATTGAGCTCCAAATGCTGTTTTAAACAGATTCAACAGTATATGTTCAGCCATTTCACTTTCAGATATGCAGTTGCTATTAAAGAGCAGTCATGAACACAGTTCATGTCACACAACAGAGGCCAAAGAAAGAAAAATGTATGCAAAGTTTTCAAAGGCTTTTTCTATGTCTTCTCTAGTCTGCATTGAATTAGAGCCAGATCAGTTATCACAAATACCTGCTCTTTCTACGGAGAAAGGTTGTTTCAGGTAACTAGGACAAAGAGTCAGGGCTATCACCTGAACTGTAGCACAATAAAAAAAGAAAAACCCATTAAAAACCGTAAAGCCCTGTAATTTAAACACTGAGTAGAGGCTTATCTGCTGAACTTTTCCACCTCTCATGTTTCTGGCTTGAAAGCGGGTAAGCCGTTCCATGGTTTAGCACCACAAGCAGGGTAGACATGTCAATGCAATGCATATGTTTAAAGAGACCACTGTGCAGAGTGCACTGAGGTCAGACTCGGTTTCCTGAATCACCAAAAAATGACCTCTTCAAAATAAGAAGAAAAAAGGGTCCGGGGGTGTACGTGAGGAAAACTTTTCTTTTTTATTGGGGAAATTGCGGTATGTCTTTTATGTCTGAAATTGTTACCGGTTAGGGACAGTAGGAGAAAGAGGGGGCAGAATATATTTATGCCCTGAAATTCAGCATGCTCAATCCATTATGCATTACAATGCTAGTCCACAACAAGGACATGACTCGAATGACACTAAAATAAGCCACAAACACAAAAGGATATTAAAATTGAATAAACAAAGGGAAATGGTTTGTGTTCTTTGCTGTAACAGGGCACAACCTGGGTGTAAATTCTGGGGGAAAACATTTTCCTGTACAGTGGGCTGTGAGAATTAAATCAGGATGGGCTCTGGGGCAGGGGGTAGACTCTAAGGCACTAGCAACTGAATGAGAATCACAGATTATGTACTATGTGTTAGTAACAACACAGCTGCTTTCTGACAAATTGAAGCAAATTGATTTTATGAAGCATCACAGTAAAGTTTTCCAAGCAAGTACCATTCACACAGGAGTAGTTAGCAATTAGTTGACCTGTTTCCCAGCTACAACACACTGGATTTTCAGTTGATTGGCTGAACACATTCATTCATAAATTTGTTTTAATTTTTCAAGTCACCTTTGACGCTGTAAAATACTCACTCAAAAATCTGGTTGCTACATTGGTACCGCATTGAAAGCTACTGCAAATAGCATGCCACTGACTAATAAATAATTGCTATTCCAACTCATCACACAGGTCCATCAGAACTAGTAGTTCATGCTTGTTTTTTGAAATGCGATGCGAATGAGACAGGCACTCATTCAGGAAGACCTTGTGGCCAGAGCATTAAGAGGAAATTTGACTCAGGAATTCACTGATTATTGGAGGGGACAAGTCAGGAATGTTTTCAGTATTGTCTTGGACATGTCCCCATGCTGTATTATGCCTATGGCATTGTATGTGTAACTTTAGCTGACATAAGATTGGGATTATTCAAATGAGATAACTCTCCAGCACACAGGTTTTGGTCCAATTCACTCCGTGTGTAATTTAAAAAAAATGTGTGTGTGTGAGCGAGGGAGAATATCCTTTGCAGTTGTACCACTGAAGTCCAGGACTCCAAGCACATTTTAAAGCAATTTATTGTTCAGTGCGTTTGGGTGTGATTGCAACTTCACCATACCTAAATTACACAGACCAGTGGACATGGCTATATGAGAGCCTAGTACTGCCTACTGTATTTGTTAACAGACCACCTACTTCAAATACAATATGTGAGTAAGGCTGCTGTAATGTCTTTGCTTAAGGCCATACAATTATATCTTCCTTTCAGCACCTGCATGATGTTTGATGTTATTATATCATATTTCATCTCTTGCACATATATGCACCCACTGCACAAAGAGGAAATAGAACACAGTCTGGTTTCCCAGGAGGCAAGGTTCTGTCACAGAGTCAGGAGCTTTAATCAGGCTGGAACCTTAACACTTTGAAGTGACACTGTTATTTGACAGAACGACTCTTCGTAAAGCCTGGTTCCTGGTTACGTAATTCGGTTGAATTAGCACTCGAGAACCTAATACTTGTACTCCAGCTGAACTACGAGCAGGGATCCTCATCACTTATAAAGCCACAACTCCACCACAAAACAAAAGGAAAAAGAAAATTTGGAATTTCCTCAAATGGCCACACATGTGTTTTACATTTGTTTTGGTCATTTCCAGTGCACATCCCTCCCATCCCAAGTCCATTCGTCTGCTTATTTCATTTCATTACATTTGATTTTTAAAAAAGAAAAAAGAAAAAAATCAATTGAAATCAACGGTTGCCTTGGAAACCGCATACACACAACTGGGAACAGTGGAAGCATAGTTCACATCCCATTTGCTGCGGCTGTGGGAACCACAGGGGAAAGGTGATTTCACTAACAGCTGCACGTCCACCTCAGCTGGTTAACTAGTTCACTGAAGGCTTCCGCAGAACATGAACCAAAACAGGAAGGTATGACTGAACGCTTTCCATAAACTTCACAACTGTGAATCCTGAGGACGGAACAAATAAAAACTGAATGCTTTGGAACTCATGAAAAGCATAGCTGCCATACATACACAGGATTGAGTGTAAACCACTTTTTAGGGCTTGCAGATTTTCACACTGACCGCAGACTCTCACTCTTTTTAACTTCTGTACCCTCTGACCTCATGCAAACACAAAAATTTAGATACAACTTCAAATCCATACAGTAAAGCCTTGAACTTGGGTTATTTTGCATTTCTTCCTTATCTTACTCTTCATCTTCCTAATCTTCTCCTTATTTTCCCCGCAACTATTAGTAATTCTTCCCATTGGTCAATATCTACTTCAAATAGAACCAACTGCACAACCAACCACAAAATCAGTTCATTACTCATAGTAACTAACTGTAGGACACACAAATAAAAAAAATAATCTTGTTTATGTGAGGATGTACACACGTAGTACTGTTTCAGCCATGTTAAAATAACATTTAAAAAGTGGCCACTAATGTCCGTCCGCCGCCCCCCCGCCCCCCCCCCCCCCCCCCCCCCCCCCCCGACCTTACCAGTTGCACCCAGCTCCAGTTGCTAGGGTGCAAGAGTCATATAATTTCTGCAGCCAGACATAATTATCTAAAATAAACCCTGCCCTGTGGCCCAGACAGCTAAATTCCCTACATGGAAACACAAAAAACCCCAGACTACATGCATGCTCTGGAGGCAAAAAGACATTGGTCTTGGCTGCTGGATAGTCATGTCTCAGCTAGCTATGTAGTGTGTTGGGTTTAGAATAAATTAAATAGGCGAAATTGTTTTGCGGCTCAGATAGTAAGCCAGACTACAAGAAAGTAAAACCCCAAACAAAATTGACGGTCTAAAACCAAAACGAAATTGGTATAGCCCACTGCAAAACCATGCCTGAGCTAGCTAGCCTTCTAAATGCATTCAAATAGCTAGGAGATTTATTTGCATATGCATGCCTAGAGATGCATAATAATATTGGGATTGTACTGGCATAGAGCAATAATAGTGAATAACAAACTTAATGGTATCGGTCCAATGCTAACATAACAACTAATATGATGATGCAGAAAGCATTCGTCACTCTAGTTTGCCATTTTTCTTAGTCATCTAATAGTCCTTAATTGCAATCTTGTTCTTGATTTTTACTTTCATGTGAACTCGATATATATTTTTGTAATAAATTTGTCTGTAAGAAACAGAAAAGATTTTTTTTTTTAAGTTTTCATTCATTTTTCCTGTTTTTTGTTGATCACTTATTAACATCGGTCTTTCACTGCCACCTACTGCATAAGAAACGTAACATTACGCTGCATCTTGACAACACAGGGACAACTATTCTATTATTTCCACACTTGTAATTTAATATTTATTCATGGTAAGCACCATGGTGTGAGCTCAATAAACCACTCCAGGCCGTGCAAGTAACACCTGATCATATGCACACTTTTGGAATTGGAACAGCACTCGACTTGTGCTGCATTACCACCCCAGCCATATGTGTATAACATGAAACCATATGGGTATCAAGTTCCATTCCTTACACACACACACACACACACACACACACACACACACATACATAGCATGAGAGCCGTAGTCTCTTGGAAAATCTGTCTGGTTGGTCTTTATCAGTGACATGATAGTGACATGCTGCTGTGATCCTCCATCATCACAGCTGCGACTCTGCATGGTATCACCAATACTTTCACGGGATGGTCAGCAAGTCTCCTGATGGTAATCTTGGGCATAGACAGTGGTACTACCCAATGTGTACAATTTTGTACATTTTATGTTAAATATGAATGTAACACTCTCCAAAGTGGCACTTCCCTGGAAAAAAAAGAAAATCCAAGAAAAACAAAATCTGTATTATCAGTGTTACTTCAACTCTAACAGTTTATGTGAGTCCGACAGGGCTCCAAAAAAAAAAAAAAAAAAATATATATATATATATATATACATTATATAAATTCAGTACAGCTGCTCTTGGTAATTATTTAGGAGCTATGCATGTCAGATTGAGGAAACAAGGCTGCATGGCTGAGATTTAGGGCTGGGGTTCATGAGGTATTTAGGTCTTTCTAATCCTTCTGCAGAAGATGAATGGTCTACATGGTCATATGATTGTGCTTACAGGGGCTTATAGTCGCTCTGAGATGTCTTAGCACTGGTATCCTCCATCAGTCAGCTAATGCTGTGCAATGCAAACATACTTGAATGACACCTTCATGCACACAGTATTACCATTATAACAGGTTTACTTCATAGGTGGTAATCAAGGAAAAAATGTTACATGAGGAGCAGAAAATGCCCTGTGATATGCCGTGTGTCTTGGCACTATTTTAGCATATAATTAAGAAAAGCAGGCCTCATAGAGCCACAGGACAGCAATTAAGAGCATTTTATATGTGAAGGTCAGTGGGTCTTGCATTCACAGCTAAAGGTGAGTTGTATTAATTCCCCTGAGCTAATGCACATACCATGGTGCTCTTAAATTTGGTGCAATGTCTTTTCATTTTTGTTGCTGTGGTTTGCACATATACATTCAGTCCACAGCTGGGTAAAAATACAAGCCTACCTATCCTTAGTGACCCTCAGCTCCTTTAATGCTGTTTCAGAGAACCAAAGGGTACAGAGCCCAGTATACTCTTTCCTTTTTTTAAAAAAAATGGGGAATGTCTGCATTCATAAATACCATATTACCAAGTTATCTGAATAATGTTAGAATGGTTTTCACATAACGCCTACATTAATGCATATTACTTCCCTAATGGGAAACAGCTGAGCACCAATAGTAAATTACACATTCCATATTCTGTCTCGCTGCAATCAAATAAAAATCTATCTGTAAATAGAAGTAAATCAGACACTTTGAAATAAACGCATTTTTATTTTTCCCCTCATAAATTACACAAAAAATCATCATACAATTCTTCATGGATACCTGCCCTGTATTTTTCAAATGATTAATTTATAAGTTGTCGCTGAATACTGCACAACATGATGGTGCAACATAAAAATAGCCGACAAAAAAGTGCATTATAAATTTCATTTATAAAGGTCAGTTCACCTTAGCATGCCCAGAAGCAACTGGAAGTCACAATAGTTCTGTTGACTATTTTTATGGGCCAGGTAAGTTCACCTTAGCATGATCAGAAGCAGCTGGAAGTCACTAGTTGTAATGGGAAACATGCACACCTTGCAAGCAGGTGTGATTTCTCACCATTTTGGCAATGTTATGACCCTGACATTAATCGATCCATATGAGGTGGTTTTACATACACGCAACTTATGTGACTTAACATGTTATATAACCCACAACATGACAACATGATATAATGGAATTTTAAATGCAATGTCAAATGAAGGACATTTAAATTGAAAAAAGTGATTGTTTTACAGGCATGGATGCAATCATACCATGTGCTTGTCCGACATTCCATTCTCTTTCAATATGCATGGCTATAACCGCTGAGTTAAAAGCAAGCATATTTGAGCCAAAGGTACATTTAGTTGATCAAAAAGAGTAGCATGAAATCTGCAGGAAGGGAGTTCATTGGAGAATGGAAAGACAGATGCAGTGTTCGCTCAATACAATGAAGTGATTCTGTAATTCCATCCCAATGACAGAGGAAACGGTTTCATTTGGTCTGTTTAGGACATTATCTTATTACTGTCACGCTTATTTTTGATCTCCAAGCCTTGCTCAGTCAAATTAATTACAAAGCCATGTCCATCTTCAAAGTACCGTGGGTTCAAGAGGTAATGCAACATTTTCTATTTCCCCAAATTTTAACACAGCCCGACCATGGAATTTATGTGTGGTTTTATAATATGGTTTTCTCAGACAGACAGATGTACTCATTGGGTCCCCACAGGGTTGTGATATGCTCTCCTCACTCTTTGTCTGATCTTTACTGCACCTCATTCTGAGAGACTGTCCCTGCTTTTAGCAGCTTATTTATGGCTTCGTCACTGTAGTTCAGTGTGTTCCTCAAAACCTGCACAGTGTGCTGTCCAATCAGCGGTGGGGATGAAGGCTTTCTGCTCTTAAAGCTGCTGAATCGTACTGCTGGGCCTGCAGGAAAGAAAAACATATTATAACACGTAAAAATTCACGTATTGCTACGAAAGTACCCTCTTTATAAAGTAAAATGCCAGAAAGGGACCAATTAAGGTTAAAGGTTTTTACCTAACTCCAACTCCAAAACTCACTAACTCCAAATTCTAGTATTCAGCAAATGATAATAGATACCAAGGTGTGACCAAGATGACTAAGATACCAAGATTCCTAGGCTTCTGACTGAAAACACCTTTGTTTAATTTTGCTATGGAACAAATGCTTAGACAATGATCATTGGGATTTGATGGGGAATGGTGGCATTACAAGAGATGCAAGGGACCGGTGACACAGTAAAAGATGCAAGAGACCAGTGCATTTCCCTGTTCATTTCTGCAAACCTGCACAGCTACAGATTTTATTTTAAAACATAGATCACCACATAAACCCTTCTACTTCTACTGCCTCTCTTTAATTTGCAGCCAATTGTGAAAAGTTTTTATCCTTCATTATTAATAGGACTGACCATAGCAGAGCTAACAGTACTCCTCCTGTTTCTACCTTGGACCTTCCATGCCCTTGTCCTAATTTTTTATACCTGTTTTAGGCCAATCTCCCTGCATGCTCTAATAGAGATTGGGTCACATATGAGACCTTCCTCCAATCCCCTTGATATCATTCCCACAAAATTTCTTGAAAAAGTTATGAAGGCAATTGACCCCAGTTTGCTCTCGATTCTTAACAGCTCTCTCTTCTAGATACATCCCAGACTATTTAAAAATGGCTTGCATTCAGCCTCTGTTGAAAAGAGCTGGCCTCGATCCTTTTGATTTTGGAAATTTCAAACCTATTTCTAAGTTATCTTTTATGTCTAAAATTCTGGAGAAAGTTATTTTAGAACGACTCTTAGAGGTGCTAAATAGCAACAATATCGTCAAATGTTCAGTCTCGTTTTCGCCAGCTGCACAGCATTGAACAGCATTGAATAAGGGTCACCAACGATTTATAGATTGTTGCTGATGCAGAAAACATTTCCATTCTGGTGTTGCTTGACCTTAGTGCAGCCTTTAACACCATGTATCATGCTATTTCAATCAGTAGACTAAGTCAGTAGGCTGGTATCTCTGGAAATGCGCTAGACTGGTTCTCTTCCTATTTGTCCAATAGGCAATACTTTGTGTCAAAATGTTGTCAACTTCAGCAATTACGTGTGGTGTACCTCAAGGCTCAATTCTTGGACCAATATCATTCTCTATATATATGCTACCTTGAGGACATATTATCCATCATCCGCTGCTAGGAATTGACCACGAATAAACGTTTTTCCCTCACCACCCCAATATTGGTTTCTCTGCACTGGTTGCATGTTGCTTTTAGAATCAGTTTTAAAGTTTTATTAATTAATTAATACAAGGCTTTACTTGATTTGGCACCCAATTATATTAGTGAACTTTTAACTCCGAATTGTCCTCAGAGGCTTCTCAGGTCTTCCAACCTTGGAGTTTTGGCTGTTCTAGAGTTCAGATTAAAATCAAGAGGTGATCGGGTCTTTGCTGTAACGGCCCCGAGGCTTTGGAACAGCCTTCCATACAATATTAAGTCAGATACAGTCTCTGCTTTTAAAATTAGTCTAAAAATTGTTTTTACAAAATTGGCTTCTGTTATGACTGACACCTATGCCTTGTGCTTTTTGCCTTTTTAATTGCTGGGTCTTAACGCTACCATTTTATTCTTTCCTTTTATAGTGTTTTGCTTTTTGAAAGTTCTATTTCAAAACAGCATGGAAATTTGCATTGAAACAAATTAGCCAAAATATTAACTGAATACTCTTATACTTACACTAAGTATATTGATATATATTATATACATTTTTAAAGATTGTGAATCTTTGAGCCTAATTGTAGGAGCATTTTTGAGACTATCCACTGTAATTACCCTGTAGCCAAAGACACTATTGCAAGACAAGTGAAAGTTGTCGGTCTGCCTGTGTTACATGTATTTGATGCATTGTTCGCAGACTGAAGCATTCCTGTGACACTGTAATAACTGGAGAGCTAGCTTCAAAAGAAATGTGTGATTAATATCCTTTGTTGTTCCCTAAGAACTAGACAGTAGGTACAGTACTGTAACCTGACAATACCATATACTGTATCCTCCAAACTACTGCCACATTTTCCTTTTCATGACCAGAGAATGTTGCATGAATCTTTGACCGGGGATACAGCATGGAGAAAATTCTAAAACGTAAGGGAAGGGCTCTGAATTGGGTAATGTTCCATGCATAATTCAATGATTAAATTGCACCCAGTTCTACAGCTGCCTTCCTTAAGATACTGGCTGGATCAGATATGCAGGATGTGCATCCTAACGCTAAGACTCAACATGTCATCAAGAGTGGTATCATCTGTTATTTACCCCATAGATTAATGGCTTATATTTACTGTGTTCTGCATTGAATCGGGACCTTGAAAGCCACAACATTGAAGTTGTTTGCCACAACATTGACAAATGTTTTAGCACGTTGTAATTTGCATGGATTCCCTGCTTCGATAGTGCTATTTATAACCACTTCCCAATGTTTTTGTCTTCATTGTAAGGCTAATATTTTTGATGTAACAGATGGAATCATTCTTGGGATTATTTCAAACAATCAAAACAGTCACTCTAGTAAGAATTTATAGTAAAACCATTCGTCAAAAGACGGTCCTGATAGTTTGTTTTCTGCTTTGCTGCTTGCTTTTGTCAGCAACAAACATTTATACATCAGAAAATAATTTATGTAATAATTACTGTGTTTGCTGGTAATATTCTTTACTATCCTTGTCATGTTGGATGCCCCACCAGTTGATGTTAGGAGCCAAATTATGCCTTGCAGAGAGACCCAGGGCCCCTTTGAAGCTATATTGGATTTGATACTGCAGATTTGGGTGCAATCCCAGACATTCACAGTCACTACAGTGTATTTACTTCTGCAGCATAATGGCTCCATTGAAAAGGAATTTTATTGTTGGCATTTATGATTTAATAAACAAATGTTTATTAACTTTTGTAAAGACGATGCCAAAATGTGTTTCTTATGTCTGTGTGGAGTTAAGAAGTGAAAGTCTGCTTCAAAGAAGTATACTGCATCACTCTGAAGGGGTTTGAATCCTCCCCTGTGTTCCCCATTGCTCCGTGCCTATTAGTTATACCCATAATAAAGCGATTAACTCTGACAGCAGGCGTTTTTGCCATTAGAAAACCATGAGCTCAGTTCCAGGTTACGTGTTTTCAAAATGCTCCTGCACTCAATTAACCAGGGCTTTGTACCAGAGGAGCGGAAATTAGCGCAGTTAACCGTTTAATAAATTGAGAAATGGGGAAAAGAAAGCCATATAAACATTGCAGAGCCATTCCGCTTTGTTCAAAGCTTGGATAATTTTGGCATAGCGTTATGGAATCTTGACTCATCAATCCCCAGGAGCATCCCAAGGGGATTTATCCTGGGAATAAATGCACAGGTACAAATTCCATACATTTAAAAAAATAAATAAAACGTAAACCTACATGGAACAAAATTTCAACTCCTTATGAGAGTTAATGCTCATTAGAAGCTGTGCAACGATGTAAAGCTACCGGCAACCCTCCGACTGCCAGACAATCGGTCTTACCTCCTGAGCTATGTCGCCCCATACAAAAGGTAAGAATGAATATGGAAGGGCTGGATGGAGAGATGGAGGCGGGAACGGGAAGTGTGTATATGGAGGTGAAGGTAGGGGTAGGCTAAGGATATTCTGTCCATGCGTGCAAGTGTGTGCCTGGCTTGTGTCCTTTCCATGCCTCAGCAGTTTGAGGATTCATGCCTTGACCACATCCTTCTTAGCGCCCCTGTCCCTCATCAGCCATCTGAAGGCTTCTCATTACCTTCTGCACATGTGCTTCTCCTTAGTTCACTGCTGTTATCATATGCATTCTCCCCAGGCACACTCCTATGGCTTCATCTGACAAAGAGCTGTGTGTTCGTCATCCCTCCGTGCATACTTTAATCATGGCTTCTTCTGCTTCCCCTAATCAAACGGCAAGCTTTCACGGTGTAAAGCCATGATTTACTCTGAGAGCATTTCATCTTGACACGCTCGTTTGGTGAGGGCCTTTGAGTCATGTGTTTCTCTTGCCAAGACCTCAGAATCCCCACACATCAGTGGTCAGGTATATGCTTAGCGCAGATAGACAGGAAATAGTTTAATTCAATTTGGTAATTTCATACAATATACATACAGTACATGTGCTCAAAATAGATGTAATAGAAACCAGATGTATGACTGAAATTAGCATTATGGATGGAAAGGCAATGGTAGTAGTGGTACAATAACGATATGCTAGTCAACTGCCCATAATAGTCTGTACAAAGTTATATCCCCATGATTTATAGACACAGTCAAATGATTGGAACTAATGTTACAGAGAACGAGAAGCAAGTGTGCCCAAGAATAGATCTACAACCAGTAGTCCATTTAGCCAACATAGGTTGCGTCTAGTAACATTTATTAGGTACAGTAGCAAGTAAGTAGCAAGCAGTTAACAGTTAAGAAATATAGTTGGCAAGCTTTTCTCCCAGCACTTACTCTGGTAAATCACTTGTTTGCTTAAATACCATTTTGGAATTCTTAAACAGAGCTAGATAGCATGTAAATGCTGTGATACCTAACAGTTACTAAACTTGCCTAGCTATCACATGGTGTAGCTAGTAAATCAACTACTTACTCATTATGTAGCTAATTCAAAAAATACTCTTAACAGGGAAACCCATGTGTGATTTGTACAGTTTATTTTAGCCACAGTGTCTACCACTCCAATACAAGCTGCACTGGTTAACGGTGGTCCACAGCTATTGCTGGACTGCAGCTCATTTTTGAAATAAATATGAGAAAAACAAAAAGAGCCAGCACAGACGGTCCCAGCCCTGGTATAGAATGAAGAAGGGTGAAGGAAATTAGGATGGGGCGCAGAGAAAATGGGGGCTTTCGGCTAATCTGTAGAATTCACAGGCAAATTAAGGATTCCAGGTTTCAGTGGTCTATTTCAACTTCTGAAAGAAGTAGCCGTATGGGAGAATATGAAAGAGAATTCTAGGAAAACTAAAAATAACCATTCGCGTCATTGTTTCATGTCTTGTGTGAGTCATCTCCATGCCATCCGGATGTCTCTTCGGCGGGCATGCGTTATAAAGGAATAAAGAGATTTTCCCACTGGAAGAGTACAAAGGGCCAGCTGGTGGACAAAAGCTGGGTCTTCACGTGCTGACCCGAGCTGTCAGGCTGCTGGGCTTCTAATGGCATAGCTGAGCAGCAGCAGAACTGGGATGCTAGTCCAGTAAATTAAAACCCAGTGGAGATGTTTTGTGCGCTGAAGCGGATCAGACTCCATTGTCAACGTGTGGGATTCTAGTGGCTTCCTTCTTATTAATAGAGTGTGTTTGCGTGCGTGTGCATGTTTATGCATGAGTGCATGTGTGTGTATGTGTTTGTGGAAGACAGAGAGAGAGAGTCAGAGAAAAAGAGTCCCTTTGCAAAGCACCATTTCCTTCACTCCTGCTTAAATTCACCCTGACACACGAGAAATAGTTGAGACATTTCACTAATTTTCTCACTTTACCATCTCTCTCCCTCCAGCTGCTCACCCCAGTTACATACAGCAGAGATGTAGGGAGGGAGCAGTTGTACGACGGATGGAAAGTCTCAACATGATTATCACTCCAGACTGACACATTCAAATGAATACATGAACATCTTCATAAGCAACTGAGGCGCTTTGAACCCAGAGAACATGTCGGATCCCCTCAGGATATCTAAGCAACTTCTGAAGCTCCCTATTACAGCTTAATGCATGTTTAATGGAAGCTGCTGCCTGACAGTGGGGGAGGGAGGGGGTGGGGTAGGTGCGTAAGGGCGGGCCAGGTGAAAAAGTCAAAGCTCATCTTGCAGAAACTTTCTTGTTTGCTCCCACTCTACCTCTGTGCACCAGCCACCTCTCAGTGAAAGAGGGTTAACCTCTTCTAAGACGAACATGTCTTCCAGCAACAGAGGCTTAGCATACAGGCGAAGAAACACAGCCAAACTTTACTTGGACATTCCTATTGGACCAAGCAATTAGGATGGATATGTGCTGGATTAATTTGCTTATAATCATCATATTAATTTTCGCATGCATTCACAAGGTATTACAGCATAAATTGATCTCTCTTGCAGCTTTATTTTCCTACATTCTGCAGTAACAGACTGAGGTTAAAAACTGCACATTGTATTTAAGCCAGACAAGCAGTAGTAAAACATATGGCAAAAATAATCTTCAGAGGAGCAGAAGAAGAGCTCTAATGAAATGTCTGTTAACACTAATCCAGGAAACCATGACCCATGACGCTCTCTAATCCATCTTCCATGACTTTGCTATAGGGCTGTACCTTACAGTGACTGTGGTTCTTGGATGATTACTCCCTGTGTAGACTACCCTCTGGATTAGGGTAGGTTTCTGTCTCAGGTCTCAGTACGCCTTTGCTGATGTTCATGACTTAGCAAGGCAGTGGATGACAGGGCTTTCCTATCTCTCCATTTCCCCAGAAAAACACAGATATATTACCCAACATTGTCTTCTGAAACAAGATTCCTAAATTGCTAAATAAATTCAGCAAATAGGCTAATATAAATTTCTAATCAATTTCAATGCAGTACTGCACTATCTAGAAAGTGGCTACCACCACTGGCATGACCACTGCTATGTTACCTAGCTAGCCTACCCCACTGCTACCTGCCAAACAGCAAAAAAGCACAATGAAACAGACATAAATATTTAAAGTACACATACTGTAGTGTATACACAGTTATTTTAAATAACTTTAAGACAAATTTATTTTCATTTACCTCCTGAAAAATGGTTCTAAATCATTGCCACTACACTGACAAGATTGTCTGAGCAACAACTGGCAAATGTTTGATGAATAGTATTAAAAGACTGAATAGGGATGGAAATACTGACTCACAAAAAAGAGCTTGATTCAGCAGATCATACATTATATGACCAAAAGTATGTTGACACCTGACATCCAACATCCAAATTATGGGTAATAATATGGAGTTGGTCCACCCTATGCTGCTATAACAACCTCCACTCTTCTGGGAAGGCTTTATACTAGATGTTGGTACATTGCTGCAAAGATTAGCTTCCAATCAGCCAGAAGAGCATTTGTGAGGTCGGGCACTGATTGGGCGATTAGGCCTGATATCTCGTAGTTGGCTTTCCAAATGATCCCAAAGGTGTTGGATGCGGTTGAGGTCAGATCTCAGAGCAGGCCAGTCAAGTTCTTCCACAATGTTCTCCACAAAACCATTTCTATATGGACCTGTGTGCCTGGGGGCATTGTCATGCTGAAACAAGAAACGGCCTTCCATGAACTTTTGGGGAAGCACAGAATCGTCTAGAATGTGATTGTATGCTGTAGTATTAAGATTTGCCTTCATTGGAACTAAGGGGCCAAGCCCAAACCATGAAAAACAGCCCTAGACCAAAGATAACTTTGGTTATATAGTGTACTCTGCCAGCTTCTTTCAATCATACTTTATTTATCATGTTTTATTAATATGCAATAACAGTAATATTAATCACAATAAGGGATTATGTCTTGAACTGATGAGCTTAGATAACATTAACATGAATATGAATATGGGCAAAAAGAATTCATCAACTTGCACCTTTCCCTTTCTATATACAGTAATGGAATCCACGATAGTTACTGATGGTGTCTCAGCATTTTCTCATCTGCCCAGCACTACAGGCCCAAAGGCCTTGGCTACTTTATTAAAACTGCTGTTAAGTCTAAGACAAAAGATGATGCAATAAAGAAAATGCTATGTTTGCATGCAACAATAAAAGGATATACTTTTTTATACAACAAAGTTTAAACGTCAGTACATATAGCCCCAATAACAATAGCCACTGCTGTACAATGCTTCCCAATAGTTTGCCCTTATTTGCATAACTGACATGATGCTATTTGAACATTAGTTCCCATTGACGGAAGACCATGTCATTTCCCAGCAGTCTGTGCCACAACCTCACTAACAATGCACCCTGCACGGCACACTGCTTAGCATACTCATGGTTCCTGGTTGTACTAATGAGATGCTCTGATTTGTGGAATTAGCAGGCCGTGACCCCCTGCCCACACTGTCGCCAGCATTAACCTACACAGTAGCATGTACTGTAAGCTGCAGAATCCCAGCCGGATGGGCATTGTTAAGGGGGTGAGTGACAGTATTTCCCGTCAGAGAGGTAAGTCAGCCATACGATCATGTGTTGCCTGGACCGACCACCCAAGTGAAAACTGGACATGGGTTACACTTGTAAAATACATTTTCGTTGAAATATGTGTAGTTAGCTGAAGCATTTATAATTATCTAGGCTATATGGCAGACACTTTTTCCCAAAGCAACTTATAAGGCCATGATGGGTAACAATATAAGTGCAGGATGTATTTATCAGTGTCACTGATTGATTTAATAAGCCCCTGCACTCTGAAGCAGAAATGAAAATAAATCTGATTGTCAAGTGCTGACCAACCACAAAGATGTTCTGAAGAACTTAATTAATTAAGGTGTGAGGAGTGGGAAACCTTCAGAGGAAAAACCTTAGCTCCTTATCTTCCTTAAAAAAATGGGAAAATCTGAGGGGAAAAGGTACCCAACACAGAGGTTGTAAGCAGTTGTCACTCTGTTATCCTCAGTTTTATTAAGGAGTTAAATTGTTGGTGAT
The DNA here is from genome assembly GCF_013347855.1 of Anguilla anguilla. Lineage (NCBI taxonomy): Eukaryota > Metazoa > Chordata > Actinopteri > Anguilliformes > Anguillidae > Anguilla > Anguilla anguilla. The sequence goes on along the minus strand of NC_049204.1, from coordinate 14,657,062 downwards.
TCCTTCCTGATGCTACCATCTTCATTGGAACAGGTGCTATACCAGCAGCTGAACAGAGGTCACCCAAACAAGGGGATGGGAGGTTTTCTGCACAAGGCCATTTTGTACTTGCATATGCCCTTAAACATTTTTCATTTTCTAATGAGACCATATTGTAACAGTTGAAGAGAATAAACAACTTGAATTTGCCATGTATGAGAACATCATGTTTATCCAAATTAAGATTATTGTCAGAGTATACAGCTCTCTTCCAGACTATCTGACTATTTGAATTTCTGCCGAATCAAACCATGCCGGTGGGGAAACTTAATAAGTTATTCATTTCAGCAGATACTTTTGGGAAGGGAATGGCTTAAATGATGTTTAAAAATTACATGAACAAAAATAGAACATGAAAATTAGAAGCCGGAGCTATCTTCGTAATATCTGTGCAGCTCTTTGAAATGTATAATTCGCTAACCTAACAGGCATCCGCTGCTGGAAGTCTCTGACAAGCTTCAGTTCTGTTCAGTATATGAAGGGGGGGCTTTTGAAAGTTGATTTCCCTTCACTGCCGAACCCTTAACTGCATTTATTAAAGAAGAATTTTAGTGGTGATATGATGTCACTTCCTCCACTAAGAGAAGTAATACACCAAAAAACTTTATATCTTCCATAGTGAGTAACTTTATTTTTTCAACTTTTCATTTTTCATTCACTTTTCCATTGTAACAACTGGGGTGACAGAGAGAAAGAAGGTCATGGTGTTAAAACTCAAATATGATTCACATAATCACATGGTTAGAAAATTGAACAACAGAGAGTTGATGAATGGGAGCAAATTTGTATATAAAAGAGTTTTCCACAACCTCAAATTGCAAGGTCAAATTGTGGCAAGCACTGATGACATTCATGGAATAAGTCCACTGATGATGACGGAGTGACTCATTTTTTGAGGTGCAGTTTATAAAAAAGCTTAATCTTAAATGATTATGTCCCATTTTATGATTGTACTTCACAATTATAGGTACTGACTCAGAAAAGAGTGGGGCAGATGGTGCTGGACATCACTCCAATTATGTAGAACCGCGGCGCACTGAGTGATGACTAATGCTGTTTTGCCGTCCTTTCTTGGTCCACCCTCATGAATCTTCACCAGATGTTTTCACTCCAAGAACATGAATGACAATGTACGATCTGAGCTAGAGAAGTAGAAATATGGAAATGTGAAGACATCTGCCTTTTTCCCATGGAAGAAGCTTCATAAAACCCATTTCCAATATCGTAAAACTACATGGAGGCTTACCCAAAGCATGGACTACTGGAGACTTCTGTCATCACAAATGCAAACATGCCCCATTGCCATCTTTCCCCCATCTTGTAGTCAAGGTCCAAAAACCGTCACAGTCTATTTGACTTTCCAAGTCCCCAGGCTTTCTCGTCTCTCGGCATGGGAAATCGAGAAATACAAAGAGGAATCGCACTGGAATCGAACACTGGTCACCTGGAGATCTGCTGGCTGAGAGCATCTGTAATTAATCTGTCACTGAGGTCCTTTGTTCTGGAAAAACAGCAAGCAGGCCCATTCAAGTCCTCCCTGCGCAAGGTCTAAAATAACAAAGGGACACAATGTGCAAACTTTGCTTTTTGAGTGGCTTTTTGCAGGACTTTAATTTGTATGTGTGTTACAGTATTTCAAATACCTAGTCTTAGAATACCCTGTGACCTCTGCATAGTTTTTCCAGCAGATCTCCATTTATAAAGGTCTATATTGAGATACACTGACCAAAGTATTAGTTGTCACTGATTAAATAATCTATTTGAAGACAAAATAGTGAATACACTGCCTTCCAAAATGATTCTCATTTCTTGATAAAGAAAAAACCCAAAAGCAGTGTGTACAATGGTGTTATGCCTCCAGTGGTTGTACATATGTATATTACCAAATTATTCTTTTTAAAAAAGTACATTCAATATTATTATTGCCTGGAATGCCACATGAAACTATATCTCTTCATTCAATGAGTGAAGTAGCAACAGTCCAGCACAAGATAAAAATGAATACTTTTAGTGTGAATAAACAATATTAAATGAATCTTTTCCTATGCACAGCTTCTGGAAGCATAATGTCTCTGCACAAGCTGGAGTTACTTGAAGTGTATTTTCTTGCTTTAGACTATAAACCTCTGAATGCCTTATACCTGCTATTGTAGAGCTGGTAGGTTGTCAACTTCTCTGCATATCTAAAATATCCTTCATTTTACATTCAAACTGCACGTGCCAATCAAGATATACACTAAAACTGGCATAATATAAAAAACACAGAAAGTAAACTATTCCTTTAAATGATATATTTTAGTCATTATATTGTGGCACTCCCTTGTAAACAGTCACTGTCTAAACAGAATTTACTTTCAGTCACCTGTCTTGAACATTATGTTGGCAAGAAAGATGTCACAAAGCACCTGTACTATTTCTATTCTTTACGCCTTACTCAACCATAATAATAGTCTAACCTGAAGAAAAGTCTGTCTTCTTAGGATCGGTTCTGCACAAATAAGTCACATACTACATCATCACCATGATTTCTATAGTTTTGCAAAAGAAATATCAGCAGCATAGCCACTGAGCAGATTCATAATGACAGCAGAAATTAAGGGAAAAAAATCTTTCCTTAGGAACCCTGACTCATACTCCAAGTTCAGGAGAGTTCATAAAAGTGAGGACAACTAGATGGTTACTTGGAAAATCAATGACAAACATGGAATACTTTATGGTCCTATTTCTGACAGGGACTCCAGCTTAAGTGACAATCTATACTGTATATGTTTTCATTGAGCATCAACATTACACACAAGTAAAAATTATGTACAGTACAATTCAGTCACCCACACAGCTGATATCCTACTAATAAACTACCCCAGTTCTCTGCAGAAAGCACAGCAAGAAGCCTTCCCTTGGGCCCCACAGTCGCTGTGCTTGCAAATGAGCCTTATGCAGGAACACTTAACAGAAATTCTATCCACTCAAAACAGAAGCACTATTCTTCAACGGTCGGTCACACAACTTCTCTTCCCATTCACCCGACTGCCATTTCATTTCACTCGTCAAACTTCTGTTTACTTTTAATTTTAGAGATTTATAACCAATCTATCTTGCACTCAAGAAACCCAAACGAAACAAAGATAGTTACTTCAGAGTATATACCTTCGCCAGTTGCAATACTAGTTAAACCCTGACCAAATTTTTACAGCTGGGTTTACAATCATGGGGCAGATGTAAATATCTTTGGTAGCCTCGGGCTTCTGTGAAGGTGAAAGGTTTGACAGGTGATGCAGAAAGTAAGGAGACCTGCTAAGGCATTTGGCCCCTGCAGGTCCCACTGGACCGTGGGTGTGAACATGGGACAAATTTACTCCTGCTGCTGGCTGGAGCAGACAGCGAGAGAAAAAGAATGAAGGATAATATGGAACTTCTGCAGTGGGGTTGAGGGTCTATAAGTTTGGGCCCAGGAAATATTTACTCTTGAGCATGAGATGTGGTTAGTGTATAAAAAGAAAGCAAGGCAATGTGGTATCACTCAAATGCCCGTTTATTTATTCAGGGAATTTTGCACTACAATGAAGAACAACCAACCATACTTCATGATGTATGTATTTCTGTTTATCTCTGAAGTGTAAACATAATCTGGAGCTTGTTATTTATTTATTTTTTTTGACTGAAACTAAGTGAGCAGAATATTTTTAAAAAGAAAGGAAATAAAAATGTGACTTAAAAAGTACAAATATACACATCCTAAGGGATGTGTATGTTTGTACAGTTTAAGCTGATAGATAAATGTAATTGTGTTATATTAGACTATGTAATTGGTTTAAAATTGATTCAGCTTTTTTCACTGTACTTATTTAGCTATTTATATCCTACATAAGATGAATGGCTGTGTACGTACATAATAAGTAAAAGAGAAAAGGTAAAACATATTTATGTTTAGGTCGACTTTCAAACTTGTAAGTCAGAAGTAACGGCATGGTGTACATAGGTTTCCAAGCTTTTGACAGAATTTAGCAGCGACAAATTTTATAATATTTAATTTACATTATATCATTCCATACACATATAACACCCTATTGTGAAGATGAATCCATACCACACCCATGTACAAACCCAGCAATGCCTTCCTGCCACGCACGGACCTTTCAGTAAGGGCTGGCTATTGACATGCCCTCTACTAAGTTCCTCTGGCTAGGTGTGCTTGCATCAGGTGGCATAAATAGGAGGGACAGCTGGACTGGTTAGGGAACACAACTGCTTCTTTGAGTCCCCCCCACCCCCCCCTCGAATGTGACAGGGCTTGAGAAATCAAATCAGTCTGACACCAGCTTGTTACCATCATACCTACAAAGATTACTTGCAAAGACAGATTTCATGCTCTTGTCTGACATAGACTTAGTAACAATGGACCATTACCCACTATTCAGCAACAAAATATTGATAATGTGTGGAGAACATTCATGCAAATATGTTGCCGTGCCACCCCTAACTAAAACTGAGCTGTTCTTTACCCTGCCTGAACTAGGTAACATACTGGATGTATTTATATAATTACCTGAGGTATTGTAGATAAACCTACATAATTGCGCTTTCACGGGAGAACTGATTCTGCATTTTTACTCAACTATTCTCATGGTTTCAGACATTTGATCATCTCAAATTGTGTGTTGGCTGCTTCTAAAACCTCTTAATTCTGATTTTGTTCTTGTCTTATTTATGCAGAATGGCTTCCAGTTGTTATTTTAAATGTTGTGGTTGCTGACTTGCTGACTCTCATTTTTGGCAGGCAAGTTCAGGCCCACTGATTTGCCTTGTTTCAACTGTGGGATACTGAAACAATATTATTTTTCAATTTTTTTTTTCCACGCCCCCACCCCCCTCCCATCAGCATCCCCCAAGGTGGCACCCAGGGTCACTGAAACTTAAGTACAGTCATTTCCCACCTTAAAATGTAATATCCATACAGACAATCAAACCAAAATGGCCTTCATTATAGTCAGCTATGTACATGATAAAACTGAATCACAATGTCAAATTGTTTATGCAAAATATATTTTCTGTTTACAACCAGCAATTTTGGAGACAATGTTGATTTATGCAGCTTAAACAAATTACAGAACACAAATCACAAATTATAGCATAGCGCTTGCCGTGAGTTTGTTCTTGGACTACGCCAAAGTGAAAGACTGATATCAAATAATAGGAAATGTTTGGTTGCTGCTACAGGTGGTGCAACCAGTTCTTATGTTTAAGGGGCCAATTACATTTTCACATGGGTGATATGGGTGTTTGATAACTTTTATCATTATATAAATTAAATAATAATTGAAAAAATGTATTTTTTGTGTGTTCAGTTTCCCTTTGTCGATTATATTACATTTTTTTGTAAAAAAAAATTAAACCAATGTGACAAATATGTCAAGACAGAGGAAATCAGGAAGAGGGCAAATACTTTTTCACAGCACTGTAAAAAACATTCTGCAGTTGCTCAGGCATGTATTTACTGCATAACGGCTATAAGAGCCAAATGTCTCATGATTCTCTCATTCTCTGACATTCAATGGAGTCCCACACATTCCTCTCTCTTTCCCTATTTCTTTCAACATTTTTTTTACTTCTTACTGAAGCAGAATGGCTTATCCTTAATGCTGACAAGTACATGCAATAGCACTCAATTAATGTTGTCACTGCTTTGGAAGCTGATGTTTATGTAACACCAGAATAGCATTACAACCAATAATAAAATCAAGGCTAGTTTCATATCCATCCCAACTGAACAAGGCTGGAAGACATTACAATCTTACGTCAATGCTTGCATTTTCAGATCCAAGTGTCCTGTACAAAGGCTTTACCAGCACTTTGGCATTACAGAGGGATAAAGGGGAAAATTGTAGTCAGTTGTTTGAATGCTATTTGGTCATGGGCCAGTAATGGCAAATTCCTTGTTTCTTCCAAATTACTTTTGTTTAGCATTCTTTAAGATCCAATCTAGCAAATCTGGGCAAACACCAAGGAGGAGGTGATTCAAATATCCTGTTTTTATTTAGAGGAATCACGTCCCCAGCCCTCTGTTTATTAAAAACTTTTGCAATATTTCTGTCTACAAAAGTAGAATTCGTAAGCACTGTTTTTGATCTTAAGAGTTTACATTTCTATGTAAACACGACAGAGTTTCGACTCAATGGAGGTCATTTTAACTGCCTGTGTACAATACGAATACAATATAATGTTAAAAACAACAGTCCATTTAAACAGCTTCAGTCACAAAGCTAAATCCTAGGTGAATGGATAAGAACTGTTAAAGAAATTACATTCTTCTAAATATATCAGTTAACGTAAACCTACAAAAACAATGAAAACTGGATTTTGCAATGAGATTACTATCTCAAAGTTGCACATTTGAACTTATGCTGTTCTTTAACAGTATGAATATAAAATAAATTCAATCCACTTTATTTAACCTTTTTAGGATTCGGACAGCCTGTTCAGATAGCTCTTACAAGACAAATACCTGCCTTTATCACAGTAGTGAACCAGGAACATAGATAGCAGATAGTGTTTTGAAATGTGTAATGATTACATTGATATGCTATACATTCATATGCCTTGTTTTTCTCTAAAACTCATTCACAAAAAAATTATTACTCAATGATTCAGCCAATTATTCAAGTAACATCATAAGAATGTTGCCGCTCATCATTTTAGAGCTGTATTGCCCATAAAGGCCACAGACAGTTTCTCTGAGCTGGAATCCTTCAGCGGCATTCTTCTCCATGGATATGCTCATTTAAAACACTGAAATCTATAACTGCACACAGGAGCCAATAATGTTGAAATCCAGTGCTTGGGATTAAAGAAAGAAAGTAGGTAGAATAAAGCAGTAAAACCAGGGCAGAGAGAAACCTGTTTGCGTTCAGACTGAGTCTCACAAAAGCCTTATGCGCAGCCAAAAGGGCGCTCTTGCCAGGGCCTGTTAGTTTAAATAAAGGGGTTTATTTTGGGAAATGCCTCACAATAAATTGTTTTGCACACTCGTTAATGAGGGAGCTCCTCGCAATCAACAGTGCAAAACCATCTACAAAGATTTTTCCCCCCATCCTCTGACCACTGACCCATGCCAGACAGCACAAAGGGAGTCTATTAGAGTCACTGTTACACAGTGCAAAGGTATTGACAAGTGTTGCATTTGATGGGGATCTTTAAGCCCTTCTGGTATTTTCCAGTGCTATTTTTACTTTAACGCAATTAGCCATTAGTTTTTCTGAATTCATAAATAGAGAAATGTGAGGGGGGCAGATGATAGAAGACATTATGTAATTCACTGGCCCTCCCATTATTATTTACTGGCCAGCTCCTCTCCCTGGCAGCCATTTTAAGTGACTCTTATTAAATCTGATGCCCACTTATTACATAATGTTTACAAATGCGGCAGCTAATGGCCAACTTTCCCTTTTTGTTTGGTGGAATTCCATCACCCGTTTTCCCTTAAAAAGACAATGGACGTGCTCCATGCAAGAGCACGTTTTCACCGCTATTCACCAAACATCCATTCAGGCTCTCTTGCGCATGAGACAAAGACGACAGCAATTACAGTGGATCAGCTCGCAAATGTACACAGACATTTTTCTCTTTTTTTTTCTTTTTTCCTTTTCTTTCAAATGTTTGATAAACAAGTTTGAAAACCAAAAAGAAAGGAAGTTGTCTATACAATGAATGAGGGCTGAACTGCGGGCGCATTGACAATGACCCCCTCCATCAGACTTTTAATCTTTTTTTTAAGCATGTCACAAAGGAGGCTGGCTAGTATGAGAGCAATCTGTGCTGTATTTATTGAAGTGGAGGTCAAGCAGAGCTCTGAAATGAAAATCAGTGGTTGCAGTGGTTTTCCTCCTCTTCTGATAATTATAACCACCCTTGATTGTGCTGGGATGAAGGCAACAATGTGCATGACACACAATAATAAACAATAGATCAAAGCCTTCAAAGTGTACCACAGATTGTTTAGGAAAGTGTTCCGGAGATCAACTGATATTGAAATGCCCAAACTTTTGGTGCATAATCCTTAAGAATTATATGAAAAATTGGACATGAACATGCACCCACAAAAAAAGCCACTTGTTTCATACGTGCAGGAATGGGCAATAAGTTCAAGTAAATGTGGGTCAACTGCACAAGTCTAGTTATAGGGCTCTAAAGTGCCTCCATTTTAGGAGCATTTGTTCCTGAAATTTGATGTGTGATAGCTGGAAAAAATGTAGATGCACATCTGCTAATTGGGAAGCAAGAGTGTGCTCCCAAGTCTTTTTTAACTAGGAGCAAGTGTGCTCCTGGGAAAAATGTGAGGATAGCCAAAAAAGCATAACTTAACAGTATATATTCTACATCCTGGTTTATATGTAAGAAGGTTGAAAAGGTAATAACTAGGCCTATGTAAAATGAGGATCCTTGTAGTGTGCTTTAATCATGAAATATAATTATTGTAACATCTTTATTTTATATAACTATGCCATATAATGAAAATTTCCACTCAGTAAGGCAGTGAAAACATATCCAAAATGTACAGTATATCAATCCAGAAGGAACATGTAAGCAACTGGCTCAGAAACGTTTAGAGGCCACTTTGAACTAAATCAACCATTCTCTGGTTGGTTGGAAGCAACCCTGAAATAAACCCTTTTGGAAATCACTCAAGAGTTGCTCATTATAATAACCATGCTATGAGGGATGCGGAGAGCAAGTCTTAAGGAACTGCAGACCATTCATGTCCGACCTTGGAAAATGTCTGTCTAATTTTGTCCACCCCTTTGAAGGGGGAAATGCGGTGCTTCAACACTTCAAATAAGCGCTGCAAAACATCAATGTCTTCTTTCAAAAGTAAATGTTTTGTTCTTTCTTCAGTACTTGGTTAAATTCAAGTCATACAGTATACCGTAAGTCCAAATGTGCACCATAAATACAGTTTGAATTGCCCTGCTTGAGTTGATGGCCAGATAAGTGTAAACGGAGTGGATTCTGAACCAGTCCTAATCAAAACTGTGTAGCCATACTTTTATGCAGCTAGTCACCACTATGAAAGGAGAATTAGAACACTTAAATAGATTCCATTAAGCGTCGGTTGAACCGAATGGGTTAAAGTAAAGTAAAGTAAATACGGAACTTTGTGCTAAAGTTAGAGAACAACAGAAGCAAAATATGATTGGGCAGTTGTAAAGCTGAGAAAATAAGATTCTGTATAACAAAAGATTTTCAAGAACTCCAAATAAAAAAAATTCTGTAATGTTCTAAATAATCAGAAACTGACTAAAATGGTAATCAAGGGGAAATGGAAATGGAAATGGCAATTACTAGGCCCTAGCATACACTTTTCATTGAACATGATTTTATACATAAAACTTTGCATTCAGAACTTCATTTAGTTGAACTGAATCCATACTGCAATACTGTTACATATACTGTGAATACCTTGCAACATCACACCGCTTCATTTACAACAAATTGCATTTGATCAAACAGACTCTGCTTCAGCGTTCTTATCACAGGTTCAATTGCAGTCACAAAAGCTGATATGACCTGCAATTAATATGCTGACTATCATATTCAGAAAAGTACGATGTCAGACTGTGCAGCAATCAAGTATAAATGATCTCAATGTGGTAAGGGATTATAACCTTACTGCTAACAATAACAACACTGCTTCTTAAAAAATCTTATAATAATGTAATATTGTAATATTGGTCAGTAATGATTGTGGCAATGCACACTTCATAGTCTCCCACTACACAATATCTTTTATTCACCAATGTTTTCAACAAAGCTTTTCTGCTTTTACCCAAAAGGAATGGAGGCAATCAACCGGACACTGCGACGTGTAAATTGCATTTACTGTGCGTTATTTTGGCAATGGCCTGTAATGGTACGAAGAGTCACTCACTGACCTGGTACAGCAATCTTCCCGGCAGTAGGGTGGACCATTTCCTGGATTAGGCAATTGTGGAGGACCTGAGAGAGAGAAAACACTATACATATTAGAAAAGAGCAACAATAACAAACATCTTATTAAGCTATCCAGTGGTGCTTTCGGACATAATTAACAAGATCCCCCACAGAATTTCCATGCTGGTTTTAGTAAGGGAGGAATGCATGTGGGTACCAAGTGTTATTTTTCAAGATAGCTCATCTAATTAGCTTGCATGGCAATGCAACTAATTAACCCATTTATGCGTCTACGTTCACTGTCAGACGAGGTAAGCAACTAGTACAGTAGTATTCAATTTTCCTAAATTATCGGCTTACAACTACTAATCAGCTTGGCTCAAATTTCAAAATATAAATATTCAAAAAGCAAATTGTTCTAGCCAGATATTTCTTATTTTTGCCATTTAGTATGGAAGCCACTTCTATGCATAACTTGTCTTTCTGTTATATTACAGGTCAAACTAACAGAAGGAAATAATTGTGTGGTTAGGAGCTTTAGTGTTACTGGTGGTTAGGTAACTTGTGACAACTTGCCATCATAGACAGCGTCATACCGTTTCATACAATTACTTATCAAAGCTGCTTCTCTGCATGAACATGCAAACCCTTACGACACAGAAATATTACGACTGCAAATATGTTTAAATAAAATGCATAATCAGGATCAGAAAAGATACTGCAAACACTTCACAGTGTATAGTAAAATATACGTAAGTAAGTTATTGCTGCAGATATTTGTACCTCACGCTGAAGCAGAGAACCAATCAAACAGCAGCCGAGTGCTGAATGATGAAAAAAGCCACAGACCTGACCTTACCTGACCTCAATTGCAGCAGCTACAGTGTCTCTATTATTGTATATTTGTCACACTGTACGGTTCCAGATCTTTAGAAAAATCTAATATTAGACTAAGGGAACCTGAGTAAACACAAAACACAGTTTTTGAATTATTATTCTATTTATTTAATGAAAAAAGTTATTAAACACCCTTGTCACCGATGTGGAAAAGTAATTGCCCCCTTAAAATTAATAACTGATTTTTTACTTTTTCCTGCACTAGGGCCCACTGCCTTGTCTCCTGTGTGACAATAGCATTGCACTTACAGTAATATGACCCGCTCTGAAGTTCTTCTCTACAGGCTACTTAATGAGTTGTGGTGGCCCATTAGCCTTCAACAGTAACCAGCCTGTAATTTAGATTTGGCTGTTTGTCTGAGGGATTACATTTGTGGAAAATGATACTGGGCCACAATTAGAAGCCAGTCACTGCTTTTCATTCTTTGTGGGACAAAACCACTTCCTCTATGCTTGCTACTTACTTGGAAGTGGAAAGAAAATGTTCTGTATAATTCTTAGATTACTAATAAAACATAATTCTGCTACCGATAATTAATATGGCTCTCATGTTTTTCATGCTAACTCTTCTTCCACTAATGATAACTTGAACTCTCTGGGTTGAACTCTTTTCTAACAAAGCACTCATCTACTGGCAATTAATTTATGAACAGACTTTTCAGAAAATAATATTTAAAACTGTTGATAGTTCAGAGGCCGTAAAATGTTAATTTAATTTAATTTGGTCTGCTCTGTAAGCCCTGATATAATATAATAAACTTAAATGTTGAATGATAAACTCTACGTTGCTGTATCTGCTAAAGGTACACCCTAGCTTTCAGTGAACCCTTAAAGAATAAACAAGAGCACATCAAAAGACATCCTGTTCTTTTACTGTGGAGTGCAGATCTGGTCATTTATTAATTATTCATTGGAACAAACCATAAATTGGTATAAAAACTTTTTTTCGTGCCACTTCATTATTTTATGTTTCCCACCACACAAGAATCATAGGCCTCTCTTTCTGGTCTGTCAGAACACCTTAGTTTCATTAGTGTTATATGTACAAACGTTGATGCATTCAACCCAGACAGTTACATAAGACCAGCAGACTCTCACTCATCAGCTAATGAATATATGGTAGTCACTGGGGCCACTGGTACTTCATGTACCCAGTGACGCCAGTTTTTATTTAAAAGAACCACATACGAACATCACCTCCCAATCATATATTATTAATTGGAGAGTACAGCATGTGCCACATGCCATGCTAAATAAATTCAGACTTCATACTGTGCAGGGCAATCGTGGATGAAGAGCAGACGTTGGTTCTGTCTGTCCTTTGTGGTCTCCTTCCTATGGGTGACTGCATCCTCAGAATAAAAGAGCCTGAGCACACTGTTGGAGAGCTGGCTTCAACATGTACAAACCGTCACTTTAATTATCTTATTGAGTCGACCATGAAATGCTGAACAAAGCTGCAAAAGCTATGGAGTTCATTTTGCTGATCTATTTTCCTCGTAAAGGACTGGTGACTGACAGAGGTCGTTGGTCCACTGAACTTTTCATGAAAGAAAAACAAGGGTCTCCAACTTCCCTGCTGATGATTGCTCAAAAAGTCTCAGTTATCCAGTGTGAAAAATAGGTCTAACCCTGATCTGATCCCTTTTAAAGTCAAACAGGAAAGACATTAGATATACCATATATTGGAATTGTAAAGATACACTTTAAAAGCCACAGCAAAAAGCTTTCAACTCCTGGAGTGAAGTGTAGCTAAAAATATGTCAGTACAAAACAAATATTTGTTGTAATAAACCATTATATGTATAAAATTGGGCCTATTTCTGCCCCTCTGACCATGGATACCATAAGCATGATAAAACATGTAGTAATTATGGTAAAAAAAAAAAAAAAAAATTAATGGCAATTGGGATTCTGGGTGGAAAAGGCCAGGGTCTGATACGTATTGTGAACACAATTGTGGCAATATTATGTAATAAATTCAGGTAAACTAATCTTAACTGTTTAATATATTATTTCAAAAGTTAAAATAGAAGCCATGTCATGTAAAAATACACATACGAATGCTTATTTCAGTTCAAGATGGAAATAACTGATACAACTGACACTGGTAATGGCAGTCACTGGCTTGAATATAGAAAGTAGAAAGTTTTTGAAGGAGAAAAGCAGCCAAAACTTGTTTCATTTACCCATTTAAGTATGATATGATCATATTTCACTTTGTAAAACGACCTTAAGAAACCTTTCTATGAACTTAATGAAAAGATCTGGGTCACATACTGTAGATGTGGAGAAGACCATGGTGACCTGACTGAGACAGGCTGGCAATTCATCAAGGTGCACTAACTCACTGGACTTAATTACTCCACCTTTGTGACTGAAGAAACAGTTCATTCCATTCTGGCAGTTGGACCTACTTCACTCCTCTTATTTTGAAGAGATGAAGGCAGATGTTATGCAGCGACTGAGTGTGCGCGCGCACTTGTGCCTTTGACTTCGGTTCTTCAGAGCTGTTTGCAGGGAGATTAACTGCCAAGGCGAGTCAAAAAGTGCAATGCGTTCGAGGTCTAGGGGGCAGCTGAAGGCACGGTGCTCTGAAAAAGGAAAATGCGGAACACATGGTGGCTACTTCTTTCCAGACCTGTCATTTGACTGAACCTTCCAACTAAGGGATATGAGTGAGTGTTTTGGCAGCTTTTTTTATGCAGTGGGGGGGAAAAGGAATCTCACTGTCTCTTTTTTTCTGGAGACAGGGATCTTTTTGTGTGAGATGATTTACATCTGTCCCATCTTTCATCCCAGCAGCTGGGGAGGGAAACATGCTCATATGAATACACTAAACAGAAGTGAATACTACTCTGAAGATGTGGCCTGAAATTCATTAAATGCCACCATTAGATGATAATTGCAGAGTGGTCATGCCATAAATATCAGCATCATAGAAAATGAGTGCAAGCTCTGGCCAAAAACTGAACTATGATCCACAGCATCTGGCATGTTACACTGATATATTAGTAAGTAACAGTAAAATATGTAGTTCTACAAACAATAAAGGAACAATTGTTACATATCTAGGCTTGGCACAGGGATGCGAATTTCATGCAATTCTTAAATTTAATCGATCGTCGGCACCCAAAATTCCTTTAATGACGATTAACTGAGAAGCTTAAACTTTACTATGTCCTAAAATGGTCTATAAAAAGAATGCCACAAAATGGGCCTACCAATTAACAAGCTGTATACGTATTAGAGTGATTTTATTAAAACATGCTCAAACAATCATTGAAACAGAATTTGTATTGTGTATTAAGCCCATAACAGCAAGAAACAAAATTCTAAAAACACGGATTCACGGACTGAGAAATCTACACAGGAGAGGAGGGATCACTGACATTTTTATTACAAGTCGGCTGAACTGCCACTGCAATGGTGACAAAAGATATTGCTTATTAATGCTGCTTATTAACTTCGTAATAAACAAATTAACTGCATTAGCTTTTTTTTGTATTTCAGAGAACACATGATCACTAACTCGGTCTTATGATAAAAAGAACAGATTCATCTATTCAATACTTTAAATTGTATTCTATAGCTCAAGTAGTAGGCTATTCATTTGATGAAACAGTTGCAATTTACCAACTTTGTAAAGTAGGCCTCTTGATGTGCAGCAAGCAAAAAAGCTAAGTAAAGGAGTAAAATATAATGAAGTGCCATGAAATCCCCAACAAAAGACCATGAATAGGCTATATTCCAGAAGGCTGTAACATATATTCGTAATATGAATAACATAGCCTATATGCCACTACCTAAGCATTTTTGTTCAGGAATATGTGAATATCTATGTGCATTGGGGTCAATCTGGTGTGCAGTCTGCTGAAGGTGAGACTAGCAGCTGAGACGACGCACTCAGATGGTACAGATTGTTCCACTTCATTAATGCTGCCAGTTGAAGGAACTATGACTCCTCAACGTTCCACCAGTCAAGGGGATTTGTGTCTAACAACGGAAAAAAGTGTCTCTCTAATGTAAAATCTAATCACCAGCATTAGGTTATTAGCTGAAATGGTTTATTGAAATTTTTCTTTTTAATAAATAAAATGAATGGACCAACATTCTTATTAACAATTAACAGTTAAACGACTAACTGCTAACATCCCTAGTTTGGAATATGACAGATTTTTTTTCATTTTCAAAAGAAAAAAGATAAAGAAAATTATCTGACAAAACAGCTCAAAAATGGAGAAAGAAAAATTCAAGTACAAGCATCAAGACTAACAAACAACCCAGATATAGGCCAGTTACTGAATTTAAACATATATCTGCAAACCTAAATGAAAACGGAATAATTCACAATCTGAAGATGCTTTTTATTAAGAACTTCAATATCAGAACTATCTTCTGAGCATCACAATTTTCATTTCGTGCTCAATGCTAATCTCAATGACCCACCTGCTAACCAGACTAGTACATGAGCACCACATGTGTGTCATACTGCGCTCAATGAGAGAAATAGACATTTATTGAATTTGACTTCACACTTCCATGTCTGCACATGGTAAAATGCGTGTTTACTGGTATCCCTCTCATTCAGAACGGCTGCCTGGCTGCCCTTCCACTGCCGTGACATGTCCCCCTCCAGAGACTTCACAGAGATCCGTTTAGCAAGGTTTGCGGTGGTATGGGAGGGGTATGGGGAAAAGTGAATATGAACATTGAAGGATGGCTTTAATTTAAACGTTTTATGTCGTTTAAATCTATGTATTTATGTACTGGTACGTTTGATATGAACTTCTATGAGCTTCTATGAACTACACATAGCAGAACAGTTCTCTTTCATAGGGATATTGCAAGTGCAAAGTTGCTGTCTTAGCGTCACAAATTGACAGCAGTTTTCTACAGACAAACTAACATGCACGCAGACAGATAAATCTCCCTTTTTTATCTTGCCATTTATAGGTGCTTGGCTATTCTGTTGAAGGGATGCTTACAGTATCAAATAAATCGCAAAACATCAAATCCACCTTTGCTTTAAGATTAAATTAAGGGATTGCGGCTTCTGACTGTAAGAGCTAGCAAAGCATAGCATCAGGGCTACATCCCTGCCTCTGGCCATATTTAGCATCTGTGGCAGAGTGTGGACAGGTTAGCTTCTGTCTTTCCCCTCTCATATTCGCTCAAATATCAGCCTTAACTGTTGGCTAGCTTTGGGATGAATTGTAATGTCGCCTGCGACCCAGGCCCAATTGCCCAACATCAGTGCCTGACCTCACCAATACTCTTGTGGCTGAATGGAAGTGAATCCCTGCCCCCATGTTACAAAATCTAGCCCAAAGCCTTCCCAGAAGAGTGTAGGGTGTTATAGCAGCAGAGGGGACCAATTACATATTACTGCACAAGGTTTTGGAATGAGATGTAGAACAAGCACATATGGGTGAGATGTTTGGGTGTCCACATACTTTTGGCCATGCAGTGTACAATAAATACCTGTACCACATATACTGGGTATAGACTTCATCACCAATGTCTCTTCTTTTCTCAACTTCTACAGTCACTGGAATTGCAGTGCCTTGTAACAAGGCTACCTTTGTTGTATCACCAGCATCGATAGCACGCATGTGGACATCGCATGCATTCCACACAGCTGTGTTCCATTAAAATAATTACCACCAGCAAACAAATATAGTAACAAATGTTCAAAAATATCAACGAGATGACAAATGAGTGCAAAGGGACTTGTGTTCTTTATTGACAACAGTCAACATTTATTGGAGTGAAAATATGCGAAACAACACCACTCAATGTGAAACCGCAAAGTGGAGCGAGGTCAGCTAAATGAAAAACAACAAAGCTCATTCCAGTCCATAATGGGAGACATAAGCTTGGGGCTCGGGGACTGGTCACTTTGGGAAGGCTTAGAGTCTTATTTCTACTCATAAATATTTCATATATGGAAATATAATGATGAATGCAAATGAAAGAAAAACTTTTCGCTAAATCAGTAGCTCTCAACATCTCACCAGCTATTGAAGCAATACCAGAATGTACCAGATATGAGTGCCTATGTCTTTGATCACAGTTACAGTGACTGATTTCGAATGCAAAACCACAACCCCCTTCCCAGCTTGGCGGGCAAACTTACGTGACTATGTTTCATGGCACTGGTGCTGTCTCAAGAAACAACATCTTGTCAAAATTTATCTTGTGGTGTCCAAAGTCCGCATACGTTGACATAATATTTATTCTTGCCGTGACACAAAGGACCAGCTGCATTGCTAACATTATCCATGTCAGAACATTATTACTGTATTGCTATACCCAAGAAATCTGAGCTAAACACTTCAAAGACAAAAGTCAGATAGAATCTTCTTTGTTGCTGAACATATATGTCAATGGACATTAAAGTATGATTTAGAATCATCTGGGGACATTATTTTCCAAAAAGCACCAAGATTAGTGGGTAAGCCTTCAATTCCTATAGGATATAAATTTTATCAAATGTTAACCAAATGTAAATTTATTACATATTTCACTGAAAGTATGTCTATCAAAAAATAATTTATTTTGAATTTCTTTTTACCCAGATGACAAATTAAGCCTTTTAATTATAACCACTGAGAAAGCAACAGAGCACAGTGCATCATGTCATGAATTTCTATGGGTTATCAGTGAGTTTACAGTACCTCATCCACAGTAGACTGGAAATCAATATCAGAATTTGGCTGTGCATAAAAAATATTTCATTCAAAGCAATCACTCATTCTGTTAGTGAGAGCTTGAATAATTTGAGACTGACTTTTGGAATGATAGAGGGCTAAAGCTGTCAACATGCAATGTTTTATCCATTTACACGTGTCTAACACATCTTGCTTGCTGTTAAATGAATGACACTTACTCAAAGGCATAAACCAGCAAATAGGAGTTAAATGAGTTTTGTAGTACATGTGCCTTTCATTTTTCTAAACTGGACTTTTGCAGCTTGACAGTATACAAGAGAGTGAGCACTGAAACTTGATATTATCATAACCTTAAAAATGACTGTTTTATTAAATAAATATTTAAGCATTATCCCCTGGTGGCATTAACAAGGTTTGCTGTTTCCACGGATTCATGAAATTGTATCTCATTTTTTGTATGTACACATACATCCAAATAATAGAATAATCCAATAAATGTGCCACCCTGATATTTTTGGTCCATTTATAATAATAGAGATCCTTGTCCTGCTGCATATGCTTGTATTATTCATAGATGATACAATTTATATTAAAACAGAAGTACTGGGCACTGACTGATAAAACCTGTTTAAAGGTCTTGTGAATCTGGTTAACTTCCTTCCTTTGACGGTAAAATATTGTTACAGTGGAAGCTGCCCACCCAGCCAATCAGAGAGTGAATTATGTTTCTAACGATGCTTTTTCTACTTGAAGCCAAAAATAATATTCAGAATCTACTGCACTACATTGACACACATAGGCATCATTGATGGAAAATATAAGATTATGTCATAGTAAAGAGGCCTGACAGGCCCAATCAAGCAAAATATGTATGAAGAAATTTAAATGGCAAGCCTTGAAATTTGGATGTGAAGTAATTCAAGACTAATTCATCGTAGGAAATGCTTCAAATCCAAGAAAGCGTATGATGAATTTGGCAAACTCAAGACTAAAGCAGAACAGAAGAGGATATTTCTGGTAACGACCGCATGCTACAGTATGTGTAATCATACTAGATATCATTCAGTAGATTAATCACTCTCAGTCAAGTGAATAAATTATTGTGAATGTTTCTTTTTCATAATCAAGTCCAGTATGTTTAAAGAAGATATACTGAAACAAAGCACATGAAGGCAGAAGCATGAAAGTTGCCTTGGATGTTGGTCACAACAGGTGATAACAGGCAATGTGATAAGCATGACTGGCTAAAATGATCATTGATCTAGCAGGTTTGTAATGGTTTTTCATTTACATACAGTATGTTCTAAATGTTTATTTAGGTAGTCGGGTGATGTAACTATCACTGTGCAATAATCAATATCACAAATTGAATATTCTATTTGTTACGGTGCATGTCCACTGCAGCGTCAAACATCGCGTGTCGACGCGTCGCTTCACGTCGCCTAGCTGCTTGGGGGCGTGTCAAAAAAATATGTGGTGGGCACTGGTGGGTGTTACGAAGTCCTGATGAAAATGTGTTCCCGTTCATGCAACGCGTATAAATATAGGAGCATCACAATATACTTTGTCTAATAAGCTTGCAAAGGAGTGGAATAACCAGAATAAAATTAACATTACTCTCCAAGTATAACTGACTTAATTTTTTTAAATTAAGTTTTTGGGTTAGGGGTAGCGGAGTTAGTGCCAAGTTAACAAGCTAGCTATCTATCGTATATCAAATCGGATAATTCGCCGTCAATTTTAAATCCAGATAACATCCCAATATATCACAAACCCGCCATGGACTGCAACAAGAAGCTAGTAATAGCTGCTCTCTACCTCGTATAACACCGGGAATGCAGCTACAGAAATGATCAGTTTTTCCTCCATCCTCAAAATGCGCGGAACTTTTGTTAACGAACAAGATTTTGGCTAGCCGGCTGAAGAAACAGCAGCACAGCCTTCACCTGATTGGCTCAATGGAACGCGCTCGACGGATTAATTTGCATAAAGTTGAGCTATGCTCAACTTTTTCGTCGCACTGCTACCCGTCACTTCAGCGCGCCGCTACCAGAATGCATTGCGGGGCCAATTGACGGTTGTCCCATAGGAAATGAATGGGAGGCGTCAAATTGCGCTGCTTTCGACGCTGCAGTGGACATGCACCGTTATGCCATCACCTGACCACTATCAGTATATTGCTGTAGAAGAGGACTATAAAGGAAGTGTCATTTATTTTATTGCATTTAATTTTTAGGCTTTTGTTACATTACATTACATTAGAGGCATTTAGCAGACGCTCTTATCCAGAGCGACTTACACAACTTTTTACATAGCATTTTTTACATTGTATCCATTTATACAGCTGGATATATACTGAAGCAATGCAGGTAAAGTACCTTGCTCAAGGGTACAATGGCAGTGCCCTACCCGGGAATCGAACCTGCGACCTTTCGGTTACAAGCCCAGTTCCTTACCCACTGTGCTACACTCCGTCCTTACTTTTGTCTGAGAATTGTTAAGAACTGTGAGAATATATTGACTTAATAATTATATTATAATAATTATATGATCTTTATTGGCATCATTATAATTAAATGCCATTACTGATATTTAGACTGATGTAATCACATGGCTTGTTGGATGGATAATTCAAAGCTGAGAGTGCTGCTGAGTGAAACTTCCATGGCCAAGAATAGAGATGATCTGTTCCCCTGGCCTTGCATTCAAGTAACATCTGTGAAGTTGTGCTAAGAACAAAATGGTATACAACAAAATTCAAACTAACACTGTGATTGCAATACCTCAGCACTCATTTTACATTGTTACTGCTGCATCCTCATCTCTCTCTATATCTCTCTATTACCCTTTAGAGTCATTCCTGCAGTATCTCTGAACCAACTGTGATCACAGACTAAATTACCTATTATTATTATCTATTGTAGTTCAAGGGTCATCTTCACACAGTATCAGTATTCACGAATGGAAATTGCATGCATTTTCAAGGGCAGCTTTTTAATCTGATTTATACATATAGCATGTCAGGACTACGCAACATAGACAAGTTATCAGTGGCCTGCTCGTCGCTTGGCACAACTCATCACAATCATAACATGCATGACTACCGCTAGCTGGGTACAATATAGCCAGCTTAGATCACAGAATGTCACAATGTTTTAATTCAGCACAATCTACATTGGAGAACTGACAGTCTGTTTTGGATGCTGGATGCGTTCCAGCTGTCTGTGGAGAGTTACAATGACTGGCCTTTGATCTGAGTCAAGATGAACATCCTTGTGATGTTCCCATACTCGCGGCAGTTGTTGAATGCATAGCACTGACTATGAATTCACTGTACATTTTTCTATGGGAAGGATAATTGAGATACAATAGTAAAATGAAGGGAATGTGTTGCTGATTTACTCTAAACAAACTGTGTCTTTTAAAATACCGACAAAGCTAAATAGCGAACATTTTTAGAGGTGATTTGTTCATAATCATTTCACATGACTTCAGCATAGATTATAATTCTGATGGTTTGGATAGATAGGCAAAGTCTAATACTGCAGACAAAACAATGTCTGAAATACTGTAATTAAAACATCTTGAAAGTAATGTAGAAAATCCTGTATGTGTCCAGCTACCTAATATACTAATACATGCAACACATAGCTACTACTGTATATTTACTGTTAGCTAGCTACTGCTAGCCAGTTATTGTATTTACACAAGTATCTAACAAGACAGAAAAAAAATTCATACTAGCACCAGCTAGGTTTCCCACTCATAAGAAACCTTGAACCCACACAGTTTTAGTCTCCTAAAAGTAAGCTTATTGACTGTGCCACGGAGAAAACATTTTGACCAAGTTATTCTTTGTCAAATTACTATGACCATGCCATTGCAACCCTGGTCCTAGAGAGCTGCACGGTCTGCTGGTTTTTGTTTTGACAAAAATTGGCAATCAATTCAGACACAAGAAAGCAAGTGAGTGAAATTTATTGTGTAATCAACAGCTATAAATGTTTGAGTTCTGAGTAACAATAAAAACAGGAGACCCTGCACTGTCCTTTACCTTCCTTGGTGTGGATGATGCACAAATATCAGTTAGAACAGATAAAATCCACTGACAAATTCCAGCACTTGTAAATGCTTTTAATTCTTAATTCTGATTCATTCAGGATATCCCAGCAGAAGTTATACTAATTTCTAAAAGGACAATTTTTAAAACCTAAATCGCAATCTCTCTACCTATTTATGAATTAGTGAAACAACATTGTTGGAAGTTAATGGGGAGTAAATACAGGGGTTTAAATTACAGAAAGGTGATGTAGCAAGTGACTGAAAGTAGAGTGCTGGTGTATTGCCCATATAATGATTACTTAGCATTAGGCACCTGGACAGATAAGACACCAACACATGCTGAATCATATGACCCCCTGCCTTGAGACAGCAAAAACAAACCTGCCCAGGATAAGCGGGTATATTTAATGGCTGGATGGATGCTTCTGTGCACCAATAATTGCATTTTTATTTGTGTGAGCAAAGCTGCCATGCTAAACCTGAAATTTCAAATGAGTATAACTAATTTACAGCTATGTAATCCACATGCATGGTTTCTTAACGTGAAAGCACCAGATACTTTTCAAGTAGGGTGGGTGATGTTTTAATTTTAAAGATAATATTTTTGATCTGGAAAATGTATTACTATGGGTTGTATGGTTCATTTTTTATGATTCCCAAATTATAGTAACCTGGGGAATTATGTGTTTTTTAATATCCCGCAGTCTTGGTGTTGTAGGCTGGTGGCATATTGATTGCAAATTGCCCCCTGTAGCTTTGAGAAAAAAAGTGTTTGAGAAAAGCAAAAGTGTCAAGGAGATAACAGGTGGATTTTATTGTAAGGTGATAATTAGCTAGAAAGTGTGGAGAAACTGTGCACTTTTCGGCTGTAGCAATACTTGCTACCTAGCTAGTCAGTTAGTGAACTCCTATAGGCCGGTGATTGAGTTTGGAAAACTGCTAATTAATAACATACACACTGTATACATAGCACAGCCTACTACAATGTTTGCCGTAGTGCAAAACAATGCCTCTATTCTTTTCTGTGTCGACTGTTTTTTTTTTTTGAGAGAGAGAGGGGCAGGTGAATATAAGAACCCCCCCTTTGCATAGCCTTGCTTAGGATGCTACCAAGATGGCCACCCTGCCACCACCAAAGAACTACAAATTCCAGGGCCTAACAATTACATTTATTTGGCAACAAAAGCGTATGGCAAATAAATGTTATGTTACTTCAACATACTGCGTATTGTGAAGGAAGTTGGTTGGGGACATGAAGTTGGCAGATTGGAGAGAGACAATCAAATCTGTTTGACCGACCGCAGATAAAAGCATTGTTTGTTCAGATCACGAATCCAAGGAGTGAGTACTAGTGCCATCATGCTGCCTCTAACATAAATTGACTATGACCAAATTCAGTTTAAGTACTACTTGACAAAAGATTTTTAAAATATCCCACATATGTCACTGGAGAAAAAGTGTTCAGTTTTGTTATCTCATCATTTATCATTTTAATTTTATGCTTTTTGCTTATGATGTTGCTGTTATGTTTGATGCATTTCAGGATTCACTGTTTAAAAACTGTGTTTTTATGCTGCTGTACCCTGCCCTGTCAAATTTTAATAAATTAAACTTGAAACTTATCCCCAAGTTAAACTACAGAGATGGTCTCTAAGTTAGGATGGACAAGGCACACAAACTTGCATTGCATCATACTGCATAATTTCCAAATCATTTCATGTTTATTTGTCCTTTTAAAGGCACTCCTGTGGTGATGTATTATTTGATTACAGAAGAATAGCTGTGGCATTCCTGGGTGTGTAATTACAGGAGGCTTTACTTTGGCACAAATGCACTGCTTACTAAAACTTTGGTGAAGAAGTCCAAGAATGCAGGCCTATTTAAAATTTGATTGAAACTAGCACATTCCTTGTACATTTCTGCAGAGGTCTCCATGGAAGCTGGTGCCGGCAGTAGTTTCCTAACAATAGCAGATTAATTTATTAACTTACTATGGCTAGCTTCCCTCAGCTGAGCAGCGCCTGTCAGGCTAGTATGGGACACTATATTATCTTAATGTTGAAAACAAAAGAGCAGACAAAGTTCACCCTGGAAGATACCATTTGCCCCATCCAGAAGAATTTCAACCTGTTGGGCCGGGCACAGCCAATGTGTACAGAGCTCTGGCACAGGTTTGGTAAAGCAGTGTAAATCTGACTCAAGAGAAACAATGACCTCAAAAACAGTTTCAGTATACTGTATGTTATTACTGTCCTATCTACAATGAACAATTAGTGTCTCAGTGCCCTGCCAACCTCCAGACATATATACACTCTACTGTTCTGTATTTGGAGCCTTACCGGCTATGTAGCCATTCTGTGTCAATGACATAATGCCTGATGCTAATGGTAAGGTATTTCTGTTCTCATTAAGATAAGAGAATGTAATAATTGTGTCAGGTGTCATTTGGTGGCAGATTCCCTTGTTTCAGCTGACAGTGATGCATGAGCTTCAGTGCTATCCTCTGAATATAGAAGGTCCAGAAGAACTGCAGGTTGACTGTGGTACCAAATAAATAAAAAGACATCCATCCATCAATCCATCCATCCATTATCTATATCCTGGGCAGGGTCATGAGGAGTGCTGGAGCCCATTCCATCGTGCATTGGTCGAGAGGCAGGAATAAACCCTGGACAGGCCAATCTATTGCAGGGCACACATACCATTCACTGACCATTCCTCTCACACACTCATACCTATGGGCAATTTTAAGTCTCCCATTAGCCTACCTGCTTAGCCTACCTGCATGTCTCCTGCATGACTGTAGGAGGAAACCAGAGTACCCAGAGGAAATCCACACGGACATGGGGAGAACATGAAAACTCCACACAGAAAGGCCAAGGCTGGATTCAAACCCAGAACCTTCTTGTTGTGATGCACCACCACCATGTCACCCTGCACAGCAGCAGCCCAAGTCAAATTTGAACAGAAGCCCCACACCAATCCCTTTGAAAAGCACTTTGCCTACTCACTCATTTGTGAGCAGGTTTGTGAATGTGCCGATGTTGCATTTTCATAAGTTGAGAGAGGACTGTGCTGCCATAGTCCTGTGATGCCATATTTAAAGCAGTATATGTCATGCAATTAGTTTAAGTCTTTCAAGTAGAATATATTAGGACAGAACTCAGGCAAGGTTTTTGACTGTTTCTGGACCTCAGTATGGTTGTGCTGTACAATAAGACAGAAAAATGTGATTTCTTTAGCAAAACTTTACCAATCGTCTAACCCAGGGGTTCTTAAACTCTGTCCCGGGGCCTCCTGTGTACTCTGGTTTTCGTCCAACCACAATCACAATCTCATAATTTTAACAAGCTGCTAACCAGCTTAATTAGGTGCTTTACAAGTTTAGAGTGATTATTTACCCGATTAATCCATATATTATCCCTGAAATAGAATACAATTCCTATGTTGATATTGTGCTACATTGTGCTGATTGTGCTACATTGCAAACAATTACTTAAAAAGGTAACTTTTCTTGATCAAATGACAGACAGAGATAAATCAATAGGCTCCTAATTAGGTTGTTGAACACTTGATTAATTTAATAATTTTTTTCCTTAAACTTATTAACACAATATAGGTTTGACTCATCATATTGCTTTGTCTTTGAATTCCCCATCTTCCAGATGGTTAGTATTAGTGGCCAGGTGTCCACACTTTCACCAATTAGGAGCCTACTGCTTCACCTCAATCTTTAATTTGACGTTTACCTATTTTTATACAATTGTTTGTAATAGAACACAATAAGCACAATAAGCATAAATTAAGAAAAAATAACAGCTTGTTAAATTTCTGTTTGGAAGGAAAGCCAGCATACACAAGGGGACCCCAGGACAAAGTTTGGGGACCCCCGGTCTAACCCGTCTTCCTCCTGGAATTAATAATTTTATAATCTCAATTCCATTGGTGAAGCAGCATGCACCATTTGTAGTTCTGCATGGCATGCTGAGGTCCATAAACAGTTTTAGTAGGTTTGTCTCTGGCAACCTCTGAGTGCTTTCCCTCCTTGAACATCTTAACCAAGACACCACCCAGATAAGGGAACGTTATGTTCTTGTGGCTTATTCCCACTGAGCTTCACTTCATGCTTTTTTCTTCGACTTGATTTCTGAGATATTCAATGTTTCCGGCGTCAGTTTTTCTTTCTGGCTTTCAGTTTTCTTGCCAACATGAGCGCCAAAATGGCTTTCACTTCATTTTGACATGGAGGCGGCTTATATAAAATGATTAATTATTATAGCCCTGTGAACATTAAAGATGATTCTGATGAAAAATACATAAGAGGAGGCCGTCAGGCTCCTATATGTTCAAATTAAGTATGATTTCTGACAAGCGATGTGAGGATCAAAAGTTCAGAATAAGCAGGTTCAGAGGAAGATTGCTAACATTTGGATTTAATATGCATAAACACTGAAACAAAAGAGCAAAAACTTTTTTGTATTATTTAAAACTGACAGGCTCATGCGCAGCATTTAATTCAAAACAGTCCTGTCTTGAGACTGCGTAGCATTTCGCCTTTGATGCCGCCACAGGCTCAAAGACTAAAGCAATCTCATATGCTGCTTCACAAAGAGCCGCTGACACCTACCACTATGCAGAGGTCACCAAAAAGTCCTCAGAATAACTGATGAAAATGAATGTGAGGTGTGCACCTTATTCAACCAACCCTGAAGATCTGTACACTAATTTAAGTGTTAGATTTCGGCAGTGCACATAAATATTAGCTGTATGACCTTATCACTGGTTATAAGATGGCCTTCCAGCTGTGCTTAACAACCACACGTACCCTTAATTGGCAGGTTTCATATAGGACTTACCTACTTATTTGGGTGATATCTACCTATGGCAGCAGACATATAGCCATTAGGGGAGCGCCCAAAGCTGAATACCTTATTCGGAACTGCATAAATAATGAAGCCTAAACAGATAATGATTTATCCAAACATCAAGCCTTATATTTTTTATTTGTTTGTTTGTTTGTTTGTTTCACAAAAACATCTCTCTAGAGCAGACAAATACAATAGTACATTTAAATTTCTTGACATTCATTATTTTTTGGGAAAAATATTTACCAATGTATGCACATTCATTTGACAGTTATGTGCATTTATGCATCACCTGGCACGTGTGGAAACAACTGCATTCATTTGAGGATATTTGAGATGTTCCTGACAGCAACATGTACTAAATTTATCCACAGATTCTTCCACCGTGTCTACTCCGGCCAATCAGATTTTAAGACATCCTTTTGCTAACACCTACCTTACTCCAACCAATCACAGCACATAGGTGCTCACATCAACCAATCAGCTCACAGAAGAATGAAGCCTTCAAACGCATTAGTATTTGAGAGGAGCTGACAAAAATAAGCTGTATGGTCAAAATGGCCATGAGTAAATACCTGCAATACAACTTCTTATATTTAAGTTAACTAGTTATTTTGCTTAGTGTAGACCCTGTCCAAACACAGCACCTGAAATGAGCAGTTCAGGCTCGAACACCTACCAAAATTTTAAGTAATTTCACAGCAATTATAGGAAGTCTTTGGTTGCAGTTATTGCTGCTAGAGGTGGTGTGACCAGTTATTGTTACAAGTGCTATTACTTTTTCACATGGGTGATACGGGTGTTTGATAAATTTTCATTTAATGAATGAAATAATACTTTGAAAAATGCGTTCTGTCTTTCCTCAGTTTCCCTTTGTCTAATATAAATTTGTCTAATACATTTTGTCTAAATATATGAAACCATTCAGTGCGACAAATATGCAGTAACAAAGGAAATCAGGAAGGAGCAAATACTTTTTCAGTAGTAGTTTGAACCACAGATTGGCACACAGTAACATTAGCTAGCTAGCAACAGCTGGCTAAGTAACAATGTCAACAAGATATTATTTGCGGGATATGTTAGCCTGATATCGAGAAATTTTTTTGCAAGTTTGGATGATATGATGATGAACATACCATGCATTGTTCTGAATCATAAGTATCCTAAATAATATAACTGTTAGTTAAGGTTAACTAGTAGAATCTCGTCTAATTTTATGTTTGAACACAACTTTATTAACGTTACTTATTAGAAACGGGTGTTTCTGGATTTAACATAAGGTGCTTGCTCACAGCCATTAAGCTAACTAGCTAGCAATATAAATTATCCCCAGTTAGGATGGGGAGATGGTGGTGGTGGGGCGTAAAATGATTACCTTTATAATTCGTTTCTAGTAGTTAAAATGCTCTATTTTTTGAGTTCCTAACTGATTGTTCACTGTCCTTCAAACTAGGGGGTTTTATATAATGTCATTCATCAAATGTAGACAACAACATTTCACAAATAGATTGCATGCATCAATGGCTTCTGTGTGATATACAGTAGAAGAAAGTAAGAATTTACACTAAGATTTTTAGAAACCAAAGCTGTACAACCTGCGTTTCTAACGGCATTAATCTCTACATTATAAATTATTCTTTCAGTACCTCCCAAATTGTGATATTTATTCACATTTTGGCATTTAAATCCTCCTGAATAGCCTTTAAATGGAGCTACGTGATGCACTTCACTTGTCAGTCCATTTTACTTTTTATTATTAGCATTTTATGTCCATGTGCTACCACCAAGCATATTTGTATAGTGCTCTAAATGCTATCCCCATACTGTACCATACACATCCCTGTAGTCCCATATCAGCAACACTGGATACACTCCCCAGGCCGGGATTTATAATAAAGGCAATATTAACTGCTAAAAGACATAATGTTTGACCTTTTGTTGAACTCGTGATCCAAGTTCAACATCGCAGACTGCAAGAGCCGTTTTGCTGAGTGAGGGATTCAGCACTTCACAGCTTTCTCCAAAAGTAGTATTTAGTACTATTTTTTATTATTTTACTGTACTCCACTCCACAAAATCTTTTTTTTTTTTTCAAACAGAAACAGTAGAGCAATGTAGGCCAAACAACAACAAAAAAAAATAGGCTATCATAAATATTGCATGTGCCTTTTTGGGAAATAAACAATCTTTTATTTACCTAAATGTGCAATATACATCAACAAATAAATTTAAGCTGATTCTTAGCTCCATATATACAATATTACACATATGTGCTTCTACTTCAAGACCATGAAGCTGAACCCTGGCCTCATCGGTATTAGTCTGTATACTAACACATTTCCAGAGTAGTGTGTAAACCTTTGAGAATCTAAAAAATGTTTAATTTCTAGCTTAAAGAGGAATGCTGTTGATAAACAGAGCAATGGCTGTTTAGCTGAAATTCTTTATCTAGTCTGGACTTAATACTGACTGGATTTTAAAGAGCCAGAAACTTTAGCAATATTAGGAAAACAACAGCAAAGAAGAAAATCAGACACAAGGGGCTTCCGCGCAACTGAGCTCACTTACAGACAGCTACATCATATTTACACAGGTGTGTTTATATTTAATATCCATATGGCTGGCTCACATGAATTACAGTCTGGGTCTGCTGCTGGGTTTGGAAAAAGAAAGGACAATGCGGGCTTACCCCAGATCTTGATTTCTTTAAGATCACTTTAAGAGAGCCTAAAATGTCAGTCAAGAGCATTGCGGTTAATGCGACAGGAGTGTGCGATTCAATGATTTTATATCATCACTGGTACAGTTTCAACCATGATATGCATTTTCACATAAACCGTGGAGATCATCTTTCAATCTTTTCAGGGAAGTGTAAGAATCCCCTCAGATATACCAAACAGCGGAAGTACCGGAGCGGAGTAGTGAAGGGAGCCGTGTAGTCTTACCTGGTGCGACTGGAATGGGATTAATTTAATGGTATCTCTGAATCCGACTCCAAAATAACGCTCACTATCTATCATGGTAAATGCAGATGTGCCTCTGGCTTGTGTCGCCTGCATAGACAATTGGATATAAATTTGCCTCTTTAAAGGTTTGAGTTTTTTTCTGTGAGGACAATAAGAAACTTAAAAGGCTTTTCCTTCAATATTTAAACTTTTTATTAAAATATTTTCTCTATTTCCACTGGTGTAGGACGGAACTGGGAACACACCTGCAGTCACAGAACACTGATTTCCATCCACATATTCGTGTAAAAACTTCAATGTGCCAGGCAGCAAGCAGGAAATAAACAGCAGATGTTTACAGCAAAGGCTGTGCTGCACCATGGAACTTCTGGTGTAGGAGACCTCCTCTACAGCCATTTTAATCAGAGTACTCGGATGTGCATTACTGGTGGACATAGCAACGTTGTTCACCCATGCACGGAACACATATGGCATAGACAAGCCTTCAGAACAAATGTCTTCATATAAAATTGGCGCCCGTGATTGCCTGAGTTTTTTTTCCACTGCTGTCCCAGAATTATTTTCAGTGGAACATATTTAGCCAGTTTAAGGGAGACGCACTTTGATAAAACACGATCATGTTTTTAACAAAAATGCTCACAAAGTTTTGCCTCATAGGGTGAGGAAATATGTAAATTATTTTACTGTAATAATGAACAGGCAACGAACATTGACAAATTCAAAATAGGCCATAGCTCTATAAACTGTGGCCCCCTACTGGTAGGATATTTTCGTCCAGGTCCTGAGAGCTGCAGTGTCTGTAGTATTTGCTCCAACCATACTCTACACCACCTGATTTCACCAAATATTTTAACACCTTGGTTCCTGAAGCAGTGGCGGCTCCAAATCCAAAAACTGACAGAACCTTAAACTTATTATTGGTCTTTATATTTTTTCAATCATTTCTCTTGATTAACAATACAATGAATTCACAAGATACGTAATACCATCAGATATAGCTAACTGAGTTAACTGAGTAATAAAATTCTTTTCATTTGTATCCATCGCAAAATTGTGCACATTATTTAAAATTATGGATGCATGTATTTTTCGTTCTCCACATCCACACTCGGAAAATATTCATCAGAAAGCTTTGCAATGTGCAGATTGTGTAATTTAAATTATCTTTAAGTGCAGATTTTGTAAATATTATTGAAGGTTGTGCTGAAAGCAAATGCTGTAGTTAACTGTGTGGATATCTTTTTACATTATGTGTATTTAGTGATTAAAACTGATTTTCCTTTCCTTTCAATTTCATCATTTAATCTCTCTAGCATAACGTGAAAAAGAAGCTGTGTATTTACCCACCAATGGATTATTCAGATTGTTAATCAATGAAAATGAAAGAAAATATTAGTGTAAAGAGAAGACTTCTACCCAGCCTATTTTCAGCTCAGCAACCACCACTGTCAGGAAGTAAGCTCATTAGTGAAATCTAGTAGTGTAGTGGGTGGTTGGAGCAAATACCTACAGACACTGTAGCCCACAGGAGGACCTGGAGATTAGTATTGTGGATATTTCTCTGAAGTGGGCAATAGTAAATAGGGTTAAAAATAAAAGGTATTTCACCTATTAACAAAAGAACCTACCATTAAATATGTCACGGGCTAAAGTATTCCACACTGCATTAACTTCAAAGTAAAACATGTATAAACATAGAAAAATGTAATAAAAGAAAATTGGTTAACATAGCCCTTAGTCCAACCAGTAAAATCATAATGGCTAAGCACTGTTAACTTTTTTGTAAATAATATATCTTTTTCCTACTTTGAAAGTACCATCAAATAAAAATACATCCTGCCTGAACAATGCAACAACCAGGAAAGCAGCGACCAGTGAGGCAGCAGGCTACACTTGGCTTTCTGCGTTTTATTTGTGTTCGCCTTGATTCCCTTGAAATTCAATCACTGAAATGTATGCTGAAATCAAACTGCGGCTAAATAACTCAGATCATGCACTGATCCAAACTGCAATTATTAGCTCAGGGAAGTGTCTTATCGGCTTCGAAAACTTTTTTACAATGCTTGTCCGGTATCACGACTCGGACGCCAGCCATCACCAATTTCATAGAAGAAGAATGCAATAAAATAATATGTCAACAAGAAAACAGCTGTTTTATATAAGCTGATACTGATTATTTGAGATTTACAGAAAAAAGTGGCAAAAGCATTGTGGAACAAGACAGATAAAATGAAAAGTGAACCCCAAGCCAAAGTACAATCAAATGTGGAAGATAAGGAATTTTTTTAACTGCAGAGAAAGCTTGAGGATTTATTTAATCCATCTAGAGACAGCACTACACACAACAGAAGCACATTAAGCTGCTTGGCAGAAACATTTTCTGGCTTTGCATGTTCTAGAGTTATGGTAAGTGTTTTATAACCTTATAGGCAATGACAAGTGACCATTAGGAGGTACCCAAAAGCTCAGAAACCAGTTCTGAGTGAATAGCATCTAACTACATTGTATGGAGTTGTTATGGTATGTGTTAAGCATCAGCAATAGTGCGAGAAATCAATTGCATTGCAAAATTGACTTATATGAGTCCATTTCCATCTATTCCTATGCTGATGGACTGGATTAAATGGGTGGAGTTCAATGTATTATCGGGTTCTGAGCTATTGGGTCCAGGTGCTTCGTGATGTCATAGTTTGAGACAAATAAAAGTATTCTGTCCCAATACAACAGCCTGTTTGAGTCAAAGCGAAACATTCCTTTGTCATAGCGATTCATTGTCCGCGTTATCAATAGAGATTTGTAATAGTTAGCTGTAGTCATTTTGCTATTATTATACTATAAATCGGTCAATAGGTGGCACCCACAAGGCACCCACAATAGGTGGCACCCACAAGTTTTTTTGTGTGTGCAAATTCTTGTTAGCTACAACCAACAGGCATGACTCAACACCAAATAATTTCATAAGAACTTGATTGGTCAAAAGGTGGCATGATAAACACTTTCCAAACGGATAAAATGGAAAAAAGGATAAAAAAGGGTATAAAGGCTTAACACTTTGTCCTAGAGAGCTGGAATTTCCAGGACATGTCAGCTCAAGTGAGACAAATCCTTTGTACACTGGTACCTACCACTGATTCACAAGTTGACCCACTCTGTTAATAGCAAAAACTGACTGTGATCACACAGCGTTGTCCTCCTAAACAGATTACAGATTAAAAAACGAACATGCTTTTTGAAATCCACATGTTCACTAGCAAATATACAAAAAACGACAATGATATATTGAAAACTGGGCATACATTAGACGAAAATATTCAGCTGACAATTAGATGAATTGACAAGGAGTCAATATAAGTTGATCAATCTTCATCAGACTAAAGATTTATGATGTCTGGATTTAAAGAAGATCTATTTAAAGCTATGTTTCAACTGACTGATGGAAGGGACTAATAAAGATATAGTATTCTTTCTGAGGCTTTCAACATTGTTTGGACGGTCAGACACTCCATCCCAACAAGCCCCTCCACCTTCCAACATAGTAAACTGTGGAGTGGACTAGTGGATAAGAATCAGGCCTTTAAAGTTCAAAACTGCTATTCCCAAAACATAAGCAATCAGCAATCAAGAAACTGTCTGCGATCATACTGATTTTTATGACCCCCTACACATGGAAATTCAGTTGTCACACCAATCCCACCGCAAATTTGCTGGGAAAAAACGTTAATTTTTGATATATTTGATTCATAAACATGTCAAAAGGTCATGGCCTAACACAAAATCAGCCATACTTACCAACTGCCTGTCCAGTCCTCACAAAACCTTTGTATATATGTCTGTCTATCTTGTCTGTGTTCCATGTTATCTCTGCCATTGTTTTTGCAATGTTTGCTTGGAACCCTACAATTGACCCTTGCAGCTATATTTACTGAGACATTACTTGATAAATTATTGGATGAGCTATACCCGTGTTTACCCACTTTTTCTTCACTGCCTGTAATACCCAGCTTTCTAAATCTCTAGCCTTATTTTCTGACAGACACTCATTATTTATTAAACTGATATGGTCTGTGCACCATTTAAAGAGTCACAGGTGACTTTCTTTATTGTATCCAAGCAGAAATCAGCAGTCCATTTCAGAGATTAACGGCAGGGAAGAAAGACGTCGCACATGTAGAGGTGAGGTGAGGACAGGAGACTGACCCAGATACTGTGAGCTGCTCACGCTGAAATGATATCCTACTGTAAAGTGCTCCTTTAGCTTGAGCACGTCTGGTAGGACACTGGTACTAACTTTCCGCTTTTTCGGTATTACGTTGAAGGCTAAATGTATTCATGGCAGAATTACAAAAGAGGTTTTCACTGTAATCTGGTACTGATTGCTGCTCTTTATTTGAATTCAACATGTTCAACCAGCAATCATTTCAATCCCACCACATACCTTTAAAAAGTATAAGATCTGGTCACCTAAGTTCAAAATTTGTCCTAAAAATATTGATATTCTAAGGACTTGCTTAATTGAAATAGTTACAGGTAAGTATCACTCACATCCATGTAGTCATTCTCAAGTGCCAATCCAGTCCAGCACACCCCAGGCAAGAGTCACAGATTCTCTGACTTTGGACTAATTCACCTGTCATATTCACAGGGTCTCAAATCCCAAGAGAATCATGGGTGACCTCCCTCTATCCATCATTCAAATGACCACTCAAGTTCTGTATGAAATAGTTTTGATTGTTCTCAAAATTCATGATGACCTACTAATTGTGAAAATGTAATAAACGGGGATTAAGCTTTCACTTTATTTTTTACGGGTCATTAGATTTTGTGACAGAGGTTCTGCATTTTGTCCATTGTCTCAATTGGTAGGTGTGCCAAAACTCACATCAGTCCATCAGAAACAACTCTTCCAGCACAGGAGAAAAAGGAAAAACCATCACAGCCAATAGCCCGCAGAGCTCTGGGCTTAAATGTTTCCGAGTTCAGCAGGGCAGCTGTGATTTGTCTTTGAGAGGGAGAGAGGACGTAGGCACAGTCGTGAATGTTCATGTTCTGAGGGCTTTGCTGCTGATTGATCTTAAAGGTAAAATCACCCAAAGCCTGTAGGGATATGGATGATTCACCCCTTTATTACTTCAATCTAATTAGTAGAATAGGGAATGTCATTCCTTCACAGACACCACAGAGGGGGGAAAATGACCGTTCCCTGGTCTTCACTCAGATGATTGAAGAATAAACAACCATACTGGCATGAAAATATTAAACTCCTGCATGTTACACCGAGAAACAGCCACTGTGTTTCTATTCCTGTCTGAAGGACTTTCAGACGGACAAGGAATAGAACAAAAATGCATGTCATCCCCAAGAAGAACTGGTATCGATCACTGCATTGATCTTTGCGGTGTGCACATCCAGCGCCTACGAGTTATTCATCAGACCTGAACATCGGATAAGTTAAGCAAAAGAGTTTCCAGTGCTGCAGAAAAAGCACAATCAAGTAATCACAGGGCTCAGACTATGAATAACATGTGGCTAACAAAGCATGAAGCCACATTACTAGATTTGATTATTAGAGCATGAATGTTCTCAAGTGCTGAGACTCCACTTTAAGAAAACAGTTTGTACTTTGAGGTCCAGACAGGCCTTTTCTGTTACCTCTCTACTGAGCAATTTCTCCTGCATGTATCACCTCCATACCATTATTTCTAAAACAGAATATTGAGGAAATAAAATGTGACAACAGCCAAGGAAATGTGTCAGATGACTGTCACTCCATGCTTCATGTTGAAATTATGTTTCATGATGTCATCCCCAGTGGAAAACTACTAATGGGATTAGTAGACGTGAACGTCTAGTAAATATGTCACAACACACAAAAGGGGGCATCTGTTTATCTCTCCAGAAATATATGGCCGCCCTCCCAGTCCCATAGTCCTGGGCGCCACTGATTGTTTCTCGCTCAATACACATCCGCATCGCTGACCATACCGTCATTCTTCTCTATTCATCCGCATTTTTTTGTGGAGTGCAGTCTGCAGTATGCTTATGTTCTGTTGTGCAATTTCAAATTCCACATATAGGCAGCAAACTACATAAAAGGATTTATGAAACAGGTTTTCGGTTCTCTCAGATTCACATCCATTCTATTTTCTGAGTAAAATCAGTCACTTGCTCACCTTCTGTTAGAAAAGTTACCAACTGTATACACCATGCAATTACCTATAAAATAACATATTAATAATAATAATAATATTTGGCAAAAGCTGGGCAACTACTGTGTAACTTCTATGCAAATACTCATTGTTTCATTCACAATACATTAAATAGATTTATTTGCAATCAGGTCTAGGGCTGGGTCTCGGTTATTAGACTACCTGTCAGATTACCAGAGTGGGTTGGAAGTGATGGTTGGGGAAGACTGAGGGTCATTCAGAAAGCCTGTGTAACTATATAACGTTTTCACATGCCATTTTCACAACATTACACCAACATGTAGATGCATAGTAGGTACATGCTGCTTACATCCTGACTACAATGTGTGTACACTAAATACAGTAAATCCCCTGATTAGAGTGTTACAAAGACCTAAGACTTTATACTCTACATAACTCACACATTAGTGATGGAAGGTTCTTGGGTGGCATATTCAGTTAAATCACTAGTGCTTGAAGCAGTAATATTTCTCTTGGTCTGGAATGAAATCCTGATGCCAGTGCAGACAATAACTGGGACTCGTGCATGACATGTGATTGGCCCTTAGTGTCACCCGACTCACCGCACAATAGTGACTCCTTGGACCGATCCAGCACTTGAGAACTGTCGGCACCAGCTGAAATAGCTGTGCGACCTACAGGCCACAATAACTACGCAACTCAACTGTGGGTTTGCAGAGTCAAATACGCAGTCGCTGGCCGTGTGTGTTTTGCGAGACTAGCGTGTGTCTTCAAAAACGGCCAAAGGACATAGCAGCAATTGGTCATTCAAAATTGTGAGAAATATTTTAAAAATTAATTTAAAAAAATGAAAACTAATTTATTGTTTCTAATCAATAGCTATATAGACATAATTAATGCCCCATTATTAAAGTATAGAGAAAAGGACAAATGAATTCCTGTTCCTAGCTGCACTACTGAAAGGGAATATCCGGACAAAGCCTTTGTGTCTGGCAGAGAAACTAATATCTTTTCCCATTGTCCATTCCCAAGTGCAGATGCACTCACCTGACAAGCTTAAGTGCTCTGGAGTTCTTGACAGATGCATGCTTCAGCCCAGGAACTTTTGGCAAAAGGGGACAGAACTGAGAATTAAAGATGGTGACTGATTTGTCTGAAAATGTGCTCTTCTCATAGAATACTCCACTCTGACTTTTTACCCTCATTGCTTGACAGTGAAATTTCCCACTGGCCATTACAACAAAGTCTCAAGAAAGGTCAGCTAAGTAAAATGTTGACATTTTAACAAGTTAAATGTTTTTGAGAATTCAAAGTGTGTGGGAGAACTTTAATGGATTCGCATTAAGTTAAACCAGACGTTCGATAACACAGAGCTATCTGCGGGTTCCCACTGTAATTCAAGACTTCAATGACTCCACATCCCCACCGAAAGCTGTCAAATGTAATGAAAGACTTAAATCATCCAACAGTCACTGTTATCAAGACCGTATTCCTTCTAAACCTTCCAGTTCATTTCACACTTCATAGATTTTCAACAGCAACAGAAGACAAAAACCTATACTTGAGTGACACAATCTGAAATATAAACAACACAATAAAAGTATACTACTTGTGCACAAGCATTTTACAATGGGGCAAATAACAGAGACTACAAACAGCCTGAGACATCACTGTTATTTTAGATTCTGCTAAATCCTAGTTTGTAACAGTTCACAATAGTGCAGGGGAAAATATACAAATGCACCTACACACAAACAAATACACAGGAACATGTAGCCTGACCATGCATATTAAAGCAAATATGTGCAGACATAAAGATACAAACACACACGTGCATACACTCACACGCACAAACACAAATGGACTCATGGTAGCATAACACATACAGGTACTGGTGTTGATCCAGGGCTCGCAATTAAATACATGAGACAGCAGTGCTCACAACTGTTACTGGATCATGGCCCAGCCATGCTCCACAAAATAGTGGACTGAGAAAACTTAATTATAAAGTCTTAATTATAAAGTCATATAATGTTATGTAAAATGGTGTTACTGAATGGCAAACGTTTTCAGAAAAACACATTCTAAGATTAATTTACTCAAATACTAATAATACTTAAATTTAAAATACAAATAAAAATAATATTTATCAAATTGTCCACCAAGAAAGTACTTTATAGTTTCTGCCATTTTTATTTTAAAAATCACCATCAATCACTTTAAGGCCACAATCCCTCCCTTGTAAGTCATGAGTTTTTGCGCATCGTTAAGATTACCAGCAGCAGTAAGGAATCTGAGTAGTGTGTAGTCTAAACAGAAGTCGCACATCTCAGTGACAGCTAGAACAAAAGAGACCTCTATAGGCAAAACCATAAATTGCATGCATCTTCCCCCATTGTATTGTATGTTAAGGACATTCAGAGTATCACAATCCCCAGCACCAATAACCACCTGATATGCAGACGGAATGCACACCAGTGGGGATGAATTCAAACACATTTTACAAATAAATGCGAGGAGAGGAGATTTGGGGTATCATTGTAACATCATCATCATCATCATCATCATCTTCTTCTTCTTCTTCATCATCACCATCACCATACAAAGACAAAGGTCTACACTCAGTTATGTATCCTTTCAAGTTCATTTAAATGAATGATGTTCCCACATTATTGTTAACTCAGTTTCAATAACTTACTAACATTTGTAGATCAGAAAATAAATATACATATATATATATATATATATATATATATATATATATATATATATATATATATATATTACAAACAAAAATGTATAACTTCCATATCTCTACAAGAGTGGCTGAAATTTTTACCTTCAGTTTTGGCCTTTCTTTTTCATGCACGCAGCACATGTTCAATGTTAATTCAACTCTAAGAGAGGTTAAGAGTCCAATGTGGACAATATGCACTATATCAGAGTAAAATTCATTCAAAGAGGCATTTAACATTATACTGAAAAGATCCTTGCATTTCAGTATCACAAATGCTGCAAACTGGAAATCTATGGAGGGACAGATATATCTACAGAACAGAGACACTTTGCAGTAGTAGATCAATGTGATCCCCATGTGTGCCAAAATTCCTAATATCTACAGTTCACTCACTTCACATAAAACAGCTGGAGCTCTTTCCCACATCTATAACCATCCAGCCAAAATCCCTGGCATGGATCCAACTCAGGTTTGACTCAAAACACCAGTGAAAACGAGGCTGACAATCTTAAGAGGCTGCAATATCTCTCTCTCTCTCTCTCTCTCACATACACACAAACACACACACTCACACACACCTGTGACAATATGCGTATGAGACTGATTCCCTATTTTGAAGTCTGACAAGTGGAAAGTATGCTGCCAGTAAATGCAAAAAAAAGAAGAAAAGAAGGAGAAAACGAACCAGTAAACGTAACAGATGTTTGTTGGAAGGGCTGAATATGAAAAAAATAATAAGCAATGTCAAGGACAGGGGCTACAAGTCATCTAAGACAAGTCCCATTCTAATGGAGGTCAACTTCACCGAAGCTAGTACAATTCACATAGGTGCCCTCTGAAACATCTTCATGCTTTCTCATACAATTATTGCTGAATATGTATGGCGAATTTGTCTATTCAATTGGCACACAGATTTGCAGTGGTGTAAGGAACCTCTGCTCTCACTTCTCATTCCGAAGCTCTTCCCAGAAGAACTGATTAGTCCACATTGCTAGACTGTGTTGGTTTCATCTTGACTGCTGGTTCACTGCTAGTCTGATGCACAGGATACCGTTTCTTACTAGGTAACCTTTAGTGATAGGAAAATGGTGAAATTGCTGGGTTGAGTGGCTTGTTTTCATCATTAATTATTTTTTATTATTAATTATTTTTTTTTTTTTTTGCATACAGTAACATTTCAACATGAGGCGGGCACGGTGGCATAGTGGTTAGCACTGTCGCTTGAGTTGGTCCCCGGGCGCTGCACTGTGGCTGCCCACTGCTCCTAAGTAACTAGGATGGGTCAAATGCAGAGGACAAATTACCCCACGGGGTTCAATAGAAAGTATATCTTAATTTACGAATGTTTACCGGGAAAGGTAAATAATCTAACTGTATACATGCATTGCAAGTAAAAGAATCGGATTTGATAAGACCGTCTGCTAAATGTAATGTAAACTCAGTCTTTTATTTATAGCATTAAGTGAACATCTTCCCCTGTATAACACCATTTACACTGTGTAGAGAGCGGCGTCTTTCAAGATGTCAATGCACCTCCACAGAGAAATGGTTTGAGCCGCATAATGGCTTTCTGAGCCAGCTGCTCTCAAACCAACTGCGCATTTATTGGGTGGTGTGGACAGAGCCTGTGACAGAAATTTCCACTTCCATCTAAGTCACTTTCTGAGGGAGAGTGGTGTTGCATTCTTCCAGCAGAATTCCAGACACCGATAGGGTAGAGCCTATGCTACTGGCCACACAGGTGGCACAAAACATTTCAGTGATTTAAACTGCTGCTTCCATATTTGTATTCAATATCACATACTCAAGAAGCTAGAATAAGTCAGCTGGTTAATACTATGGCCAAAAAGGTAACAACTACTTGAGCTAGCTATGAAATATGTCCAACACCATTAAAAAGAAATATTTGATTGTTGATTAGATTTCACAAAAGTGAAATATTAATATTTTGAACAATGAAGATCAAATTGATTAATTTTAACTAAAAACAAGTGTGGTACAGTTGAATTTGAGGGACTGGTGAAAATAACAACAATAGACTATGCTGAGCTTGAAAAAGACATTGTTGGTGGAACCAAGCCCTGGAAACTATGGCATGGAATGATATTACAGCATTTAATTAGTGAACTGGCAGGCAACATTGCTAACTGCTAAAAATAACCAATGATGTTTACCACGACTATCTCTCTTACAATATTCTTAAAACAAAATATTTTTATATTACTGCTCAGTCAGACATTGTGATGGCAAGACCAAGCCTTCCACGAGGTACTGACTATTGCACAAAACCCAGCTGCAATATTGCTTCTTCTACGTAAAAAAATCTAAATCGTTGGATCCATTCACAGCCATCTACTCCACATCAAGCTTTGATACCTTGCAGAGCTTCAATGTTCCTTCATGACAAATCTCAGCAGGTAAGTGACCTCTGGTGTAATCACCTCAGAGACCTGTGACTTAATTGATATCATTACTGTTATAATGACTGCCTACTGTATGGGGCCATTCACTTATCAATCGCCAGTTCACACTAAGGGCCTCATTATCTCTTCTCCAGAAACTGCTATCCTATGCATGCGTTCTCCCCTTGACAACCTTTCCAGAGATTTCTATTACATTTTCTTCATTATTATCTTGCCTGGCGGGGGACAGGAAGTACACCCAATAAATCACCTCACTCTGTTCTCAATAGGAGACGCTCCTTCGCTCTCTATGAACTGGTATATCCTTCCCCACTCCCACACAACCCTGGTTTATTACAGTGTCTGGATGTGAAACAGGAAGCTGAGTTCTCCAAGAGGATATCTAGCATTAGCCCCGCGGTTGGAAAAGAGAAGACAGTTGCCAAGAGAACCAAGGAACGGCAGCTGAGGAACTCCACCTGCAGCTCATCTCAAGGCCGTCCGCACAGCTGTGCGAATCTCTGCCAGCACCACGGATCATTAAAAGGGCTCTCTCAACAAACGTGAGCGGGAGAAGGATGGGAAGCCAGCAAAAATAGCATCTGGTGGAAAAAGCACAAAGGGCATTTTGAAGCCGCTTCATCTCAAGAGGAAAAACATTTGCAAACTTGCATGCGTCTTTCAACTCCCACCTCAAGCCCCTGCCTTGACATATACAGAGCCATGAAGACGCACAAACTCTGCTTGCAGTGCAGATTCACCAGTCTCACACAGGTCCCCGGGGACCTCACTGGGTTCATGGACCAGTTGGAGAAATAAATGCTTTTGCTGCAGAAGGCACAAACTATTCCAGATCAGAGAATCATCACAACACAACTTATTTTCTCTTAAAGTCATCCCCCGAACTATACATGTTCACAGGGGAAAAGGTTCCTAAAAATTCTATTTGATTCTAAATATTAACTAAAAGCTAATTATTCCTAAGATATTTAGTCATTTCCCTTCTCTTCTAACTCCAGTGACAAATCCTTGTTAGGTTTTATAGGCCTCAACCAAGTTCAGGGGTTTTATTTTGACCAACGTTCCACATAAATTCCCATAGACAGAGCTTGCTTTTTACATTGTTCCTTCTTGACAACGTCAAATTTTTAAAAAATTGTAAAGCATGAAAATAAGTATGCAGAGGGTGTCAAACCATTCTGTAATAGGGTAGAGAGAGCCCTGGAAACTTAAATCCTCCCTCCCACTGCAATGCCATAGTCAATTATGCATCACCCCATGTGACTTCCAGCCACTCAGCACTGACCGGGTCAGGCTGTGATTCCACAGTGGGCAGAATTACAACATTGGGAACCAGTACTGTCACTGGGGAGTCCCAAATTCCTTGATTGTCACCAGGGCCTGAGGCATGTCAAGGACATGTCATGATTTATTCACAATATGACACAAAAGAAAATTAATAAAACATTTAAACTGTACATACTTTGTTCAAGATTTTGAACAAACTTTACAACAAAACCTCACACATATATGACCCTCACACTTCTAGACTGACTGGTTAACCAAATGGTGCTATGAAATTGGAAGTAAAGATACATACATAAATCTGATTAATATGACTTATTGGTTAAAATAAGGGTCACAAAATGAGATTAGCCTATTTAAAACTAAATGATTCCATGAACAAAGATTTCAAAATCTTTACATAGCTGTATTTTGGCCTCACAAGTAACAATAATTTCAGAACTACCTGCTTTCCCAATGAGTTTCTATCTGAGGTTCTCCTGTGAATTTCTTCTGATGCACAAACTGCTCATTAAAAACATTTGAAAAATATTCAATACTTTAATACTAAATTAAATCATTCATAAATCTACTGTGTAGATTAAGGATATAATTTTGAAGTTTGCAGGTTCAAATTCCAGGAAGTGCAATACCTTGCATCCTCGATCAAGGTATCTAA
Organism: Anguilla anguilla; assembly: GCF_013347855.1. Taxonomy (NCBI): domain Eukaryota; kingdom Metazoa; phylum Chordata; class Actinopteri; order Anguilliformes; family Anguillidae; genus Anguilla; species Anguilla anguilla. The sequence goes on along the minus strand of NC_049204.1, from coordinate 14,614,366 downwards.
CCTGAATAGATTCAGTAAATATCCAAATGTACAAACAGAGAAATTCAATAATAAACACCAACAACAGACACTGCTGCTTGTGGTCATAATCAGACTGTTTACAAAACTGACTTTTACCCTATTCTCACAAATTACCCTAACCTTTATTCAGCCTCAGAACTGATGTATTCAGGAAGCCAAAGATACCAGAAGTTTTATTCTTGGGTTCTTTTATCATCTGTTTTCATCCAGGACACGTTGCATATGGTATAGTGTATTCATTTACCAGACACTTTAATTCCCATTGAGGTATTCATTTCCTACAAACAGCTGTTCACACTAATTGAGGGTGACTGCTGGAGTGTCAGATGGGTGGAAAGACTCATTAGTATAATCCCCCCCATTTCTTAACTATCTCCATCTCCTGTCTCCTTCTGAAAATCCTGAGAACCTGAATTCCAGGGAGATGCAAGACAAATGATCTTCTCAGGCCAGGACAGCCTTCTGCTTGATGACTCAGAGAGGGGTGCGGCTGTAGTAAAAAGTTGTTTTTTGTGGCTATCCTTAGATTTTCATCTTTCCCCATCATAAATGTTACTACTTCCCCCTTACTATAAATGTTACTGTGATATTATTTGCATAATTATATTGTAAAAACACACAAGGTTGTACAGTACCCTTACAGTAAAATCACATATCCAAGAACAAATAATTAGTAATAGTATGGTATCTGCTGCTCGAAGTGCCTCACACCACACCCCCACCTCCTCAAGACCTCAGCGACCTGGCTCAGACCTCTTGAAAATGACAAGTGATTAAGTTAAAAAAGTAAAAATAAGTAAAAGTTAAAATTGTGAGAATCTAGAAAAAAAAGTCAAATGAACACAAAAAATAATTTCTGCACAATAGAAAATTTTGCAAAAACAAAACATGCTCAAAACTGAACTGAAGCTGAACAAAACTGCTCAGCTGTTCGGAAAATAAAGTGTAATGAAACTCAGACTGCTTTCAGAGAATGTATATGCACTGATAATGTCAAAGACAAGTCATATTTTAATTAGGGAGGGTAGAGAAAAGGTCAAAGTGTCTTGGACTGTACTAGGAACCCTGTGTGCATAGAATTCCAGGACGTGGACAGACCAACACTCAGCTGGCAAAGCACTAGTTGATGACGTAATGTCACTGCTCATCAGTTTTTAATAATGTGAGAAAACAGCAAAGAGTAATTTGGGAGGGGTCTACTTCCCCTGCCACAAACTGGCCAGTTTTCCAGGGTGATTTCCTTGTCAGATCATGTGCAGTAGTCACATTTGCACAACAGATGTACTGTAGGTATACAGAAAAACTTCCATATTTGGTGCACGGCAGATGTTGAAACTTCCCTGTTGAAACTATGGGTTCATGAACATGGTTTTTTTTTTTTTTTTTTTTTTTACAGTTTTAATTCCATAAATTTTCTTTTAGTATTAGTTTCCTCTCTATCTATCCTCCAAATCCGGTTGAAACTGGTTTTGAAAAAGTCTAATCATGGAAACTGTGCAATCTTAAGATGTCTTCACTTTTGAGCTATTCAAATTAAAATAAAAAAATAATTTGTCTTTCCAATTTATTGACCATTGCGTATTTAATTACATTTTATTTTTTTTAAAACATACACAAAAAAACTTTCTGACCACCCCCCAGGCTTAATTTAATCATACATTTAAAACTATGGTTGAGTACACAGTCTAATTAGACTGCATTGTACTCCAGAAACTACTCCAGTCATTTTACTTGTTCTGGTCAATGCTATAAATCATTCTGTCTGAGCATTACATGGTTTATGTAGAGCTACACATTTCTTTCATCAAACATAAATCACAGACTAATTCTTTATGGCACCTTATGTACTGTACATATGGCTATACAGAATTTAGGGTGATAATTGAGGAACACCACACCACTATACAAAACATTAGATCCTAAATTCAGAACTGTACATATGCATAGAAATTACTGATGATTCTTTAATGTATGTTCATTCGAGACTGAGCCCAATATTAAATTTCATGGCTGCATCATTACCTAGAGTATTCTCAATTTGCACTGTATTCAACATCTTGAATTCTTTGGAGTCTTGCAGGTAACTGATGAGAGGTTGGTGGGCTGTGACTTGAGGGCCCAAGTTAATTTGACATTAAACCTACAGTGCGAGAGAGGGAGTTATTACAGTGGGACCTCACTGAACCTCACTGAACCTCTTTTTACTTGCTGAGAGAACAGTGTGGGCAGTATTAGCAATGAGAGAACCCAGACCAGTCACACCAGCAGTCAGAAGCCATAACTGCTTCAGAAATGTGTTTAAACAAAACCGCTATGTTGAGCGTATTTGAGGATCTGCCACTAGCTAGGTCAGGAAGGATCTCCTCACTCGCATCGGCTAGAGGAAGGTCTACACTACAGTGACACGACATTGGGGTCGCTAATTATCCATCATAACATGCAGCTGGTGGGATCGAAGGACTGCACATTACACTGAAATGACAGGAGGGAAGACTCCCATATGCACCTCTGGCAGCAATTCCAAACAACAGGAGAGGTTTATTTTGCTGAGCTCAACCTCAGTGGATGTCCTACTATGAAAAATGTTGCTCTGACCAAGCCAACCTTTTCACTGCTGATGTGCAAAAATACACATTTGATCTATTTATCTATAAAAAACAATACATCAAGGTGAGGGACATATCTAACGCCGCCTGGCTGTAAAAACATTTCCAGTGTAAACAATTAAAGTGAAGCCCAATGTAATCACATTGTGGCTCTGTTTTGATATGGATATGCGCTAACAAGTAAATAAACAGACTATGCCTCACAGATATATCATCATGAAACTCAAGAGTGATCCCTCTTCTCAAACCTTTATCCCAGAACTGCGTAGAGGCATAGACGTCCTTGCCTAGGGTGCCATCCCTCTGAACCAACCATTTGGACGGGTGCCAAATGAAGGGGAATAAGAAGAATAAAAATCCATATGATAGTCGACGGCCCCCCAGGCCCGCAATTGCCCCCTCGATGTTGGCCTTACAGGGATCTTTTCATTTAGTATAGTTCCGTTAGAGTACTCATCATTTATCCACATTTTTAAAGTAAAAATATATGCCTCTACCTGATACAGTGAACCTTAACTGCTATAAGTGTAAAATATTACTATTAATATTTATCAGCACCATGCCTTTATTCAAGACCTGGCTAGATAATTAAATTGCACTGTAAGGTGAGGTGGAATGTTTTCATTCTTTGTGTTGTTGCATGTTTTCTCTCTTCTCAGCAGCAGATGCCGTATCTGGAGAGGAGCGGGGTGTGTTTCCGATTATCAAATTGCACTGGGATTGGTCCAAGAAGAATGGGGGCCATATAAAAGACACATGTGGACTTGGAATCAGGGTTAGCTTTTGTAGACTTGGAATCAGGGTTGGTTTTTGTGGATTAGGAATCAGGGTTGGCTTTTACCTGCAGACCAAACCACACAGATGAGTGGCTATGTCGTAGTCGCTATGTTGGTGTGCAAATCTATGCATGCATAAATTTTATGTAAATGTACAATTACTTAATAAATAATCTCCCTGAGAATTAAGACCAGCATGGAAGCTTTAGACAGTAGGTGCTACTTTTCTTTAGATCAGTTCTTTTTCTCCAGCTTTTGTTCATATTTCTTTTCTGATTGGTGGTGCAGTGGGTAGCACTGTCACCTCACAGCAAGAATGTCCTGGGTTTAAATCCCAACCTGGACCTTTCTGTGTGGAGCTTGCATGGTTTCCTCTGGGTACTCCGGTTTCCTCCCACAGTCCAAAAACATGCAGGTAGGCTTATTGGAGAGTCTCTGAGTGAATGGTGTGTGCCCTGCAATAGATTAGCAACCTGTCTAAGGAGTATTCCTGCTTCTCGCCCAATGCATGCTGGGATAGGCTCCAGCCCCCCCGTGACCCTGACTAGGATAAGCAGGTATAGATAATGGATGGATTAACAGTTTTATTTTTAGCTTTTTTTAGATTATCTTTTGAATGTTTTTTGTTTATGTTGGCCTGGCCCACCCGTTAAGTCCGTTTGCTTCCCTGTGCACTAAAATAAATAAGCTGGAAAGATAAGGAAGGTCTTCTCTCATGGTTTGTTCTGCCAGGTTGGGTTGGAGAAAAGGGATCCATCCCCTTTATTTTATGTTATGCATCTCCACCCCTAGACAGGTGCATAACAATGAATTACAAGCAGGTTCTTAGGAAGGCCAAGGCCATTCTAAACTGTCATGACCATCCCCTCCAGAAGGAGTTTGAGCGATTGTCCTCAGGCCACCGTTTAAGGGTGCCTGTCAGGAGGATGAAGAGATCCAAATTATCCTTTGTCTTAACAAGCTCATGCTCATCAATAGCCACTTTCTGCCCCTTTGCAGTGATACTGCGCTTTGCACCTTGCAGAACTGCACAGGTATTACCTCCCTTCTGACAAGACCTTGTGTTTTTGTTGTTTTATAGTTAATTTATTGCTTAATTGTTTCTGTGCAGGCCCAACTTACAAAATGTGGCATTATAAGAAACCTTAAATGAATTAATCCTCAATAAGTATCCAGCAGTACAAATGTATGTAAAAAACTACAATTCCTTCAATCTATTTTTGTCCAAAGTACCAGGTGTTAGCCATTCTGTTTTTGTGCCTTTAACCAAGGACATTGCTTGCAGCTTCCACATATGTGTTTTAATAGTTTCCTACCTTTTCTTCCTCAAGTGCAGTGTAGGTGTTCTTCAGCTCCAGGCTAAGAACTTCGGTGATACTGGGGAGACTGGGCTTAATTGTATCCAGTTGTTTACGGGGCTGACCCTGTGCTTGTCTTTTTGCCCTTGTGATATACTGTGTAAGATTCAAACTATTATTGTTATAATCGTTGTTGTTGTTATTATTATTATTATTATTATTATTATTAGCCCTGCGATGGAATACTGACCTGTCAAGAGTGTATTCCTGCCTTTCATCCAATGTCTACTGGGACATGCTCCAGTCCCACAAATGTTCATTGTTAGCACCTCCTTTGCTGGAGGGCTTCTCTACAGCCACTTTGTTATTCATAACTGCATTTAGCACTCCACAACTTTCTGATCCTGTACACTGTTGTCAAATCCTTTTTTTGCTTTTATATGGTATGACGAATACATGTGTAAATTTTGCACTTCAACTTCAAGAGGCAGTACCAAGTCATATTCAACTTGGGAAACCACAAAGGGTAACATCATTTTAATATCCCAGGAAAAACCCAATGTGAGTTTCTAGTACCCTCATGTGCTTGTTTATATTTGCTTCTGGATTTTCTGGCATGTATGAGAGACCTATATATCTGTGGAACGTCAGTATTGCTGTCTCTGTTGCAATGAACCAATACATTTTTCCTAACGGCAAACATTCAGCAGAAAAAAAGCCTCAATGAAAATTCTCAAGGGGTGTGGAGAAAGAATTGTTTGCAAAACGACAAATGTGAATAACTGTTTACCCAAATGGACTTCTGCAAGCATGAGAATACTTTTGAAAATAAAAAAAGTCACAGATCTCATAGAAGTTCATCTTCGGCAAATAAACACATCTGAGGGGGACAGTGTTAAAGGCAAAGACTGACCTGTGGATCAGAGAAGACTTGCTGGATGCTGTTGATTGGGCCGCAGGGCACACCGGTCTCCTCAAACTTTCCCAGCCAATCGCCTGTGCTCTTTTCTGAGAATCTAGGAACAAACAAAGTCTCTGCGGTTTGAACTGTGCACCACAGCTTATGAAATGAGAGAGAATGGGGGCTGCAGCTGGGCTAGATCCAGATAGTCAACAACATCCAAAACTGCAAGGCACATGTGGTTCTTGGAAGGTCCGCATACAGCATCTCCTGCCCCAAGCAAGGGAACAATTTCAGACTAGATAACAGTCTGGGTCCTTACTCCTCAAAGGTGCGTACACACACACACACACACACACACACACACACGCATATTCAACACACACACACACACACACACACACACACACACACTAAATGAACAGATTTCAAGGACAGGAACAGTCCAAGATCAAGATGTATAAGATAAGAAGCACTTCATCTTCTACTGTGCCACAACAGTTTTTTTTACTGTATACAAGTATTAAAAATTTACATAAACTAGACAGTCTTTGACAATATTTGCAACTGGTGTTTCATGCCTATTGACCAGTTTAATCACATATAACTCTCGAATTAGGTACATGTAATCAAGTCTTGATAAGTGATAATAACAGTTTAAAGTAGAGCATACCTACAACCAATATACATTTTAAAGGCATACTATGCAGGAGTTTTACCTCAAATAACCATGCTAAGGCATATCTGTGATACACAGGCAAACTCTGTCTTTATGCACTTTTTTTAACCTGTATTTGTTATTCTCTTTTGTGTTTGGGATATTTCTGGGTGTGGCACACTCTTCTGTGTCGGGAGGAGTGGGTGTGGCTACAGAGCCTGTGGTTTTGGATCAGATTTCAATGGAGTGTTTGTTGCTAGCTAGCGAAGAAGCGGAGATACAGAAAAGCAAAAAGACAGGGCTCATTCAAGAACTATTTAAACTTGGAATTGCTTTTCCAAGGTGGCATCAGCTGAACTTCGCCAAGGGGATGAAAAGCAATGTGCAGTTGGCTTGTTTTCTGTTGGCCCTGCAAGTAACGTCACCTCTAGCAATCCAGTTAGCTATGTTAGGTGGGGTTCTCAAAGTGAGCGGGCAAGGTTGAAAATGGAGGAGGAGACTTATTTGACTGTAAACACAGAACCACGGTAAGGCTAAGAAAATCCTGCACAGTATTGCTTTTAAATTGGAGATGTTCAATATCTACAGTACCTCTCAGACAGAATCTGCAACAGTTCTTTCCGGTTTTGCACTCTCAGCTTGTTGGTTTTGTACTTGGGGTCTTCTGCCAAGTTGTTCAAATTCAAAACCTGGTAATCAAAAATGTTCTATTACGTAAGACAGTAGTTCCAAGTAGATATGCTCTGTTACAAATATAGTATATTTAGATATCAGGGTTTCACACCAACATATATTCTGTCGAAGTTCTGCACTCATTTCACAATGAAATGCTACAAAAAAACAAATGGTAACTCCAGTCAATCGATTTTACAACCATCCATACATGACTCCAGATTATATGACACTTATATGTGATGGGCATTGTCCAAATGGCCATCACAAACCAATTGAAAGGAAACATTTTCCAATATTATGCAAATGGAATTATCACTATTCATTCATTAGTAGCTGATCATGAAATTGAGTAGCCTAAAGCATATTGGACGTGGCACTGTTTAAAATTAAATTACGCAGGGCAGGACACTTAAATGGTATCTCCTTCTCAAACACTGGGTTCATTTTAATGAAAGTGCATCACTGAAGATTTTCTTGTGAAGGTTATTCAAGGTAAGCTGTAATGTGTTGTGATGGTGAGGAAATGGTTGCTATGAACCTCATAATTTTCAGTATTTGCACCCAATTAAAACTAAGCTGTTTTTCAGTGAAATCCTTTTTTCCAGTTTCACTGTTTTTAGCTACCTTTGTAATTATATGGTGGACAAACAAAAGCTCTGTTGTACGGCTTTGCAAGTGCTTGAATATGTTGCAACACTTTAAGAGCTGAAACATGAAACGTGAAGTTTCCTAAATGTTTAAAAATGTAAGGTGTCAGTGTGAGGTCAGTACACAGCTAAGTCAGTTATAGGCAACCAGGCTAGTGTAGATACGTGGTATGTGAAAGTTTGGACACCCCTGGCTGCACGTTTTGTTGAATCTCTAAGTGAAATGCGTTATCACAAGCTCTGCCTACTACAAAATTAAACATGACACATTTCTGCAAATTTTACAGCTATTACTCAATATTTGTTGAATTTAACAGTTTGAAAAAATAGGTCCCTGCGGAGGTTGTGTTAACTGATTTTCACTAAGAAAATCAACAAAATATGCTATTTTACCAGGGTGCTCAAACTTCCTCACATCCACAGTATGTAGATTTCACAAAACTTTTTCTTTGTGTTTACAGGGTGAGAGAGGATTGCTCTGAAAAACTGTTGTTGGCACACAGTACTTCCAGCAACAAGAGTAAACAGCAACCTCCTAACGTTGACCACCACACTGACCACATCACCAACTCACACTCTCTTTTAAGTAGACAGGTCAAAAATGTATATGGTAGTTTTTTTTTTTAAGACAAGCAACAGTTGGAATATAAATCAGTTCCATATGTCCTTCACGTCCTTACCTTGGTTAAACTGTATTTGTGACTGTGCTTACCTTGCATACTTTGACAAACTGCTGATCATTACCAGCTGCCACAATAAGGTACCCATCTTTGGTTTTGAAGCCCTGTACACAAGAACACACATTTACCATATTTTAATGTATCTTTCCCCAGTGGTTAGCCATTTTCATGGCACCAAACACAGCAGGTGCTAAAACCTGATTGTACTGGTAATACTGTATCTGTAAGTTTTCATTGTATACTTCTCTATTTCAAATCTAGATCATTCAGTCAATATGTAAGAAGGTGATCATCAGAGCACATATTTTAGTACACATATTTTGCTAACACACAAGACTGTGAGGTGATGCAAATGTATAAGAAACAATCAACTAGTGATGTCTGTGGCCAGCAGCCAGGATGGGAGCTTCAGTCAGCTGGGATGTCTCATCACACAGCAGTGACCCCTGCTGGTCAAACGTGAGCCTTCAATTCCACCTGTTGAGCTGAAGCATAAAGTCCTTCTTCCAACTCATGCTGGCACGAGCTGTGTTGTGAAAATAATGGTAGCTGGCATCACATGCTTTGGAGGAGAGAATGTGTCTTTCAGCACAGAGTTTGCAACAAGCATTGAAGCATGAGCCTTTTGAGCATTTCAAGTTGAGGAAAAAATCTAAAATATGAAAAAAAAAAAAGATGAAGATGAAAAAATAATTATCTAGAATTTGAGTGATGCCACAAAAATTAGTCCATTGAATATGATATTGGCCCAGAGAAAGAGAAATATACAATGTTTTGGGAAAACACTTGCGGTTCTTTGCTTTGACATTGCTACAGCTAATGTAAATAAGACAGAGATCATACAATTTTGATTATCTTATGTAATAACTAAAACCAGCAGGTTAATCACCTCTATTTCACACTCATCAAAATAATCACCGAATCCAGGGGCCTAAACCGCAATTTTATAGAACTGGAAACCGCAGTTATGCCACTACCACTGATATCAGTTTCACTGGAATTACACACAACACACACACACACACACACACACACAATTAAGGTAATGAAAGCAAGCAGTAGAGCTTTCCTTTAGGAATACTCAACACAGGTCTTGACAACACTGTCCATAGCCTGCTCCATATAATGCTTCACTACACTGAATGTGAAACTAAAAGAAAAACGGCCCTTAAACTACATCCATTAGCAGCCCCTCAGTGTCACAGCTGCAGCCTGTGGGAAAGACCATCCCGCCATCTCTGTTGAACCCGTCTTTTTAAAAAAAACATTTCCATAATGAATCACTCTCTGTTTATCAAGAGAAAAGTCAATAACAAGCAGGGTGATGGGAGAGGATTCAAAACCATCAAGCCTGTGTTTCCTGACCCCCTTACACTTCAGAGTGCATGCATTCTCCCCCCCAGATCTGCACGAGTGGTAAATCAAGATACTTGAAAATCTTTTTTAGGTCCTACAAACACACCGCAAACAAAGCATTTATTCATCAGACATCCTCGTTTCACCCAAGATTGCTGTTTATCCCAGGCGGCATGGGACAAAGGGAAACGGAGAACAAAGTGCAGACAGCACTTAATGAGATTTTGTTTTGACAAACTTTAGTCCATCAGATTAAATGAATTCAAATGAAAGAATCATGCATGGGCCACAGCACAATCAACATGGGGAAGCCCGGGGACTGCCACAGCAAACGGGCAGCGAGGTTAACCACTTTCTCACTGAACTTGGACGTTCGCTTTTTAAACCTTTATTCATACTTAGCTGGCCAGTCAATATATGTTCCTTCCTCTCTGACCCAGAGAGTCCTCTTGTGGTCTGTCTCTCGACTCAGTGAACCCCAAACTAAATGGAATTCACCAGTCCAGAGGCTATTTATAGTGCTTTAAAAATGGCATCTCAGAAAATGCAAACAATCAAATCAGTAATATGGCATAACGTTATCCTAGTCAAAACAGAAAGCATTATCAACTTTTTTTTCATATTTTTTACTGGACAGTAAGCACTGCAGGTGTCATTTTGTGCATGTTCAGGGAAATAACTACACTCAGCTAAGAAGCAATGACAATTATATGCTGACACACATAGTCCTTGTGGCATGCAGTTTACCTGTGCACTGTTTCATATTGAAGAATTTTCACCATTTTAATGTACATTTTTTTGGTTACAGATGTTGTCTAGTCAAGCTTTGAAAACTGCAAAAAAACAATGCAAACAATGCAAACCAACAAAAAACTATTGAAACAATGAATCTAAAAGTGGGGTGCCTTGACCAAAAAATAAAAAATGAGGGTAGGTTTTTCTTCATAATGGCGACAATTCTTCAGTCATCAGCTGTAGAGGTCCTCCTTGGTCTACCAGGCCCTTTGCAATTATTGAGCTCACCAGTGCTCTCGTTGTTCTGATGTTTTAAACAATTGATTTTGGTAAGCCAAGGGTTTGGCATACGTTTCTGTGATTTTGTTTTTATTCCTCAGCAGTTATAATGGCTTCATTGAACACACACCTCCCGTCCTCATGTTCACAAATGCCAAAACAGACTCCAAAGGCAATCAAATGCCTAGAATCAAGATCAGATAAGGAGACCTCCGTTACACCTGCAATAAGGAAGCAACTGAACACACCTGACTAGCCAAAAACACCTGTGAAACCATTTGTCCCAAACATTATGGTGCCCTCTGTTGGATATCTAGTTAGATTATTGTCTTTGAGAGAGAGCCAGCAAACTATAGGAATGTTGTCACAAGAGGCCACAAGAATCATGGTTTACGTATTGATTTTAAGTTTGAAAGTCTTAATGTCTATATAGATAATAGTTGTTAAGCCCTGTCAGTTGGAATTTACATTTATTAGAAGAAGCTCCAGTTTCAAGTGGAAACCTCTGCAGTGCAATTTGCTTTTGTTAAAAGGAAAATACTTTGCCTGAAGGTTGAGATTATTACTGGCTGGATTTAACAACTATAACTATTCCCTCTTTTGTTGGAAGCAGAAGAACACTACCATTTTTTGCTTGGTGCCACCGGAATCTTTTGATAATATCATAGTGCTTAGCTCTGCTTCTAACTTATAATGAAACTTTAATAAGGAAACTTGACAGCTTTCAGTCCTTGTCTAAATCAATTCCACACCTCCACCCTTTCATACTTCACCCAATCAGTGCAACCATCCTCTATGATTTGTTATCAAACAAATCACATGTGGATAAAGTAGTTAAAATTCTCAGCTTTTATTAAAAGGCATTTTTATACATTAGGGTTTCACCATATGTGCAACTAGTGCACTTTTAATACATAGCCCTTGCATTTCAGGGTACTGTATATACTGCAAAGTAAGTGATGCAGGAAATTCAATTAAATCGCTATGGAGATTTGCCAATGTGTATTCAAAAATAAAAAGCAAGAATAATGTTTCGTTGGTCTTCCAAGACTTTTAAAGGCTAGACAAATATGACATTTGTTGGAAAGAGTGTGTTCATTCATATAAAGGATTTTTTAAAAACTCAAGAGGGAATCCACAAAAGGACTGAAATGCTTTTTTGGCCATTAAGTGATCCCAAGTACCAGAAAAAAATGACATACTATTCACAATTCACCCGCAGTCAGTGGAAAGCACTCAGATGTTTAATTCCAGAGAAATAGCGCACTGTCTGGGTGACGCATATTTAAATTCTGTTATCTACATAAATAGACCTAAAATGACTTATGCAAATAGGTCTCATGCCCGGCGTGTCCGATTCACAAAAACGATCACATATTAAACCTTGGCATGGATTTTTAATGACTTTAAAACTGGCAGTAATGGGGATATTCTGTAAAAGGGTATCCTCCTTTAGAATGACAGAGACAGAAAACTTTCATCATTAGAGGCCCAGTAATAAATACTACAATTGCTTAATGATAAAGATGACATAACATTAATCTGCTCACAGTAATTTCCTTTCTGTTATAATTTAAGTAGACTACCATCTTACATTAATTAAAAAAGCATTAATTCAAAATGCAAGTGGATGAATTTAGTAAGTTGTTGCAAGAATAGCCAAAGTATACAGGATAGAGTAGCCAAAACATCAACTAAAAACAAGACATATTATTGTATTTGTGAACTGCACTTGCTCACCATGTGGACAAGTTTGCATGGCTATTTGATTTGCTTCAATACTTAAGAGAATCAGTCGTTAATATAGTGCTGACAGTCTTCACAGCTGTTTGTGCAATAAGCAGCACACACTGTGCTCAGTATTATTTTTTTCTACCCCCACAATGTTCAAGCTAATCCACAATTACACGCACACAACAGAAATTTTTCATCTCAAAAACAATGCAAGACATTACAAATGAATCTTTAATCAGAATCATAATAATGAGGTCGTTGGGTGGCTCATCCTGAACGTGGCAAGAATCCTGAACTTGGCAGTGCCATCTGTGGCATGACTAGAGTAGCCCTGAAGAGCAACATGTCACGGGCAGTAGCATCGCCCAGTGTTAGCGCGGGTTCACTTGGCAGGGATTCGTGTCTCATTGTTCTCTAGCAGCCCCTGTTGGTCGCCCGAGCACCGGCAAGTCCACCTGTTGAGCTTCACATGAAGCGTCCTCTCCTAACTGAACTCTGTGCAAGCTAGACTTCTTAGCTATAGTGCGATAAGAATTACCACTTCTTTATGTGGTTTGTATGCTTGACTGTGCTCTTACAAATTGATAGGCGAGGATCCAGCAGTAAGCACTAATGTACGATAAGGTATTCCAGATACGGGGGAAAAAAATCAAAAATCAAAAAATCTACATCAATCAATGTAAACTTTATAAGACCCGACAAAGATGAAATTACAGTTGACTTTAAAGTACTGCAAAAAAATAAAGGCAATGGTGTTCAATGTTACAGTTGTCAAATCATTAAAGACAATACAGCAGATATCCTCAGTTTAAGCCGGAATAGTAATCAGTTACCCTATTTTCTTCTTTTCAGGAATTTTACGAAAACTAAGACTATTTTTTCAACACTTTTCAATCCTTGCCAAAGAAGATGAAAAATAATTGGGCTCAAACATATCAGTCAAATCCATCATGTCAAATCAAATCTAATTTGCCAAAGTTTGTTTCCTAGTATTAATTCATTAAACATTCCACACAGCCCCCAGCTGACCCCGGGGAGTTCTGATTAAACTTCTCACACTACACATAACACATGCAGGGGTAACTGTGGTCACTTCCACTAGGGTAATGACACACAGATTTGTCTGCTTCACAACTCTAATTAGTCACAAACTCCTATGAAACTCACATGACAGCTGTGAGATGGTTGGCGATATCTTTATTTGTGCAGTTGTAAACCCTCTCATTGGTCCGACCGCATAATTCCACACACCTGATTCCTGAACATCATTCGAATGCCTTCTCTCTACTGAAAGCTCAGATGGCAAATGCCTGAGCAAAGATGACTAAGCGCAGTTCTTAAAAATGAATAAGACTAATTCTGACGTACAGTGTTGTACTTTCAACTTTCTGCTGCCCTCATGTTTGCATAGCTTAAGTAATCAGTTTTGTAATAAAATGTTAGAAAAAAATCTAACCGAAATGCTGAAATCTTTTATAATGGCATGTACGGCAAAGTACAGTACATCAAACACTGAAAACTTACTTAAAACTTAACGAGAAGAGCTCTCCAGCACTCGTCTTAGTCTGTATAGCATTCTAAAATCAACTATAGTTCATGAAGAAAAACTACGTGACCAAGGCAAGGGCCAAAACAAAACATGGATGTGAGAAAACAGGGCCATATTGGTTACATCAGCGGAGAAGAGAAGTCAAACAGTCAGTTTCACACACAGCCAGAGCACAGGTCAGAGACCAGTGGGTGCAGTGGGTTTGGGGACTCTTTGACCACATGGAGGCTCTGCTGCATTGCTTCAGTTAATACTAACTTGGAGTGATCCAGATGTATAAATCTGTCTCAGAGTGAACCAGAGGAGCTGGGTTCCTTGTTAATGCACAAGCCCAGAATAGAATCCACAACTGTCAGCTTAGGACAGAGAGAGTCCGGTCTACATCATCGCTCACATCTATCCCGCAAAGACTAGCAGCAAGTTAAAAGGGAACATGGACTAACAATAACAGAAAAAATATATTTGGCTGAAAAACAAAGAAAAAATATCCACCTTATTTAGTTAAAAGCATATTCTTTCTCATGTTTGCTGCGATAGAAATAAAGCAAATTGAATGTTCATACTATTCTGTCATGCTTAGCAAAACTGGTCCTCCAATTTTGGATTTCAGCACCATATGACTGCAGAATTTCATTGTAAAGTGTAGCGTATATTCATTACTGATTTTGTCATTTTGAAAATATACCCAAGTTTGAGCCTCGCCAGGTCATCGCTCACCACATTAGTTTCAGAAGTGGACAGCTGGCGATTTTGCATGGACCTCCAGCAATATAATGACATCACGGTTAAAGATTCATACCCGTTCCCCAGGACCAACGTATCACTGGATCAGATTACTGGTTCCCTGTGGTTCTCCTCTCTCAAACTGCATAGTGAGTATTGGCAGGTGGGCCTAACAGCAGAGGCTAAACCAAAAACCGCTTTCACCACCGGTGCTGAGAGTTTTTCTCGAGTTAGCCTCTTACTATAGAAAGTTGGTGTCAGGATTCGCCACAGTGGCATCCCCACTCCATAAGCTGACCAAAAAGGAACAGACATTCTAGTGAGGGGATGAGCAACAACAGGCCTTCAATGGTCTCAAAAGCACCTGATGCAAAGCACCAGTGTTGCTGGTCCCCAATCCAGAATCGACATTGACAATGCAGAAGCCAGCAATGTTGGACTTGGCGCTGTCCTGTCCCAGGAGACAGGGTATTAAGAAAGAGGGTATTAAGCCAGAACGCAACTACTACGTAACCGAACAAGAGCGCTTAGCAGTGTTGGCGGCTGCCTGTCACTGCCGGTATCATTTGTGTGGCCTTCACTTCACCATCCACACAGACCATTCATTGCTGCACTGGCTGTGGACCTACCACCAGTGGCCCACTGGATTGAACAACCTACGGAATTCCAGTTCAGCATTAAGGGGAGAACCACAAAAATGCAGACGCACTGGCTCACCAGTCCTCCCTCAGGATGCTCCCAGTATACCCTTCTTCCAAGATCAGCAAAGTTGAAAGACAAAGTAGAGGGGGCATGCGGCCGGGCTGTGCTACCTGACAGGCATATGACATAGGCAGCCGCCCAACAGGAAGACCTGGACTTAAAGGAGGTGATTGCATGGCTGAGGAAGTGGCAGCTCGCAGTCCCACAGTGTGGGAGCTGCAGTGCAGTGGGGTCAGACTTCAGCTACAAACTGTGAGAACTGTGAACATCACCATCTGTGCTCTTAGGTCAACCCTCCGGCACTCCTGATGCACCCCCGAGGCTGGTGTACGCCCACATCTTTCAAGACCACCCCAACAAAGCACCCTCATTTGCTCTCCGCCAGGCAGCTGGGGCTGGAGTCCAGCAGAAGTGGGCATATGATGTTTACACCACAAGATGGGGAATATTTACGGGTCTATGGGCCTAAAAGGAAGAAGGGGCAGTCCCCCAAGCTAGACTGCCAATGGCTGGCGCCATGTTACAGTAGGTGAGGTCATGTATGAGGTCTGCATGACCCCCAGTGGGCACTGCGTGGCCATTCATCAAGACCACGGTCCCATACTCGGGGGACATCATGCCAAACTTCAGCTGCGCCAGCCCACATAGGCCCCCTGGGGAAAACCATTCTGATCGTGGAGGAGCTGAACTCACAGAGTGTGTTGTTTTCTGATAACAGACAGTTACGTTCAGTGTTTGTGGGATTGGATCATTAAAGCAGCGGTATGTGTATTCTGAGTTAGTGACACCTCCCAACCAGTTTAACCTGAGACTGTAAAAGTATAGGCAATAAAAATAATCATTATAGCACATTATCATTACCTCCAAGCCTACTTTCCTGGTTGAAAATGTGACGATGTTACATTATCTTTAAAGTGTGTCGACAAATGTATCGGTAATTACAAGAAAACATTTAGATCATTCTTTTTTCAAAATGTAGGCTGAATTACACTGCTGATATTATGTCCACAAATATATTCACAAGTTCAACAACAAAAACAAAAATAATAAAGAAATATAACTGCAAGCAGTAATTAATGGGATCCAAGCAGCATGCTGCAATATTTTTACAGCTGTAAGGACATATATTGGATGAATAATACAAATATTTTCCTTCTCTTTCCCAAAATGTGATATGGTCAACATACAAGCTCCACGATGATCAGCCATTGCTTTGTGAAATGGTGTGTGTCTTTTGAGGTCATGTCCTCAAATGAGCTGGGAGAGAGAGAGAGCTCAGAATAATCACAGTGTTACTCACTCTAATCATATTCCAGCTATCTTTTGAATCCATATTTACATATAGATGATGTGCGAATCAGGCTCACTTTCCTAAGCAAAAAAAGCTTGTAATTCTCAGCATGTAAGTTTTATCATTTCAGTGTTCTTAAACTTCTAAATTTGCCTAAGCTGTTGAAAGGAATGGAAAGCCATGTGGTGACAGTAAGAGGTGACCGGCATGCAAGAGGAGCTCTAAACTCCAGTCGCCCCGTGAACTCTCTCAGGGGTGCGTGCTGCGGTTTGCAGTCCCCTGCCAAACCCGCAGGCTCCCACTTCCCTCGCCGCGGGCAACAGGGGCAAGCGCTCTTCCCTCGATCACCTGACCAGACACCCCAAACTTGCAATCCTTCTCATGTGTGGACTGGGGCTGCTTACACGGCACACAACATGCAGCCCATAACCCCAAACGGCCGCTTTTTGTCTTCTTCCTTGGGAGCAAGAAAGCACAAGGGGAATGTACTGTACATGAGAGACTGTTGGCACTGTAACTGAAACCACTCATTCGAGGAGCTCAGCAAACTCCCCCCCCCCCCCCCCCCCCCCGGGGTTTAGGGGTTATGCATCTAGGGTACACTGCCACATTTTCATAGTTCCCCGACCATCCTGTCCACATTCACACACCAGCTGTATCAATAAATCGCAACAGGGAATATTTCCAGTGTAACCGCATGGAAAATACAAAGCAAACTGAGTTACTTGAAAATCCTAGAAAGCATCTGCATTCGTTCACTTAAACACCAGGAAGGTCTGATTGATAACAAATGCTCCTCAGTGCATTCACATGGTTTGACAGCTCCATGCACTGTTTAATACTTATTAATTAAGGTTCAAAAATAATATCCATTTTTCATATTAGCCATGTAGTTTGCCTTGCCAGTCTATTGCGGATGGATATAATCTACAGCCCTCTGATTCTAATTCAGCATGCAAAGTCTGAAGTCAACAAGGACCCTTAACAAACAGAGCCAATCAGATATCAGGGTGAAACCTGAGGATCATTTGAGCTTTGGCATGAAGCACACAATGTAGCAAAAAAGGAAGTACCACATCTGGCGTTTTTTATTGTACAAAAATAGGGAAGTAAATGTGAATTACAAAAATCAAGATGATCAAATATGAGCTCACTATCATTTCACAAAGGAAATTGTCTTTACAGTGATAGCATTAAATTGACCCCAGACACATTTGAAAAGCACAGGCAGCCATGACCATATTCCCTATTATGCCAGACCCATCAGTGAAATTTACACAGATTGCGCGGTGTGGAGCACAGACATGTTCCCTGAACGTGCTTATTTCCTTTTTTATTTTAGTTCAGAGAGTTTATTTTGTTCTCCCTGTGGAAACTGAGGAATGGACCTTTGGGCCTGTGCGTCCTGGTTCATCTTGTGCTGTACAAAATAGCGAGTAAGCACGAATCACCCCTTGGCCTTTGGTTTGATGATTCAGGGCCTTTAGATACAGCTCCAGGCTGTTCTGCCAACTTCTGTTTTGCATTTATGGCATAAATACAGTAGTAAGATTACTAGCTCATCATGTAAAGATACAACTTTCAGTACTTTTTCTTCTGCATACTATATTCTGAAATATAATATATTTCATTAATTAATACGTTCCTACATACATTTGATACAGCCATAAAACTGAATCTTAACTAGCTTCTTTTTTTTTGGGGGGGGGGGGGGGGGGGGGGGGGGGATTTTAACTAGCTATTTAGCATTTCCACAGAAATTGTCTTTGTGACAGTGCCTTTGTAAAAAGCACAATGAAAAAAAAATTGAATTGAAAACTGAATTGAATTTATGAGGGAATAAGCTGACTTAATGCATGTTAATTCAAAAGAATAAACCCTAAAACTGGAAGTAACTGGTTTAAAGGTATGACTTCATCCTCCATTTCAATCTCACAAGCAGAAGAAAGAATAAATCATGGTATGACTCCAATATACATTGTGGTATAAACGTCGTAGGCAATATATTTGTGCATCTGTGTGTGAACATGTGTCCAGGTTTGCCTTCTTTCTAGTAAAGTCCTAGACCTACTTGCAAGTCTAAAACAGCAATTGCTACACTAGCACACTACTGGATAGCAAGACTGACCTCTAGTGCCTTGTTCTGTTTTTGGACTATCTTTTCCCAGCTTGAACATCACCCAAAATAAGTATGTTGTCCACTAGATGAATACTCTTTTGCAGATTAATTTCTGAGGTTCGCTTAAGCATTGGTTCAGGTCTTGCGGTATCACAGTTTAGATGTGGGTTCCATAGAATGTGTCTATTCACTGTGAGTAGTATTCTGTACGATTACAACTGAACTTGCATTACTGACAGCATAGTCATTATACAGCTGATGTGGATTCTCCTGCTCAAAACTGTCAGCTATCAGGGTTTTACCTTGCCAATACAAGGAAGAGGGAACATTAAAGAACACCTGCAATATTTATTTGACTGTCCTGGTGTTCTAGTGGTCTTCTATCCAGTGGTCTCAATATTACCAAATAATGCAGGTTTAAGTGGGCAATTACACTAACTATATATCTGACCACTTAAAGCTGCCTACAGTAAGCATGCCTCGCGTGTAAAGTATTTCTACCCAACACAATGACCTGTTATGAATATGATTACAAACAAAAGGTATGGCACATGGGCTTTTTACCACTCACTTCCAGTGTAGTACACATCAAAGACATGCATATACTCTGCTGTTAATCACTGTGGTCAATTCAAATGGTTCAGCCTGGGAATTAAATTGAATAAGTGAAAAAAGGCACACAGGGACAAATCTGAAGCATTCCTTTGAGGCAAACATGGCCCTAAACCACTGTCCCAGCCAAATAAAAAAAACACAAAACGTCCGCTAGAAAAACTAGGAAGCCATAACCCTGCTAAAATATACAACTGCAGCCATGAATCAGCAACATACTCAAACAGTGGGATATATAGTTTTGGCAGTCAAAGCAAACTTAAGGAGGTTAGCACCGAGAACGCTTCCCGTCAAATGTCCAGATGGTCCCCATGTGATGAGCGCCAAATGCGACAAACTGCTCACTTCTGGGTATTCTATTAGCCCCTTCAACTTCCTGCCAGTGTTCCGGATCACCTATTCATAAAATACCAGATCCTTCACTCAACACACCAGACCGTACAGCAGGACTTAACAGAGACGCACACGGGGCAGTGGGGGAGTGTCTTGTGTGGGCAGCAGTGAAGCTGGGATAATTACAGGATATTATGGACAGAAGAGCTGTGGGTTTTAATGCTGCACAGCCTTTAATTTATCCTCAGTCAACTCTATGAAAGGGTCCAGAAACATGGGTTAAACATCAGCCCGGTGAGTTGCCTTTGATGAAAATGTCCTAAATAAATGATGAAAACACTGTATTAATCTGTTTGCACTCAATACTTTGAATTGAAACAATTATAATAATAATAGTAATCTTCATTTATAAGGTACCATTCATACAAGTTATTTGTAGCCCAAAGAGCATTAGTAATGATACTTCATTACTAAAACTAAAAATATATCCCCTGATGCTCCAGAACCTAACATACTTAATTCGAAACGACCTACAATGTTTTTTGTTGTCACCTTTGTTGTCTTCTTGTTCATTCTGCAAATGTAATGCAGTTTAATTTGATAGGAACTCACAATCGAACAATCCATAAAAATGATAAAAGCCTAAAATGAAACAGCTTGCGACCTTAAAGTAGTGTATAAAGTACTTCAAAAAGGAAACATGCTGATGAAATTATGCATCTTTTTCACATTACTGTATTATTTTTGAAAAATGTACATTTTTGCAATGTGGTTCAGAAAGATACTTAAATAAAACCACAATACAGACGTGGTCACGATTGCTGAAAATGACAAGTTCCGCCAATTCAGTTGCCAACTCAAAACAGATTCCAAATTGTAATTTAAATGAATACAGAAAATGAAGCAAAAGGGGTCGTTCCACATTGACATAAATCTTAAATATACTGCTTTTGACAGACCCACTTATGATTTTGATCAAAGATCCAATCAAAACATTCCAAACAAAAAAAATCCAGTGCACGATTTATCTGTAGCAATATGGTAGTAATGACTCAGGCCCCAAATCATTTCAAGAAAAAACTTTATTCAGTTATGTTCTAATCAGTCTTTAAATCCCCAAATAAGTACCAGGTTCTAAGATAACTGACAAGGTTAATGAGAATGTTGTGGAGTAAAGGTGTGTTTACACTAACCCACACTCAATTACACATCAGATTTTCAGTTACGTGCAGCTCTACCTCAGTCCTGGTCAGCCTTCCTGCTCACTTTACAACCCAAAACTCTACTTAATCAAAAGTGTATTGTGATGCCATTTATTGGAATTTATTTTAAGCAATCAGTAACCTAGAATTTATTTTTAATTAACTTCCCATAAATAAACTATTTTTTTATGCAGCTGTTGTATTGACAGACATTTCCCCATATGAGAATGAACTGTGCTTAAGTTACATAGATGGAGGATGAAACATTTACATTTACATTTGGAATCCTGCCCTGTCCTTTTACCTGCTGTCATGCATGCAACAGAAAAGGATAGTCGACTTCAAAAACTTCTGGTAGTGTGACGTAAAGCAAAAGAATTTCAGCAAAACAACAATTTGAAACAATTCCAAACAAGCACATGACAAGGGCCTGTAGCAAGTGAAAACTATACACAAGGTGGCTCAATGCAGCCAAACCAACTCATATAACTCAGATATGAGAATACATACACAACAATACAGCATTAAATATATTTGATCATTTTCTCCTTTAACACTAGATCTGTGTTAATCTTACCTTACTATGGTCACACACAGGAAAGACTAGTGGTATCCCTCACTTTTGCACCTGGGTGGCACAATGTGCCCGCCCTTAGCTATCCAAGTTCCTTCAGAGCACACTGCCCCTTAATGGTGGCTAATTACACTATCACAGACGTGCAAGGGCTTTCCCAGCAAACAGAGGTGTTTTTCCTTTTGGGCCAGTGCAGGAAAATAAACCATACAGCCCACTGAGAAACAGTGCCAACAGGGGGGTGAAAGCACCACAAACTGAATGAACCAAGAGATGTGCAATACCCCACAACAAGTGAAACCAAGCCAAACAAAATGAAAGATCTGATGACGAGGCTTTCAGAACTGTTGTCAAGGACAAAATGTTAGTGTTCAAATTTGAATCATTTGTTTTTTTATCCATTCCAGAAACGGGAAATTCGTTCTAACAATAAACCTGCGCTTCTTGACAGGCCTTCAAGGGAAAACTAAAACATTCTTTGAAGGGGTGAGATTTTTTTTTTGGATAAATTTTCTGGGCCTTAAAACTTCTTTGCTGAAAATTCTTTGTCAAGCAGCACAGAAGTACTTTGTCAACACACACAGCCAAACACACATTTTAATATGACACATAGGACATCAAATTATATCTTGCCAATTCAGAATAGTAACAGAAATGATTCAATCACTGAAACAGTGATTCAATCCGAGTGACCTCAGATTATAAAACTACATGACCACAGGAGAGGTGTTTCAGCTCTTTCAATTTATGCATATTTATGAGGAAATGTCAATTAAGGACACTGGATGAACTGCATATTGAGTTCATTCCTATTCATAGCAACAGCCAATTCGCTGTGAGGTAAAAAAAAAAAAAAAATCTGTTGGTTAATAAAAAAAGAGCACTACACCACAGTGAATTCACAATCACTACACTGGAAATAATGTGTACATGTGACACAATAAAATATGAATAATTTGCACTTGTGAAAGGAAATAAAATGTTATTAAATTCACCAAGTTAAAAGGCGTCTAAGGTCCTTCCGATCAGCTTAATATAAATAACCGCCCCAGAATCCTATTTACAGGCTGTGTACATCAGTGGTTCTCAAACCTGGCCATGGGGGACCACTTTCTTTTCCCCCTTTTAAGTCACGTTGTCTGATACACAGTGCAGTGTGTTTTTGGACTGTGACACATTTTTTGTTGCTTTGCTTCTGTACTCGAGAACATTGAATGTAAAATGAAACAGTGAATATGAGGTTAAAGTGTAGACTGTCAATTTGATTTGAAGGTAGTTGCATGCATATCCAGTATTACATGTAGGAATTACAGTCCTTATTATACATAGTCCCCCCATTTTAGTGGAGCAACAGTAAATGGACAGATGTCATTTTTAGTACTTGGTTGCAAATGCTTTGCATTCGATGACTGTCGTAATTTTGCTGGGTATCGCCAGATGCTGTGTATCTTTGGTGTTGCTCTTCTAGGCCTGTACTGCAGCTATCTTCAGTTCCTGTTTGTTTTGGGGGATCTTGCCTTCAGTCTTGTCTTCAGCAAGTAAAATGCATGTTCAGCTGGATTTAGGTGGGGTGATTCCACTTTTATGCCCTGAAAAACTCATTGGTTACTTCAGCAGTATGTTTAGGGTCATTGCCCTGCAGCAAGGTGAAACTCCATCCATTGAGTTTTGAGGAATTTTGTTGGATCTGAACAGACGATTCTGTACACTTCATAATTCATCTTGCTGCCGTCAACAGTCACATCATCAATGAAGGCAAGTGAGCCAGTTTCTGTGGCAACCATGCATGCCAAAGCCATAACGCAACGAAGAGCATTTCCTTTCTTTTGACAGACTTTCCTCTTTCTATCACATGAATATTAGTCTCATCTGTTCACAAGACTTTGTTCCAAAACTCTACAGATTTTTTTAATCTTTTTTTTTTTTTTGCAAACGTCAACCTGGCTGTTTTGTTTTTGGGGCTTACTAGCAGTTTGCATCTGTGCTGTGAAGATGCTGGTGTAGACTTCTCTTTACGGTAGTCTTTTGACACATCCATCCACAGTTGATAAGTGGTTTTTCTTCATAATTGAATGTATTCTTCAATCATCCACACCAGTAGCCTTCAGTTGATTTTGATATACACAATGTTTTGGTTATGTCTCTGATAATTTATTCAGATTTTTCAGCTTCATGATGGCCTGCTTTACTGGCATTGGCTGCTATTTGGTCCTCAAGTTGAGAGTCAATAGCAACAGACTCCAAATGCAAATTCCACAATAGAATTAACTCCAGATCCTTTATTCGCTGTCTTGTGCATGAACTAATGTTACAATGACACACAGCTGGTGAAGGAACAGCTGGGCAGCCAATTGTCCAATTACTTTGTATTTCCTAAAATGGGGGGACAATACATAAAAAGGGCAGTAATTCCCACATGAATCACCCGATATGGATGTAAATACCCTCAATTTAAAGCTGACAGTCTACACTCTAAGCTCATACATTATTTTCAAATCCAATGTGCTGAAGTACAGCCAAAACAAAATTGCAAACGATTACAGAAAGAGAGATAAAAAAAAACACTTCTAACTGATCAAATAAAAGACCGAGGTGAATCAACTGGCTCCTACGTGGTGAAAGTGTGGACAAATATATATGCTAAAACTAACCATTTGGTAGATGATGAATTCAAAGACAAAGAAAATGATAACAAGACAAACCTGCATAGTGTTAATAAGTTTATAGAAAAAACTGAAAGAACCTAATTAGGTTCCTAATTAGGAGTCTATTGATTCACTTCAGTCTTTAATTGTATCATTTAAAAAAATGTATTACCTCTTTTTATGTAATTGGTTACAATGTGAACACGGGATCTTTAATCTTCAAAACATGCATAATTGCATTGCAGTACGTAAGTACTTTGACTGTGACACCATTTTTGTTTTTTTGCCTCTGTACTCCATTACATTGGATTTGAAAAGAAACAATGAGGGGTTAAAGTGCAGACTGTTAGCTTTCATTTGAGGGTATTACATCCATACCAGGTGATCCGTGCAGGAATTACAGCCCTTTTACAGCCTAGTCTGTCACCCACCAGGAAGATGAAAACAGAAGCAGCAGGAAGTAAGGACAGATATTGTACAGTGAGTTTTATGTTCCCCGAATGTGGACATTCTTTCTTAGATACAGTATATGTTCATGCATACTCCTGGAAATCTGAAATATCAATTTCAAATTCAACTTCAGAGAAAGAAAAAATGTGATCCATACACAAAGGTTGAATGTACAGTTTAAAGGATAAACTGGATAAACTAATTAAAATGGAAGGATTATTAATAGTTAATCATTAGTTATGGACCATCTCATTTTGGTTATTATCTTTTGAATTGTGGGGCTATTATAAAACAAAAGCAATTCAATGGCAGTTACTGCTCTTATTTATAGTTGGTTCTAAGCAAAGAGAAAGCAGTAGCTCATTTCAAAACAAGGCCCTTTCAAAACAAACTCAAAAATCTGAAACCATGTGGGTCCTGCAGCTCATCTGCACTACTATTGATTTTGACAAAAACAAAAAAAAACATTTCTCAGGACAATGTCCTTTAAGCAAGTAGTTCATGTTAGTAAATTGCTTCTCCACTACTCTAAACTACCACGTGCAGTACAAGACGGAGAATATTACAATGTAGTACAGGTTATTAAAGTTTACAATTTCAAGCAATCATATATATAAGCTAGCAAACATATGGAAAAAGCAGAAATATGGCTAGTTCAGTACATTATTTCAGACTACCATACATAATTTACACCATAAATATACAGTAATTCACAAAAGAATACCATCCAGAGTGTCTCCAGTACAGCTCTGTAAACGTGCTTGTTCAAAGTGCAGGCTGAGTCCTTTAGCCAAGCCGTAGCTAGTTTGAGCCTGGGCTATGTTATTCTCTGACTATGGCACAGAGTCATTAGCTAACGGGTTCCGTGGGTACCTGAACATAATCACACTCTGACACACGTCTACAGGCTACCAGTTATCATTAGTGAGAGATCCAATCAACACTAGTTGTCCTGTAGTACTCTGTGTGGTCTGTAGCATGTATTACAGTAGTCACTTGGTCATAGAGTTTATCAAAGGAGTGCACACACTTCAGCTACAGTGCTAGAGTGCTCCCTGCTTGGCTCTGAGCGCCATAGCAGCAAAACAAGGACACTGTGCAATGTCAATTGCAGACAGTGACAAAGCGGATATACTGCTAAACAAAAAGGAAATGGGATTCTTCTTCAGTTATTAAGGATTTCAATGTATTAAGTGAACTTCAGTGAGTTCAGCATCTAGTAGTAGTGACTGTTCTATTGCTGTTTGAATGCTTTTTGATTATGCAAGGATTTTGCTTTGTCTATTAAAACTGAAAATATTATAGCAATCCAACAAGCAATTAAACAACAGTCAAATGCTGCTGATCAGCTCCCTTGTAGCATTACCCATGTGTTTTAGGCTAACTGCTCCAAGCTACCGTCGCAAGACCAGTTAGAATCGGCAAACGCCCTCTCTGCATTTCTAACCATAGACGGTTCTTTTCACTTGAGCTTTGGAGCTTGCCATCTCGATTGCAGATGAAAGGAATGAGGTTGCTCCCAGGACACACAGCGCAGTTATGTTTTAGTTCTCTCTGCAGCGAGCGCCTGTGGTTTAAGCATTTTTGTGTTTCTCCCACATGAGAAAAACAGGGCCATCGTGCCGAAGCAAACGCTCCAGGGTATCTGTAAAGACACAACAGGACCCTAGGCTACAGAGGAAAATGGCTGCTCCATGAAAGATTTATTGCATCAAATTATCTGTCCTATAAGCCTGGAGAGTTCAGCTAAGGACACAGATCCCCCTCTTCATGAGGACAACCCAGAAATAATTTTGTACCAGTTTTTTTCCCATAATCTTTTCCTTCTATGAGATAAATTCACATTTATTATTTGTAACATATATTTTTTGTCACGTTATATACTTGCAACAATACATTTTTAAAGAAAAATCAAAGTGTATACGCTCTCTGAAACTTGTAATATGCAGTTCCTGAAATCAGTCTGCCAACAGAAAAAATTGATATTAGAATGATTCCAGCAAAATCCTTCACTCATATCTTTTACAGAAACTACACAAGCACTATTCCAAAGGAAGGTTTCCCATATTTCCTAAATTTGTTCATGTAACTTAACGCTCTGTTTCTTCACATGTGCTTTATCAGCAATAATTTAATTGTACAAGTTTGTATTGAGCAGTGAACTACTGTACAATTCCTTTGGCAGGACACATTTTATGGCATGTATTATATTTTGAAAACCAATACGTTGGTGCAGCCCCCATAGACTTCACTGGCACATAATTAAATTTTGGAGTTAAGCAAGATTTCCAGGTTATAAACTATATGATTACACGTTATCAATATTGTGTAGCCCCAACATGCTGTTAAGATAGTCATCTGGCCCTATCCCCACAATATGCTGCATATAAAACTTCAAATATAGAAATGGGTGGGAGATTTATGAGCAAAAAACATTTATGACTGTAACAAGATGCTTTGCAAAGGTTATGAGTATGGGTACAGGAATGCCCAAGTAGTAAGTT
The DNA here is from genome assembly GCF_013347855.1 of Anguilla anguilla. Lineage (NCBI taxonomy): Eukaryota > Metazoa > Chordata > Actinopteri > Anguilliformes > Anguillidae > Anguilla > Anguilla anguilla. The sequence goes on along the minus strand of NC_049204.1, from coordinate 14,587,296 downwards.
TCCTGTTTAGCTGTGATTAATTTGTGGAATGATTTTTTCCATAATAAAAAAAAAATGTTTATAACTATAGCAAACTATTGCATTTGACTTTTATTGTACTGCTTTCCATAGTTAACATTTAGTCAGTATTAGAGTAATTGGCATAATCAAGCCCTTGATGATAAACTGATTGTGTCAAATTGCTTGTACTATTAAATCAATGTGGAAAAGTGCACACTTTTAGCCCAGAACTGGAGGTGCATCTCTAAACTGGACTACTGCATCTTCTACATTATTCCTGATAACATTGGAGTATGAGCTGGCGACACATTGCAGTGAAATGGTGGATTTATCCCACTGATTAACACAGGCAACCTGATCACTGACACTTTGTACATTAAACAGGATTCTTGTGGCTTTGGTCACAATTAACAGCTTTATTTCACAACACCCGAGAATTCAGACTAAATACAGTTCAGCACCTTAGAGACATGCAGAGTCTTCAGACCCGTCATTTGAATTCACATTTAAAAAATGCAATTAAAATGCCTCAAACTACAGTTTGTCATAAATCTGTTCTTATTGCAGTATGGCTGTGTCCACACAATTTGCACTGCATTAGTGTGACTGAGTTGAAAAGGCCATGCATAGCTTCCTGAAAACAGATGGTCGCAATGTGTTGGATAGGAACTTATGACACAAGTTTTAATGGACTTTATTCTGCGAGAGTTCCTCACAAGAGATTTGAATCCGCAAGCCACAACCATTAGCCTAGAACCACTAATCCCCATAGTAATGATTACATCACAAAGAAATCATTTGGGACTCTGTGGCAAAGGGGTCCATGGAGCAATCATAATAAATCCTTTAAGTTGAATAACATGCTGCAATAAAAATAACTTGCTAGTTAATGCATAAATGGAAATGAGGGGGTATATGCAAATCAAGGTCATTGCTTATTAACAGAACTCCCTCCACAACATTTTGCCTAGAGATGTAGGAGCCCACCAATAAACAGAAGTAAACAGAGTTTGAAATCCCCTTTTAAGTTACTCATGTCTTTTCTTGTTCTCCATGCAAAGTGTGCAGCACATATTCCCATGCCTGATGTGCAATTTGTGACTGTCTGGCAAGCCAAGCCCATGTTACATTTGTGGTGTATACCCCTACCTGATATGGAACAATACTCTCGTGTGCAGTACCCCATCGTCTGGCTTCCTTACCAGCGTTGAGATAGTTCGCTGCGATGTGGGTGAGACACGCCACCTGATACAAAAGGAAACACATATTTTAAATGTCTCTTGTCAACAGTCACATGCCATAGCTTGCTTTGAGTCCAGCCCCCGGTGCATCTTGAGTACATCACTGACAAACTGTAACACAGAAATACAAAAATTATTCCTGCAGTTTGTGTGTCTGTGTCTTTCTTTGACAAGCTTTTCTTCAATAAATCAATAAAACATTCCTCACAAGAGAAAATGTTCCAAAGTAGAGCTCTATGATATCTATGCAAATATAATTATGATGAGATCCCAACTACTGTTGGTTTGATCACTGGTTATTTACTTAAAGTAAAGATTACAGTCACAAAATAAGTAGTAGCTTCAGTCAAGAAAAACTTTCAAGAAGAGACCCTCTCCTGAGCAAATGGTGGATCGACCACAACATACAATAGTGGTTACTTCATATGCTCCTTTTGGGAGAGTACAAGTTGATCTTGTTTATAATTGATCAACACTACTGTCTACTAGGAGCATAGTGGTCAACCTCCAGAAATGGACACTGGCACATGGACATACTAGACTCCAGTCCTACAGTATGCATTCCCACCTTTCAACCTAATCCAAGTGGCACTAAAGTGGATGCACATGCAATGGTACATGGATGCAAGGGATCATCTACTAAGCTTCTTAGCACAACTTCACTGAGCATATTCTCAGAGGAATGCCAGACAAAGAGGTCTATGACTCCCAGCCTGTGATCTGATGATCTTGATGACACTGAATCAGTATGCTTTATGCCAGTTCACTTTATGGGATGTGGCTTTTCAAACTGGACCTGCTTCTACTCCATGCTACAGCCTCTGGCATTATTAAGGCAGAGCTCCAGGACGTTCCAATTTCCTTGTGAACCCGCATATAGCTCATTTTCCCCCTCAAGTATATCTGACTGCCCCGTGTTAGCTGAATTTTCCTCATGGTCTCACTTGTCAGGCTCATAACCCTTAAGGTACTATGAGAATTACCAGGTTGACACTCAGATGTGACATAAATCCAAATTCGGGGAATTAATTTGCCAATAAACCAACAGTTACTTCTTCAAACTTAATTCCCTTTCCAGATAGTCTAGAGGGACATTGTGTGGAGCTAAGGTTATGTTCCTTAAAATCTGAACACGGTCGGGTATATTCACATATTCATGGTATGCAGGCATGTTATGTGACAGCGTACTGAACTTCCTTAAGCAGATCCCAGCTGCCTCAGGACAGGTAGGGTGCAAAGGTGAATTTTATGTACTTCTTACACAAATGATTACCATCCTGTTTCACTGAGACTGCAAAATTATATTTAACTAACACTACAATCCACACCACAGTTTGTGGAGAGAAGTTTTTTTTTTATAATATGCAATATGAAAAGTAGTTTTATTAATGGGAGGAAACCCAAACCACCAAAGTAATAATGGCGGATAATAACTTTTGAACATTTCAAGGACTCATTGATGTCCTTTTTCACCATTCAGCAAACTTGAAGCCATTAAAACCATAACCAACATACACAGCTCCTCGAAAGTTCCAAAATAGTTAGATTTTTCCAATATTATCACTGGAAGTAGACACAGATTTCTGAGGTACATAGCTTGGAAACTCAGTAACTTTACTCAAACAAATTAATTTAGTAATCACCAGGATACAAAAAAGCAGCCAAAAGACACAAACTCCTCTGGTGCATCCATTTGCTTACCAATGCCAAATGGCTAACAAAAACAATCAATATGCTGTCCTGTTGAAGTTGATCTTGGTTTCTGAGTCCCATAAAAAATACTGAAATTTTCTTTATTTATTTATGTTTTTGGGAGGTTAGGATTCAGACACTTCCTTCACACAAACTGTAACCATTGCCAAATAAAAGTTCCATCTGGTTGGACATGAACACCAATACATTTGTAAATAGACACCAGCTTCAGAATTGTAGAATTTTTCTGCTCAAACAAATGGTGATGTTACATTGATGAATAATGCTAACATGCATGTAAGATTGGCTTTGCTTTTCAACAATGGCAATCTTACATGCTTGTAAGCATTATGAAAGTAGTATAAATTAACCAATGTTCTGCATCAACTTTTTTTCTTTAATGTGAAGGTCTCTGTTAAAATTAGATCTTGTAGCTGAAACCAGGAAGAACAAAACACCTTGGTGTTTCAGAAAGTTTTTGACTAAATGTAAGCACAGAATGGACACATAATATTGAGTGTTAAAAGTAACTCACAATGTTTTCATTTATGAAACCCGTTGGTGGAAATATTCCAGGTGAATTTGAAGGCTTCATAAAGTCAGACCTGGTTTACAGCAGCAGACTATATACAGCACAGTCATAAGTTTTACCTTTTTGTCATATGACAGCTCTTATATCCAGGTAATTGTCCAACACTACTCTAACGTATGTCAGAAAGATTAACCTTTCATTTTATGATTGCTCAAACAAGTATCCAATATTCCCAACTAAGCGTAAAATGCATATGCATAAATTGTTTTTACAGAAACTATGCAGAACTATGATGGAACAGGCCCTATTCAATATTGATCATCAGGTCAAAATAAAAAAAGCCAGGGAATCCAAATACTGTCCAAGTATAAATAAACTCCTGTCCGAATAGAGATAAATGTTTCACTATTATCTCTACTTTTGATCAGATCAAAGTCTGATCCCAGCAGCACTGAAAATACTGCTGACAAAAGAAGTACAGCCAGTAAAGCTGTGGTCACAATTGCACCAACAGCAACAAAGGACAATGAGCATCAAATTATGCTACGTTTACTATTCAACATACTTATCAATCGACTGTCTTTGCACACACACTTGTTTGACCAGAGAGGACAGATAAAGAAGATGTACTCCTATTGTACAGTACTTGCAATCTCAATAGCCAGCCACTGGCAATTATTTTACTAATTTTTATTTTGTTACCATTACTTCTTTTTTTTTGTAAATAAGGGTATTCAATGTCTTTGACTGTGTATCTAAATTAGGAACAGTCTTACCAAATCAGTTTATAACATGCTGACATGTGCAGCTGCAAAAGGGGTGCAATTTATCAATTGTTTTTTCTCTGTGACTATTATCAGCAACTATAATATATTATTGCAATTACTGTGGGGCCAGGAGAGCCATTAATTGTATCAGGAATAATGTATATGAACCTCTGTGGACCAATGATATTAACACAGACCACTGCAGTACTGAGAAACAAACAAAAAGGTTCTATTATTTACAATCAAAGCCTCATTGTCATGATGGTATGTAAGCATTGTGTCTGAAAATCAAACCAAAACTGTAAACATTTTTGAAGGAGCTTCCGTCCCTCTTCGCCCATGTTTGTATTCATTCCGGATATGCCAATCTTGGTTCTCCACTGGTTACAACTTTCAGTTGATTATTGTAATTACACAGATCATGTGTCTGAGATTAACCCCGCCATCTCCACTCCAAGAGTCACAGTATTCATTCTGTACACATCCACAAGAAACAAACCCCACTCCAACCCACCACTGTTCTCAGCATTCCTCCATTTAAAGATTTCAATTTGGCAAGGAAACAATGAAAATGATTTTTTCCCAAACTTCTCCATCAATAAAATGTCAAGCAGAAATTGCCAGCCAAAGAACATCTAAAGATATTGTGTGTACTTGGAGGGGGGAAACATTATTTGCATACAACATTATTTGAACACTTCGTGTTCATTGGGAAGAAATGACAGAATCGTTCTGAGGGATGGCAGGTTACAGAGTTAAATATTATATATGGAACCCTTGAGAAGCATGAACACGTTTCCTTTAAAGAGCACAGGATGATTGCGCAATGTTTTATGTTGTCTTTCGAGAATAGTGGTTTTCATGATGTGTTAGAAATTCTGCTGGACTAGGTTACAGTGACACAGATTGGTGTATGGGTCATTAGGGACCTAAAAATGAGTAACAGCAAATAGAGCGGTATGAGCTATAACAGTGAAATCGGCAGTATCCTCGGGTCATCTGTTCTGCGGTGTCTAGCAGATGGTGTCCTGCAGATCAAAGGGGATCTAGATGACTCTGCTTTCACACAACTTCAGCTCAATGGATCACTACAGCTCAAAAAACATCAGACAAGCTAGTGCTGATCATTCACACACACAGAAATGTGTCTTCAGAGATATTGATACATGACTTTTAACCTGTTCATGCGCAAGGGCTTGTCTTCTGCCTTCATGATATTTACCAAAAGTATGACTACTTGCATATCTCTGATTAGGTCAATGTGTCAAATGATTATTATTATTTCCACAATTATCCTCTCCTGTTTGCAATCTGTCTTACCTTATCAGTGCAACATCCTCCAGCAAATTGGAGATTGAAAATCAGTCTGTCATGCTCCAATGCACCTGCAGTCTGGAGCTGCTTCTATTCACTCCATATTCAGCCCACATGTCAAATTCTTACTAACAGGTATAAGGCACATGGAAGCTATGTTTAGGATTCAGTGGGTATTACGACAAAATAATAGTCTGTTCTTTGATGGTTTAAAAGAGCAGTGTTTTCAATCTGAAATGAAATGTTTCAGTTATTATTAAACAAATTCAAAATTGGGGAATTAAAGACTGCTGTGGACTGCTGGGGCTTGTTTACTGGCACCAACATCCACAAGCAAAATGTCCTTCAAAGAGCAAAAATATTTTTTTCATTTAAAATAATGTGTTGAGTATAAATAAATTACTTCAGATAAATCAAGACACTAATCCATTTCTTTCACAACAATAAAAAAAGATTTTTTGATATAAATGTTCTATCATCATATTATCAAACAGATAATGCCAGTAAATAAATAAAGTTTTTCTCAGCATCCAGGTAAACCTCAAGCCAGGTCAAAGCACTAGGAGGGAAGTCTGTGATTGAATGCCAAGTTGTTTGGTAATCACATTGCTAAGGTTTGGTCCTGCTAATGGCGCTGGAGGTCTTCCCTGTGCCTGTGTGTTGTATTCACAAAGCACATATTGTTTAGGTCAGCTTTCACATCTTAAATATATTTCATGCAATCTTGATCCTAAACCCTTAAATATAAACAAAACAAACCAAAAACAAAGAGCTGCTTTTTCTGTTTTATGAATTCATCACAACACCATAAACCATCAATCAGCAGCACGGCCAAAGCAGTTGGTCCCCTTTTAAACTTTTTTTTTTTGGAGAACAGAGCTGCAGTTAGAGCACTGCTGAGGTTAATAATAATTGCCCATATAATAAAACACTTTAATTTAATACCAATTAAGTTCTTTGGATTGTGGATCTTACACTAAAGATTTTAACATATTTTCATATGTTGTATATTTTCAGTACTATTTTTTAAATTTGTTCTTTATTTAATCCAAATTTTAACAATCATATCCCAGTCAAAGTGACTTTGACCATGATATGATTGTTGGTGCCAGATGTGGTGGTTTCAGGATGTTAGAAACAGCCTGTGTCCTGGGATTTTCACGCACTACAGTCTCTAGAGTTTACAGAGAATGGTGCGATAAACCAAAAACATCCAGTGAGCAGCTGTTCTGTGGATTAAAAAACCAGAAAGGTTAGAGGAAAGGGGGCAGACTCGTTCAAGCTAACAGAAAGGCCAGATATGCTCAAATAACAGCTGTTTACAACAGTGATGAGCAGAAGGGCAGTTCTGAACACACATATGTTAAACCTTGAAGCGGATGGGTTACAAGAGAAGAAGACCATGCTGGGTTCCACTCCAGTCAGCTAAGAACAGGAAGATGAGGCTAGATATCCATAATTTACCATGCCTGACAACAGCACTTGTGCAGAGCCCACAAAAAACCATGAAATTCAGAACCATGTTTTAGGCAGGACAGCAACCACAAAACCCAAATATCAACTGTAGACATTAATATTTTTGAAATTGTGGGGTGTGGGGGAATAAAATGTGTCACTATTCAGGAAAGAACTAAGCCAAGATTGCTCTCTCGAAAACTTGACAGTGCAGATACTTCTGGGTCCTGGATACAATTAAATACAGGAAGGATATAAAAAATCTCGCAAAGACAAAACCCTGACCACAACAAAAGAATTTAAACAATTGCATAATTGGAACCATTTTCAAAACCCACATCCTTCATATATACTAGAAAGAATACTCAAAGAATAACTGTTTAAATTCCAACGCTGATTTTCCAACGTGCATAAACAGAGCAATTCTCCAGTGTGCTCCGTTAGAGCTAGGGTCCCTGGAGTACTTATTGATTCCCTTAAGCTAATTAATCAAGCAACATTATATTCAAAACTTGTTGTGAAAAGCAAGAGAACACACTTTTCACAAGTTAACACTTTTTCAGTAAAGCATTTCACATCTTGTCATTTCTGGAAATGGAACAATAAAGTGCTTTTTTTTACCAATTTCAATTCAAACTAGCAAGTGCATCCCATTGGTTATATTCTATGCGATATCTCCTGGCAAAAAAGAACTTGCCGTTGACAGCAGCAAAAAAAATAACATCTTTTGACCTGACCAAAATCAAGCCAGATTAAGAGACGGTTGTCCTCTGGTTTTAATCACTGATCACTAAAACAAATGCTGGATATGTGGAATTAGGAAAGAAATGTCAAATTCCAATGATCTGTTTTAATTATTTATATACTTGGAGCATAAACATGAAGGCTATAGAGGAATTTGGAAGCGATTCCCATATATATGTAGCAAAGGCATTCAGCAAAAAGGAAGATTTGAAAGTCACAAGTTGGAAAGATTGTGAGGATAACATACCATTATCTTTATAAATCACTGGACAGATTCCACACAAAACCATAATCCCTGCCAATATCATATTTTATTCTGAGTGAAAAGTGTACAGCATGAGCAAAGATGAATCCGTAATATCCTACAAAAAGCGGAAGGTTATTAAGCAAAAAAAAAGACTTACGTAATTTAATATCCTAAACTTGAAAAACACATTTTGTGTCCCATGTTAAACAAATGTTTTTCATTGTGTGAACCTGTGCTAGGCAATCTAAATGATACTCACAACACCGTGAGCACTGCCCTTTGGTGACAAACAAATATCTTAAATTTGCTCAGAGTGAAAGGGCAACACTCAGAAGATTGTGAATTTTGGATCATAAAGCTGTAGATTTGATAAAAAGGACCTCAGCATTTATTACTTTAAGCTTTTTCCCCTTCGAGCCTGCTGAGTGACAAAACTAAACAGTTGTTTTAGGCAACAGTCACAAGAAAAACTGTTTGAACCTGTGAGTCTCTTTGGGGTTGACTTAGGGTATTCATTTGCTAAAGTTCTAGTCTCCCAGGTCCCTCTCAGCTCAATAAATCATTATGGCACTACTAGAGTTGTAAGATAACTGTGAAGTTATATGGTCAGAAATGGCAATTCAGCCCATGAGCTAGGGAACACTGCAAGGGAACACAGAATCAAAGCTAGCAAGGAGTTGCAGGACGAAATATTTGGAACGTCAATTAATCACAAATGACTATCTCTGATGCATTCCTTCCCTCATGCTATGCAGTTCGCTTCAGAATTACTTTATAAATCTGCCATGAGCTTAATAAACTCAGCCCATTCTCCATGACAATTTATGTGTTGAGTCAGAGGGTGAAGTTCCAAATGTCCCACGTTATGATGTGAGAAAAATGGGATTGGGACGTAAAACATCTCACCAAGAGCAACAGTGTCATCTCTTTGATTCATTTCCAGCCAAAGTGCCTGGTGAGAATTTAGCCTTGAACTTTTCTTGTCTGTAGGATCATAGCAACATGCCATCTCAATATACACATTGTGACTGAAGATGTGTAACCTGCAACATCACACTCCATTGATTTCAATGGATTGAAGTTGACATACACCGTCTTTTCTCTGCCCAGTGAGTTGATTGAATACCTAAGGAGGCATTCTGTAAATTTATTCCACATTTAAACATCTCATAACATAATTCAGAGGAATAGCCCCAGAACCACAGTGCATATTTGGCACAGTGTATGGTGCATTGTAGAAGCCAGAGCTGGATTACATCATGTATGGGCCATGAGTAGAGGATGAGCAATAACAAACTTTTTTTTGCTTGTTTGTTCTTTGGAAGCTTCAGAGTTTTCTTTGATTAACTTCAATTTGAACTTTCTTCTTTATTGCACATTTCTTTTTATGTTTCAAAAAATACTTTCAAAATCATTCATTCTGAACTAAGTTCATACAATGTTACAGAAGAGAAACCCCCATGAAATGTGTATGCTTATCTGGAGCAGAAATAAATGGTTGCAAATAAAATATGTGGTATTCTTGCAGACCTAAGCACCTAAGTGACCTAAGTGATCCATGTTTTCTATCACCATACTTCATAACAATATAATAATGTATTTACATTGCTGAGGGATTAGAGTTTGTCCTCAGTGGTGATGGTTACCTGAGAGGAGAGCAGGTTACAGTCGATGTGAAGGCCCCTCCCTGTTTTTTGTCTCTGCAGAAGAGCAGCCATGATGGCCCCATGTGTGTACAGCCCAGTCGCCAGATCAGTCATTGCTACACCAGGTCTGACTGGTTCCCCACCCTGGCAGAGAAACGGAATGCAGGGACAGTTCTGCGTCACGGAACAAACACAAACGCACAAACGCACACAAGCCGGCAGACAGACATCTCACGATACACGCAAGCACACATGGCCACACGCTCAGGGATTTATTTATCTAAACGCGGACAAACAACCAGCTTTTCCCTCACCTCCGGCCCTGTGATATGCATCATTCCTGACACAGCAGAGGCGATGGAGTCATACCCGGGTTTGTGGGACATCGGTCCAGTCTGCCCGTATCCTGTCAACACATACACAGCAGCTGAAACACAAGAAAAGCTACAATCCTATTATAAGAGTTATAATCCTTAAGGAGCCCTATGGTATCCTTAATATGTCATAACCAAAGTAAATGTGTTACAATGCTTTGAAAATTACACTGGCAATGAACCTGAAAAATACCAGTTTATATTATGGATACTGGGATATTTAGATACATGGAAAGGTCATATTTAAGAGACTGGGGGATTGATTAAATTCAGACAATGGATTAACAAGGTAAACTACTATACATTTTTATGGTTAAGTTCAGTTAGTCTGAAGGAATTTTGGAAAGAGAAAAAAACTTCATTTTTGAACTGGAATCATACCTTAATGTCCTATGTAATTATTCAAAATTCTGAAGGCATTTTGTAGCAGTTAAACAATAACAAGACCAGATTAAAACCTAGTATATGGCTGGACCTAACACACGTGATCCGGCCGACCAATGGTGTAACTTCATCACTCAGTCAGTCAGTCAGTCAGTCACTCACAGACATTCGCGTTTGAAGGGCTGGCCCCGCTGTTGCGGTCCAGCCAAAAAAAACATGTCACATAACTTTTTCCTGCAAGTAAAAAGGCAGCTGAAAAACTTTGATGTTACAACATCCTCATCTTCTTCCATATGCCAAGCTAGTGTCACTGAGACCAAATCAAAATAAACAACCAAGGAGCAGAATACAGGGAAGCATATTTTACTTTCCAGGCATTACGTTTATGGAAAAAAAATGTGGTCACAAAAAAAAATAAAATAAAAATAAAACATTTGGGAAACAAACTGCTGAACACACAATGTTTTGGCAGAAGCCAACTGCCCTTCACTAAGGTCACGGGGGAAATTGACGCTTTAGAGCGATCGCCTAAACTTTTCTGATAGAGGGAAGAAAATTACAAGTGAAGGAACCAGATAGTGATTTGAGGATATGAAGTTACTTGTGGCACTGGTCTTAATATTATTTTTCACTTCATTTTACTTGCCTTTTGCCTATAATTCCACAATTTTGAATGCCAATCAGGAATTTCCATTCATCAGCATAATCACTGCAGCATCATTAACCAATTCAGGAATGCATATAATAGTGCTCTTTTCCCCCAAAATGCATGTGGCCAGCTGGAGTAACGTTTCACTCTGTAATCCAACTGGTAAACTGTGCAGATACGGTGTTGGCAGCTGAAACAGGCAGATTGCTGACCCCTCATCAACCAGAGCCTTGTGTAATAAGGCTGGGAAATCCCTGCCAATCAAAACCCTCTTTCTCTGGGATCAATGTTTTCTATTGAATTATAGAATAATATAATTCTGAGCACCTGATGGATTTCTACTGAAAACAAATCTGGTTCTGGGATTTTCAGTCTCTCAACCCTGATATATCAAATCCCATAGGCTGCTGATACAGGAGCCAACTCTAAGAGAACTCGAGTGAACTATGGCCTCCTAAAGTATAAAATAACAAAACACTGAGAGTCTGTTTAACTCCCCTCTATGAACAAGTATCTCCACTGGATGGACCACTCAGGAACACCGGTCAGACTACAAGAAAGTGGAATTATTCATAATAAACCAGAGACCGTTTCACTTCATTCAACTTCATACAGTGTAAGCTGCTAAAGTAGCATACATGTTCACAATCATTAGTGCACTCAGACTCCCCCTAAAACATTTTTAATTTGTTGTAAATAAATTAAAGCTAAATATGAAGCTGAAACACTTTGGTGGAGGGAACCTTCAACCCTGTACCACCAAACCTCAACCATCCTGAAGACCAAAAACATGTTCTTTCACACATCTTGTGATGCACTTGGACACATCATCAGTGATGTAACCTAGGGTCATCGGGTGTATCAGGTCATTCAACAATCATACACCCTTGCTGAGATCACCCAGCCTGGGTAGATCAGGCCCCAGCTTGTGTCCAAGTATCACCCCTCTTGATCCACAGCCACCTCGATGCCCTCTCTGCGGCCTCTATGGTGTTTCAAATTATTTGAAATGAGAACCAGCTTTCCAAAAAACGTGCTGTATATCTTATAAATGAAACAATTTCCTAATTTGCAGCAAGGAGCAATGTTGGGAATTTTGGAATGTTGGAGAACACATGATTACTCTGTGTAATACTTAGGATCACCTTGCAGACAAATACATAAACAAACATAGCAATCCACTGCAGTTTCCTAACTGAAAAATGTGTTTTCTTTAATAGGGTACAGATTCTCACATTCTAAAAAATATTTGACAAATTTCACAAGGGCCTTATAACACTATCAAATGCACTGGCAATGTTTACAATATTGGAACATCAGCAATGTTTTATAATACTCAGTTTATGTGTTTATCTACACATGACTTGTACCCAGTTTATTGGTGAAGCCAAGTCAAAAAATCACTCCTTCACTTTTGCTACTTAATCGCTCTGTGTCACACAACATATTCATATAATTATTTCTATTTTAAGTAGAATGTAATAGTATTCTATTTAAGATTTGACAAAGATCTGGCATAACAAAAATAATACATAAAGCTCAGTATGTATTTAAAGAAATATGTTTGTGCATTTAGCTTGACCATTCACGCAGGAAGAATATAGAAAACATTTAGAGCCATCTGACATTGTAATTATAAATTCTACTATTTTGTATTGTCATGTTCTTATCATTACTTTGTGACCCTGACTGAACCTTTGCACTTTCACCTATGCACAGAACAATAAATGTCAGCATTTACCCTCAAAATTCTGTGGTGAATGCGAATTCTTAGCAAATTATAGTATTCAGTTACAGGGCCTCTACCGAGGAGGTGGATTTGTGAGTACATTCTGTAGTGGGCTCAATCTGTGCAAAAGGCAGTGACACGTTTTACAGACGATGGCAATGGAGTTGCAAAATGGTGCAATTTTCCTCTCTTTCAAAAAGTTGGTCCCAGTGCTTGCTTCAATTAACTTCCCAGTATTGACAAAAATATATTGTAATTTTCAAGAACCCAATGTGAGCGATAACACAATGAGAATAGTTTAAAACTGCCATTTCCCTAGATGTATTTGACCCAGACTTATAGATGCACAGTCATCATTAAGTTGGAGATCTCCCTGCTTCAATCATTGCTGTAGCAGGATAGCTCTTCAGTGGCATGCTCATTAATGAGAATGTGTAAAACAATCCCGAGCTCATGGTCAGGTTTTTCAGAGGAACGTATGCGCTTTAACAGACCTCTGTACAATGCTACAGGTTGCACAGCAGTGATGCAAGAGTACAGTATAATTGGTGTTTCTAAAATGAGGAAACCTTTCATTAATCAAGCAGTTCTAGGAAATAAAGTCTTTCTAATAGACTGGAATACATAAATATAAATAAAATCCTTTTGAGGCAAGATTTTGTCAGTCATCTGCACTTCATTTCATTTTGGTTTTCCCATCCCTCCCCCAAAACATAATATCAGGGAATTCATTCATAATACTGCCAAGACGCTTGTATAACATGTATAGCATGCTGACAACCTTATTATTTGCAGAATTGTCAGAGAAAAAAGCTCTGTGGTCACAGCTGCTTAAAATATAAATAAAAATGTAAAAACTAGCCCTTCTAGGCATGCATCTTGACAGTGGAAATGTGCCCCTTATCAGATCCCCAAAGTGAGAACAGACTGTGTTTATGATGCTGACAGGGAGTCAAAGTTTGATAGAGACAGTGCTATTGTCCCAAACATTTACTGAGTTTTGTTTTTCCATATACAGTGTAATCGTGTCTTGTGTCATTGGAAAGCCGATGTCATGGGGAACAAGCTGGTGCCATTGATGGTGTGGTACAGTGGAATGTCTTGGAAGACCATTCATCAGCAGTAGTAAGCGAACAGTGGGCAATGCAAGTTACCAATGAGTCAGTAGCCAGCTGTGCTACAAAGGTTAACCTCTGACAGGCTTACAGAGACAACGCAAGCAGGGCCATTGATGTTACTGTTGTCCTGTTGTAATTGTGTCTTTCTTTGATGATTTGGGCTTTTTCGTTGATCCTTGGGTGTGTAAGGGGAAAAGTGAAATGATTCGGAAAGACTCATCAACACGATCTCCTGTGCGCCAGTCAGCAGTGCACCATTGCATATTCCCATTGTTGAACATACTGTACAATAAAAAAAATTGTATTCACATTATTTGACACTAAACCACTGCACACCTAGCAGTACTAAGATCAGAACATAAACATAGAACTCAGGATATCCGTAGCCCAGAGTCACTCGCCTATACACTAGTGTCATCGCAAGATGCATAGTATCCTTGTAGGCTACACAAGCCAGAGGAATGTTAGAATCTACCAATTTGATAGCAATCCATATAGATACGCACTACACAAGGAAAGCAGCTAGAGTCCCTCATGCAATCTCCTCCTATGCATAACTGTTAGCACTGAGGAAAAGTTTTATTTTGGAGTCAGATAATTGAGATAACATTAAGAGATCAAGATCAAGATCTTTATTGCCATATCAGTAAAAGGCAAGACAAACACGATCACTCAATTCACATACAAATGAAATTAATCCCATTCCAGTAGCACCAGGTAAGACTACATGTGTTCCTTCACCACTAAGATACCTCCGTGATTTGATGTGCATGAGGGGATTTAATTAACTCAATATAATCAACTTCTTTGATTATAACCCAGCTCTTATGGAGCTGGCATACCATGTAAAATGCTATTTTTGTAATGCTCAGAGCATCTGCTAAATGACTAAATTGTAACTGTAAATTACATAATTGGATCATTAAGCTTTTTATTTTAACCAATAAAAATGGAAAGAATTTGCTTGTTACCTTGACTATCAAGCTAGCACTGACATAAGGAATTGGTCCTTTGAATTAGGTGGCTCATTGCAACAATAATGAAGGGATTGTGCTTTATGCTGTTTGAATCAGCCCTCTGAAAGTTAAACAATTATTAGCCTAAACTGCACCTTGAAAGACAAACCTTGTTTGCCTTCTAAGACTCTGCCCACATATTTTGTGTCCCATTTCTAGAAGGCCCAGCTAAAATAAAGTTATCTGTTAACCCAGCAGTGTGCCTGACCACATTGTGGGTGAACATTTCCAATGGGAGCAATATATAGACCAAGTAGTTACTTAGCACACTAACGTAACATGTCCAGCTGACAACCGTAGGAAGAAAATCGTCAACCAATTTCTGGTTTCTGAACATCCTTGGATACCCTTCAGATTTTATAGCAAGAGGTACCACCTTTTTTCTTAAATAGTGCAATAGATGGTTGTGTACTAGTTGCAAGGGGCAGAGAAGTCTGGTCCAAGTCATACCTGAGATTGAGCAATACACCAATCTGGGAGCCACCTTCTGAACATCATCATACCCCAGACCCATCTGGGCTAGCTTGCCTGGGAGGTAATTTTCAACAAAGACATCACAAACTTCCGCAAGCTGAAAAGAATAGAGCACAGCATTGCATTTTTATATTTTTAAAATATCTCCAGACATGTCTTCAGTATAAATAATAATTTTACACAAATACATACTATCTACTTGCTTGCTACTGGTCTCTCTAGTGATCTTAACTAGGGCGTATTATAAGGTAGGTAGGTAATTTCCATAGGTTATGGGCTCATCGGGGTGAATATTTAATTGACGTTTGTCAATTAGCTGGCAATGGTCCTCAATACAGGTGTTGTTTGTTGTTTCAACAGCATTCACAGAGTCCACCCATGTGCCACTACCTACACATCATTTTTAATTGCCATCTCTTATCACAAATCTCTAAAGTGCCTTCTTCTCACTTCTTCTCTACTTGCAACCAATGCAATGAATTTTCATCATTCTTACTGTTTCGACTATTACTGGCAATCATAACAGGAATACTACCTATCTGAAGAACAAAACAGTATGATGTAGGGTTTATATGGGATTTTAATTTTAATGTTTGGAGTGCCAATACTGATGTAAATATTCTGATGCTATCTATTTAAGGCAATAATAATCAGTGTTTCCAGAATTTAATTTGTAGAATATTTCACAATTACACTATTTATTATATAACTTCACTTTCGTATCTAAATATAATCTGACACATGTAAGGAAGACATACAATTAATTTGAGAAATGTGACCACTTACCTCCAAAATTAGCTTTACTCCTCTTGGATCCTTCATATTTACAGCAATGCTCTACAGAAAATAATAATGCAACGGAATACTATTTTAAATTTGGTATACATTAGTGTTACTTGTGAAATTTCTGTTCTCTTTTTTTTTTAATTAAATAACCACAACAGTACTGAACTAAGCAAGCCCTACAAATAAAGCATCCTCATATTCCAACTGAGAAAGGGTATTTTAACAGACATATCACAGCAGCAGAGAAAGAATGTTCAGGTTCATTTCCAATTGAACTGCATTACCAAATAGGTCTTTGGTGTTTAAATCAAAGCATTGAATCACCCAGACACATTCACAAGGGATTAAAAACTACCTTTTTGTTCCGGTTGACACTAAGAAAATAAGCACTCTCACTCCCAACGAATGGGGGGCCCCACGCCCTGGTGTCATCTCCACCACCTACGAGAAATAATACCCATATGACAATGACGATGCATGCTTTACTACAGCAACTAAAGAGCTCATCATAAAGTAAAATGTTTCACAGATGTAGTCAAATCTGCTTGTTTCTGACAAATTCAGTCAGTTTTATGCATACAACTATCAGCCCATTCCATTTAAATATCACTAAACAGGGACTCCTCTGAAGTAGATGCTACTTACAGTAACATTTACCTTTAAGGTCATTTCATATTTCACATATTTTGGGGAGTTTATTATGCTTAAACCTTAAGGTTAATTCATTTACATAATGCTTCTCTCTGACAGAAGAAAGGACTGCAGTAAACATAGAATTTCATTTTCAAGCATGGGAGAATTCATCAAGATGGGATTTAAGGGACATCTTACCATCCACGGAGCTACAGCTCCTACAAACTCACCTGGTCTCTCCACTTTAATCACCTCAGCACCAAGGTCTCCCAGGATCATAGTTGCAAAGGGACCAGCCAGAACCCTACAGAACATTCCATACACTATTGTCAACCCCACGTGGCTCACGAGGTAGAATAGGACATTTCAGACAAACCATAACAGGCATGCTCATAATCTGATTAACGTTTCCATTCCTGACTGATTTGCAGTACAATGAGACCAAAAGGCAGTGGTGAGCATCTCTTCATAAGAGAAATGTTTAAACGGACCCTTAGAATTTTAAAACTAGAGTAAAAAGTTAAACAAAATTAAGAAAAAGTATACGAAATACAACAAGACACGCACCTTGTGATATCCAAGATTTTAATGCCGTCGAGTGGTTTTATATCTTCTGCACCTTTCGTCATACAGAATAATGGAAATTATAGCACTCGTATTATGCATTCATTCCATTACTGAGAAGGTGCATTAAGAATGTTTAGCCGTAGAACAAAGAAACAGGTTCAAAGACAGGAACCTTTTTTCCAAAATGTTGTGAGAGTTGGTGACCAATTAAATATTGCTTGCATTTGCCACTAACAACCTGTTGGCGTCCAAGATCTGAATTTTATTTATTTATGTATTTATTTATTTATTTATTTATTTTAAATCAACGGTGACTTGCTGCACACCGAATGTAAAACTTTTGAATTTTGGCGTTGGCATCGTTGCAGTGCCCGCATTAATGCATCAAACACCAAAACTGAATAGTAGGCTACACAATTTAGGTACCCTACATAAAAAAGCAATACCTAATAGCTTATAGAAATTCAATAAAATATTAATACAAAATTGATGTAACTGTCTAGTTATAGTTAATTAATTTGCAAGATAGCTGAAGTTGTTAAAGTCTGCAAAACAGGACTAATTATATAAATGTGAAATTTAAAATCGGTACCTGGCTGCGTGCAGGCGAGCAGCCTTCTGTAAGTTAGACATGACTTCTGCATTTGCAGAAGCTGTGAAGGACGCGGTATATTCACACTGCATGTGAAGCTCTTTGCGAAAGCTGACGCTGCCGACATCTTGTCCGAAGTAACTTTGGTTACTGTTTACTTTGGTGATGTTGCGTCGGGAAAAGGAGAGAGAGTGGTGAAATAAAGAAACCGGAAGAATACTAAACACGGAGGAGGACCATAGAGCGTACAGAAATATGGACCACGAGACCTGCGCGTACCTGTTGTGAACACCTTCTGTGGTTTTGACTGAATCGGACTAGCTTTATCATATTTTTGACAGTGGTAGACATTATTTATTTATTTATTTATTTATTTATTTATTTATTTATTTATGAGTAAGCCTGGTCCGTTTCTCGAATGCAGTCGGCGACGTGGTCGTCACTTCTGGCATTGAGAGATCACATTTTATGTTACAAGCATTAAAAACTGTGATACAGATCATAACAAATACAGAAGTAGCCTATTATTATCACTTTTAAACAGTTACGTTACATGAGAAAAAATTAGTTACATTAGCCTACATGTATTGACGCATGTTTTTTCCCCTTCAATTTTGAAGTTCAGGTGTGGTCTCTGAAGAAATTATGCCAGCACGAGGGACTGATTTCTCACGGAATCGGCAATTTAATTCATTTATTCATTCTTTCATTCATTCATATGCATGCATGCCAACTGCTTTAAAGCGAAAGAGAATGGTTTGGTGTGATTTTAGTCAAAGCCAACGATTTTGCCAACCCTTAAAAACTCTTTTTTAAAAATTAGTCTTTTTGAAACGGGAAAAAATGTATCCATGTCCACACATTAGGCCACATGGAAATTATACGGAAATTCTTCAAAAACATGTAGCCCAATATTTATTACGGAACAGAAGTAGGAACCTTTCTACGCGGCACCAGTTTCCACTTGGAGCTGCGAGTTATCGTTATACTTCCTGTTCCAAGCAAAAAGCTCATGTTATAAAAATGGCGGATGTAATGAATGTGGGAGTAAATTTAGAAGCATTTTCACAGGCAATAAATGCAATCCAGGCGCTTCGTTCAAGTGTAACTCGGGTTTTTGACTCTTTGAAGGATGGAATGAAAAACAAAGAAACACTGGAAGGACGTGAAAAAGTTTTCATCACTGAATTTCAGGATAACTTACAGTCGGTAAATCGGGACCTGAATGAGTTGGAGCGGCTCAGTAACCTGGTTGGTCGACCTTCTGAAAGCCATCCCCTTCACAACAGTGGCTTGCTGAGTCTGGATCCTGTTCAGGACAAGACTCCATTCTATAGTCAGCTACTGCAGGCATATAAGTGGTCAAATAAGTTGCAGTACCATGCTGGTCTGGCTTCCAGTCTTTTGAACCAGCAATCACTGAAGCGCTCTGCGAACCAGATGGGTGCGTCTGCCAAGAGACGACCCAAGGTCCAGCCCAGCACCCTGGTCCTGCCTCCACAGTATGTGGATGATGTTATATCAAGGATCGGTCGAATGTTTCCGGATATGACAATTGAACTCTTTAGACCGAATGGAACATCAGCAGTACTTCTGGTAACTTTGGGGAAAGTACTGAAAGCGATTGTGGTGATGCGAAGCCTATTTATCGATCGCACTATTGTGAGGGCATTCAACGAGAACTTGTATACTGAAGATGGCAAACTGGACATCTGGTCAAAGTCCAACTACCATGTTTTTCAGAAGGTTACAGATCATGCCACTACTGCTCTGTTACACTACCAGCTGCCCCAGATGCCTGACGTGGTTGTGAGGTCCTTCATGACCTGGTTGAGAAGCTTTATCAAGCTTTTCCAAACGCCATGCCAGCGATGTGGCAAGTACCTGCAAGACGGACTGCCTCCTACCTGGAGAGACTTCCGCACCCTGGAGGCCTTCCATGACAGCTGCAGACAGTGAAAGATACAGCAGGCAGATCATTTCATCATGAACTTTCAAGTACCACCACCATTATCTAATAGTGTTTATACTCCAATATCCCTTGTACTTTGTTGATTTATCAATACATGTTCTGTTTAATATTTTTCATTTCGCTCAGCAAATATTTAGCATATTGAAAAAAGTGCATTTTTGTAGTTGTAATAAAATTTAATTATAGATTGATTATAATCGCTGTTTTTATAATAAACCTGGCTATACACAGAAGTATTGCTTTGAACAAGATGTTGCCCAGCTTCAGTATCTCAACAAACCTCTGAAATAAAGAATACCTGCTTGTTGACAAAAATAAATGAATAAATGTACTTCCTGTCGCGACTCGTCGATTGAGACAGTGGTGCTTTTGAAGAAGCAAATATCATTGACGAGGTAGTTTTTCTGTATACTTCGAAAACAGCTTTATAGCGTAACAGCTTGCGCAGGTTTCCAATAAGCTGCACCTCAGGGTGGAACAGACAAGTTTTGCGAAAGAATAACTGACGTTGACTGCAGCTATGGCTAAATCTTCTCTCCCACAATGCACTGATAGCTGTAGGCTACAGTCACTTAAACATAACTTGCGATTTGAATCTGTGTCATTCAAGAGGTGATTTGGAGACTAAATGATGTATGTAGAGGCAGATATAACTGTACTAGTATTAAGGCAATGCTATTTTAAAGAGGCAGATTAGTTTTTGTTTATATAATTGTCTTTGCTGTGTTTCAAGCTTGCGCAAGGTTATAAAACGGGTAGTTCCGCCACTTCATGCCCAACAACACTCGCTAAACCCTACCGGCTCTCACATCATGTCGCTTTTTTGTCCATTAGTTTTATTTCTTTATGAACATGGACACCACAACCTATTCAGCGCACATAAAACATGTAAGAAGTCAGGTGCCTGCTTTTAGATTAGCCATGAAATTGTCTAATTTAGATTTTTTTTGTGTGTGTGAAAAGGTGCACCTGTATTATGGTGGAAGTGGCATTCTAGTCTGTTGGGTACCTGCAGACCAGCACGTTTTATTTTATTTATTTTTTGGTGTGAATTATGTTCAAAGTGAGCGTTACAGTTGGACAAAGGCAGAATACAGCTCAGTCTGCAGTGACATCTGCTGGCAATCACACATCTTCAGTTTGCCATCAGTGCATTTGCAGTTATACATTTGCATGTATACATACATTTATATAACACAATTTAAATAAGTCCAATTAGCCATCTAATTATTACAGTGCCAATTTACAGATAAATCTATAGGTAGCCTGTACCACGGCAGTTGTGACGCTTAATGTCTATCATCGATTAGGCTAAGCATCAAAACTACTTTTTAGGTTTGAGAGCATTTCTGGCCAAATCCTTATTTTGGTGCATTTTATGTAGGTATATGGGACATCAGCTCAACTATTCAAGATGACTTCAGGACAAAAACCTCTACAGAAATTCCAACAAAAAGGGACTTGAAAATGTTAGGATCGAGTCATTTCGTAGCATAATGAACAGACAGTCAATCCCCACTTCAGGATCAGCCCCTAAGTGACATTACATGGCCTCCCTCCCTTGCATATTGTGCATTTTTCTCCCAGCTAGAAAATGTAAAAAATGTAGATATGCACCTTGAAGTATGCACCTTGAATAGTGCAGTTATTGCTGCTGTGATACACAGTGCCATTGACATTTCAGGTGAAGTCCATATTTGCCATTGTGTTTAAATTGAGATTTTGCTCAAAACATTTGTGTATATACATGTGCAGTAGGTCAGGTATAAATCTAAATATATTGCATATTCAGGGCAGGCTACCTAGGAAAACATATAAGCCATTGTACAGCATTGTAAGAAAACCAGCTATATATATTTTTTCTTACTGATGATTACTTACCAGAGAAAAACAATTTGTATCTGATTTACTTTATGTATGTCATGGTGGCCAAAAAAGGTCTTAAGAAAAGCAGTCCGCATTGTCTAGAAAATAAAAACAATAATTTTAATTTGCATTTCTTTATTAAACATTTGCGAGAAAGAAAATTCAATGTACAAAAAGACATTGCTGTCAATCTCCTTGAATTTGGATTAGTTTTTTTTTTCTTTTTACTTGCCATCAATTACAACAGTAATAGGCAAGACAACTCTGTTCTGTAACTTCCAGTAAAGGTTTTTCTGAAACCAACAGTCCTTTAAAAAATTCTCCAGAGAGAAAACCAGTCAACCAATCTTTCCTGGTGTTAAAATAAAATTGGTTCAAATCAATAGCACAGGCTAATTCAAATCTGCACGTAGATGGCTCATAAATTTAACCCCTAATCAGATTTTGACCACTATATTCAGCAGTGGAAAATCTTTTAATACTAGTCTGCCCACAGGCAACTGAGGAAGAGGCTCAAGTACAGATACAATTACCTGGCATGTTAAACGTACTCAGAACAGGTCTGATATTAATTGAAGACAGCAGTAGAACAGATTAAAACAAGTGGGTAAGCATAGGAAAAGCCCTCAATCCCCAATTACCCCCTTCCCCTGTTCACTGTCTGCCATTCCCAAACAGGGAAAAAATGTTTTGACTCAACAATTTTTTAATTATTACAAATCAAGTCTGCTCTTTTTCCCCCATTAGTCAGGGCCTGAGAAGGTTAAACTTGTGTCGTTTCAAGTCTTCCATTACTGGTTTCTGCCCCCCCTGCCCCCCTCCTCAAAAGGGTAGGCCTCGACCCCGGATTGCCGCTGTGTTCATGTGCGGCATGAACCCAGGGGGGAAAGGGGGCACCATGGGCTGCGAGGGAGAGCCCCACCCCTGACCCGGAGGGGGATGCAGGGGAGGGGGCAGGCCGTCCTGCCGGCTCAGGCCATGGTTATAGGCGTGGATGCTGGCGGGGTGCGGGTGGCCCTCCACAGGCAGGGGGCTGTGATTGTACTCGAAGCGGTGGTCCTTGTCGCCACTGAACACCAGGCCGGACCCCGCGGCCCCCCTGGTAGCCACCGGCCCGCCGTGCGGGTAAGGCTCCTGGTAACCAGGGGTGTGCGGGCGGGCCGTGGACGAGGAGGGCGGCGGGGGCGTGTGGCTGAACATCTCCCTCAGGGAATGGGCGGGGAGCCCTCCCCCCAGCATCCCGCCCAGATAGCTCGCTCCAAAGCAGTCGCCGGGGTAACCTGAGGAGGGGAAGGGAGGGGGAAACGGGGGGTAGCTGCTGTCTCTGGCGTAGTCGTTGCCGTAGTTGGGCCCCTCGGGCTGAGCGGGCTGAGGAGGGGGCGGGGGAGGCGGGTAATCGGGCTCGGGTGCCTGTCCCCCGTCACCGTCCGTCTCGCCGCCGATGGGCGGCGTCAGGCCTGCCCTGCCCCCGCTGTCGGCACTGGCTGCCTGGCGGTAGTCCAGGTCTTCGCAGGCAGGCGGTGGGGGCTCCGGGGGCTCGGGGGGTCTCTGGTCCGGAGGGAGGATGTGCGGGAGATCCAACGTGTCGGGAGGCAGTGGGGGATCGGACATACCACCGCCCTCAGAGGCTGCAGGAGGGGAGAAGCAAGCTGGTTTAGCACAGTTTCAGCCATTGAAGAGTAGCTCTTATGGAATGCTTTTTTTAATATTCTAAGCCAGTGTTCTAGAACTCCATTGCTTAGAATTGCCAGTAGTGATTGTTACATCAGCATTAGAATGTTCAGTCCAGACCATTCTAATCACCAACTTGTGATCCTAGAAACCTTAGGAGAGGTGACCTAATGGCAAACTGGAGGACACCCCTATTTACCTGGCGAGACAGGGCTGGGCTTTGGAGCCTGCCGTGCCTCCGAGAACTGTTCCGAGCCACCCGCCCCGACCACAGGGGGAGCAGCTCCATCCCCCCCATCCCCGTCGGTGCCGGGTTCCTTCCTCTGCATCTGCTGGACCTTGAGCAGCTGAGCCATGAGCGCGGTGAAGGCGCCCTGCGTCACCACGGACGCCCCCTCCCCTTCCAGTTTGCCGGGCAGGGGAGGGGTGCGGGGCGCGCCCCCCGGCTGGGGGGGTTTGGGGGGCTCTGGTGGGGCGGGGGGCTCGGTCAGGACACTGGCAGGCATCGAAACCTTGGTGAGCTGCTGCAGGGTCTCAGGGTTCATCCTGATGTTCATGACCTGGGCGAGCTGCGCCATGTTGACCGAGCTCTTGGACCGGAGCAGGTTGAGCAGTACGGTCAGCTGCTCCTGCGTCAGCTGGGAGCCGGAGGCTTTCGAGTCTGCAGGGAGGGAGATGTCCGGACACCACAGTCAGTCAGCACTGAACAGAACTTTACTATACCAAACACATGAATTCAACTATTGCAGTTGTCATTTTCTGTAGATTTAGCTTGCCTGCTTTTAGATATGGTAAGCACTGTAATAATTTCAGCAGTTTAAGAAAATCAAAACAAAAGAGATGACAATGCCAATACGTCCTCCAAGTAAATGCCAGCTCAGCATCTAGCCTTGAACCAAAATGGACGAAGGGTAAAGGCTAGCCTCTGACAGAGGGTAGCGCGACGCTAGCGCTTGGGCGTACGGGGCACTGCGCGGGATCCACTGACCCAGCAGCGCGGAGGCGGCGTTGCTCGGGGGCTTGTGCTGGCCCGGGGCGGGGAGGCCCTGGGGGGTGCCGCTGCGGCTGTCATCCGGCCCCAGCTCTTTACGGGGGGCCTTGGGCGGGGCCGGCTGTTCGGGCGCCTGCCTCTGGCGCCGCCTCTTCTTGCTCCACAGCTCGTGACAGTCCTGCCACAGGGGGAGGCTGGGGAAGAGAGGAAAAGGGGCCAGGGGGGGTCTGGTCAGTACCAGCTGTAGAACGTAGACCTTAAGTCCATCAAACAGCCATTATGACTCACGTCTCATATGGCGCACAGAACATTCAAGAATGCATAACGGACCAAATGCGTAACTAATAAGGAATGTCTAACTGAAAAATATTTCCAGCAGTCACTTTGTCGTCACCTTTTAACTCAAAGATAAAAAAAACTTTTGGAGAAATGTTTTCATGCAAATCCAAGTCGGTGACAGGTAATCAAGACTGTGATACTTTAGTCCAAAAATTGCAAATCTGGGAAAAAAGGGAAGAAAATCTGGACACACTCAATGACCAGAAGATCATGCTGGAAACCACATTAGGCGAAGAGAACTACTAATGAGGAGAACCCTAAAAACATGCCTCTATTTGCCTCGTCTGTAGAAATGCCTTCATTATCTTATCTACAAATACAGCTTGAGCAGGTGAGCCATGAGCGCGGGTGAAAGTGAAGAATTCGCTCTGAGAAAATACGACACATACTCTGGTGTTGGCATCTTGGCTGGGTCCACGTCTTTGAGGAAGTCGCTGTTGAGAGCTTGCTCGGCCATGCAGCGCTTGCTGGGGTCCAACGCCAGCATGTGGTCAAACAAATCCAGGGCTGCTGGGGGTATGCTAACCAAGGAGAGAGTTCGGTCATCTCATGTGAAAAGCAAGCCCATTTTAATGATTGCTACAGCGTGTATTTACACAGAGCACTATTAATTTACCATTTGAAGAGTAGGTTTATTGGAATGTTTTTTCAAAAGTAACAGTAGTGATTGTTACATCAGCTTAAGAATGTTCAACTAAGAACATTCTAATCAAATAATTGTGATCTTACACCTTACAGGGTTAAAGATGGGTACATACAACGCAAACTCTTCCCGTAACCGTCTTCGATACGGTTTCTTTGGTTTCATGGTGTTGAAGTATGGCAGCTTGATCACGTCCGGCCACACGGCAGGGCTGGGGCTTCCACAGATTCGGCTATAGAAAGGGTCAGAAGGAATTCCGCCATCATAGGCTGGTCAGCTTCAAAACTGACATGCCAGTGAAGACTGAAGTACGCGCTGGGAGTTTAGGTGGGTGTTATTCATGCATCTCATCATTTTTACAATTTGAATTAGGTTGCGTTCAGATTTAAAAAACAAAAAAAGAGAATACAAGACGTTTTGGCCCTTTATTGACAGCAGACCAGCTTACCTAATGAGCTCCAACTGGGCAAGCTCCTGGTTGGCCTGAAAGATAGGCTTCTTTGTAAACAGTTCTCCCAGAATGCAACTGTATTGAGAAAACAAGACAGCAAGAAAGAAATTATATATAAATTAAACTGTGGAAGGAGTACTGCTGAACCACTTCCAAAGTGGGGAACCCTTTCATATAAATTCATATATATATATATATATATATATATATATATATAAACCTGAATTAATAACTACAGAACTACCTGAAAAGGGTTACCATCATATTACCATGCCTCATACTATCCACGAAGAGGTTCCTCTTACCCACAACTCCAGACGTCTATGGCAGACGTGTACCTCTCCTCCCCCAGTAGCAGCTCTGGCGGCCGGTACCACAGTGTGATCACCTTATTAGTGTAGGGACGACTGGTGAACACACACATCAATTAACACGTCAGTTCATGAGCCTTTTTCTGATGCTACAGCAAATCTGTTATCAGCTATGGACAACGGAGGACAGACAAACAAAATTACACAAGAGAGAATTAAAATCACCAAACTCTCCAAGTCAGGGGTGTCCAATGTTATCTGAAAAGGGCCGCTGTGGGTGCAGGTTTTTGTTTTAGCCTACCACTAAGACACCCGATTCTACTCATCACTATTTCGGTCTTGACTGAAGACCATGATTAGTTAATTCGTTGAATAAAGTATCTTAGTGGTGGGCTAAAACAAAAACCTGCACCTACGCCAGCCCTTTTCAGATAAGATCGGTCACCTCTGCTCAAGGTTATGACAGTGGTTCTATACCAACATGCACCACACATGGGGGCCAGAATGAGTTTCATACCATGAACTACTCACCTATAAGCATGTTGTAAACTTTTTTTGTGATGCAGTAGCAATGATTCATGCAAGTTAGATTCTCTCCTTCTAAATATAAAAGTTTAATAAAAAAGATTTATAACATCTTTTCTCTCCCTGGCCAACTGATCTGAAGCCGGCCAAGATGTAACAAAGGACAGCTGCTAACTGAGGCCTACACTGTAGATATGAAAAGACAGAATAATACTTATGGGATAATAACTACTCGCAAACTACTCGGTCCTAACAAAATGCACCAGCTCCTTTCTACTGTACAGGAGAGCACGCTGTCTCTAGATCGCAGAGAAAACAGAGTATGACAGTATTACTTTGACAGACACCTGCATATGCTCCCAGAAGAGGTTTAATAACTCCCCAGAAATGTTGTAACTGCAAAATATTTTTGGCAAAAACAAGTCCATTAATTTGATGGATATTTTAAATATGAACCCTTGTGCAAAAATATCAAAGCAAGGCTGCTATAGTCACTAATGTTTATATTTATATTAACTAGTGTTAATATTTTATAACTTTCTCCTCCTTTAATACATTATGTAAATCAATGTTGCAATCCATCAGCTAATGAACGCTTGCTTTGCTCAATAATGAAAGTTCAATTTATCAACTATGAAATTAAAAAAGAGGACTACTTTCGTGAGACCCCTGCAATGTCTACCAGGCCGAATTACATGTTTTACAAATTACAATTATTGCATTAATATAAACAATGCATTACATATAATATTAGATATTTGTATTAATGAGGCAGGGAGAGAAACACCTGCTCTTGTGGGATTTAGATTTTTAGGTTAGTTCCTTGAATTGACAAGTTGATTATGTTACTATTCAAATACCCACTTATGTATTCTCAATTACTAATGTATTTGTAATTACTAATGTATTAGACTTGTACATTCTGAACTCCCTTCTGAAGACCATAAGCTATTATTTATCAAATGTGCTTTTGTTTGATTTAAAAAAACAAAATGTTCTCTTTTTGTGTCCAAAATAAAAGGGTTGACAAAGTTATTTTGAATGAAAACTAGAATGAGCTAGGCTGGTCGTTTGTTAGCTGGGAGTTGTTTTGATGTTGATATACATGAATGGCCTTTATACTTCTCTTCTTCAGGCTTTTCACATGGATACAATCAGTATGCATTCAGAAATTTGGTTCTTGATTAGTATAGTTAACCTGCACTGTTGCTACAGTGATGCAGCATCTATACTTGCTAGTCAGGGAAAGTTGTTAGCCAGGTCTGCCACTACTGCTCATATTAATCATATGAACTTGTATTTCTCCTACATTACAAATTGCCCTAGATACGAGTGTCTGCTAAATTAATATGATGTAATGCAATATGTAGTGTTTACTATGTAAGCCCAACCACTTAAGGAATTGGTTTGAATTTGTTTTGCTTACATAGTTGCCCATCTATATCACAAACTGAATATGAGTAATACCATCTTAAGAATGCAGTGCTTCAATGAACAGCTCAACAGAGACTACTGAGAGATATTGCTAATGTAGTACAGACAAACTGACAGTATAAATGTAAACTGAGAATTTACCTTTCTTCAGAGTTATAGAGTCGCGCCAGGCCAAAATCTGCAAGCTTAATCTGCCCCCTAGAGGAACCAAAGAACATAACACTAGTCAACCACAAAATACTTTCATGGTCAAACCTGGTTTCAACCAAAATTATTATTATTATTTTTTCCTTTTTTCTTTCTTTCAAAGAACATCTTGCTCCCCACATTTGCAGTTATGTCATGTGAAAAATACAAGCATGAGATAACCACAGTAACATTATGTAGTCTTATGAAATATTCTTTTTGCCCAAAATACCAATTTAATGTTTTCATTATTGGAGCATGTTTTATTAATTTCTGCTCAAAACACCAATGTTAGTAAAGCTCAACTTATGATTGTCTCAGTTAGTTTGATCCCACAAATAATTAAGGCTAATTTACAGTCTCACAAAATGAAATAAACATACTTTGGGAACATTTGTCGCAAGATCCACCGATTTCAAAAACTGATACCCTTTTATAAGTTTATAAAAAAAGATCACTGCTGTGCTGATGTGAAAAGCTGATTCAAACTCCCAATCATACTTGTTATTGAGAAGAATATTGGAGCACTTGATGTCTCTATGCAGGAAGTTCTTCTTGTGGCAGTAGTCCAGGCCCTCCAGCAGTTGCCGCATGAAGGACTTGATGTGGCTCTCATTGAAGTGGACCAGGCCAGACTCCAAAAGCCCCATCAGGTCATGGTCCATGTATTCAAACACCAGATAGAATGCACCTGGGCAAACCGTAGTGTACATGAGTGAGAGCTAGAGCACAAAGCACAAGAAAGACTACAGTAGCTGCTAGTTTGAAAACAGACTGATGCGGTGGTGTAAAATAAGCAGTATACTTTTATTTAAAATCTCATGATGTGATCACATCACATCATAGCTATCTCTGTATATTAGGCAACAGTGGCATGACATTTGCCCAATTTTTCTGGTTACAGCAAACTACCAATAGTGGCTTTCGTAACTGTCAGACTTTTTTGCCTTCCTAGAGGATGCCCTTGCAACTACGCTTGTGACAAATTCACTTTCCTAGCATAGCTGACGTATCCATCTCAACATGTGCAAGTAGGCCAATCAAGTACCACCTACAATAATACGTACCCTTATCGTTCCTGAAGTCAACAGCATCCTCCTTGTCAGTGACAATCTCCTTCATGTTGATGATGCTCTTGTGGTTGAGCTGTCTCAAGATCTTGATCTCGCGGATGGCTGTGATGGGAAAGCCTTCCTTCTCGTTATCCAGCCGAACTTTCTTCAAGGCCACCATTTCCGCTGTAGAGTAGGAGATGGATATGCAACAGATGTTCACCGGATTCCATTTTTGCTTGCAACAGGCAGCAACCATCTGAATTAAGGTTATATTTAAATCTAGCATTCCCTCTTAGATTACATGTTGGTCAGGTGGTGTATCCATCATTATGAAGCTAATATCCTAATATTCTTCGAACTTTACAATAGTAGTGGTGCCTCTTCACATTTGCAGAATGTGACTCTAAAGGCCATATATCCTTACAGGCTTGAAACAGGATGAGGTCACATTTATGGCTAGTTTCTTTCTTTCTTTCTTATTTATTTATTTATTCATTTTTTGCATTCCGTTAAGCCACCAAGCAAACTACATCTTACTTATGTCCATGCTTATTTATGACATTATCCTTTATCAAATAACAGGCCTTGAGAAGCATTGCCGTTGTTAGAAATACTACATAATATGACTTAAAATGTCCAAAACTTTAATGTAATATCAAAAAACTGGGATTTGCAGTTACAGCTCCTGGCATAGAAAACACCAACATAAAAACACCAACATCTTGTGCATGTGACAGATATTATTTTAACTCACATTAAAGGGCTGGTCTCTGAAAAATTAGCTTTTTTATTTAACTTAGATATACCTAATCTGAGCTTAATATCTCTTTTATTCATCTCCAGAAAGCCCACAATATTTGACACGAAGGAACTGAATGTTGCAGTAAATCTGTATATTCAAACCAAAAGGTGCATCTATAGAAACATGGAGCTGAAAAATAAGTGAAAATAGAAATGAAAATGAATAAATAAAATAAATAATTTGCTCACACTGGCTTCTGAACCCTGGATTCAGTGACTGCATTTACCCAAAATTTAACCTGTACACTAAAATACATTTATTAATCACACTTTCCCATTCACAGAGGATGGTCTTACCGGTGTCTTTGTCTTTAGCCTTGTACACCTGGCCATAGGTGCCTTCGCCCGTGATCCCAATGATCTCAAACTTGTCCACACAGCGCTTTCCCCAGTCAATCTCCATCTCTTTGATTTCACCAAACCGAGGTCCACATATCCTGAATAGGGAATGAAAATAGTTCTGATGATACAGGTTTAACTTGTGAGTGAGGAGAGATCACCAGGGCAGACATGTTGACATGTAGGCATATGAACAAACCACAGCAACAAAGGGTTTGTAGACTGTGCTGGGATTCTGGACACATAGTACCAGGACCAGATGAAAGTAACTCCTGAACTTTCTTGGGCATATTATATTACATTTATATCACTGTCCCAGTTAGCTAGATCTTTTTATATGAAAGGACAGCAGACAGTCAGGGCTGTTGAATTTTTTTTTTTTTTGCTTTATTCATACATGGAGAAAGTAGAGAGCATAACAAGGATCACAGCTCAGGACGTGCAATGTCGGGTGATCAAACCCCCAACAGCATGGGAGGGGATTCCTATACACGCGTATATAGTAGTCAGCTAAATAGTACCTCACAACACATCTTGCCCGTTAGCTAGCTTTAATACAAACTGTGACCAGCACCAAAGAATACAAGAAAGTAAACACTATCTGCAATTTGATTTTTGCCAAGACTATTTTTGTGACATAACAGTAAAGACCGGTGCAGAGGACAAAGGCGAAGGAGCAAGTCAGGACGCACTTGGGCCTATGGCGGAGCCCGAGGGTTTTCCTGTCTTCCGGGGAGCTTCGAGGAGAGCTGGAGTCGCCGCCCGGTAGCTCGGGGGGCAGGGGCAGGTCGCTGAGGAGCTGCCGGGACTTCTGGTCCGCCGCCTTCTTCCCCATGCGTGGCGGCAGGCAGTCCTTCAAGCTGTAGCCCCAGACAGCGAGACAGAAAGCCAGGGAGGGAGAGAAGAGCAGTCAACACGCTGGGTTTCACTGGTGCTCAGGACGCAGGGCAGGGACAAAACATTACGCTACAGTTTCAAATGGCAGCAGTGAAGAGGAACGTAACCTCCTGCCACTTCTTCCATGAGCAAAAATGCTCAACACCAGCTCAAAAGCAGGGAACAAATCAATTACTGTACTAATACAGCAGCATGTGCAACTAACGCTGTCCATGGAGCATTATGTACAATTCTGCATTACCTCAAATGTTCTGTCTAGAGGAATTTGACTTCCAAGGACAAACAAATTCCTGCTAAAATTGAGCGACCAAGGCTTGGTGCAGGGCTATTAGGAAGCGAGTGGCACAGTTTCCACCAAAACTTGAAAACTGCTTTTTACACAAGAATTTTATTCATAGCCATTAAAATTTTTTATTTTACATTAGATGTGATGTGTCCAAAATTAGTGCAGATGATCCCAAAACCCAATACCTGATGTGGTTCTATAAAAACTATTTCACTTGCAACTTCTCAGTGCAGTGAATATAATTTTTTTTTATTCACTGGTTTACAGAGAATAAAGCCCTTTATTTAAATTTTCCTGATTTGTGCTATTTTGCAATACCACAATACAACTTTTCAAAGTTTGGTTATTGTCGAGACAGCTAGAGCCTACTGAAAGAAACCTAGTGAAAAACCTTTTCCTACTTACAAAAAAGGGGAAAATAAATGGTACGAAAGCAAACACAACCAGTAGCCTAAATGAAGCGCAGGAAAATTGGTAAGAACACAGTCTCAGTCACAGAAAATATAATGTTTCTTAAGAAAATAATTAAATCCATTGTAGGGTTACCAGCCTGAACCTTGATAAAAGCACTTTCTCTAAAGAGGAAACAGGCTTTCTTTCAGTTTCACCCACACCATTTAACCAACTGTCAAATCTGAGCCAAGAAAAAAATACCTCAAATTCCAAGAAAACAAGCATTCAAAACCTATACAGCAACACCTAGAAATGAACCTGAAAATAAATCCTCAACTATGATAAAGTTTTCCTTGAATGGTACAATGTTTTTGGTTTGCTTGACTCTTCATACTCCTTTAAAGTACGTGCAAATATTCAAATACTAAAGAGTGCAGCTGAAGTCAATAAATTCCATTATTTAAGTTAAGAGTGTATAGGTTAGCAACTTTCTGAGATGAGAGCTGTCCATTTTATTTTCTGCTTTATGTTTGTGTTTCAGTTGGTTCCCCATAAGTGTAGCATGGCTCACTCACCTGTCCGGTCCATCCAGGTGCTCAAGGAGGCCTGGGGGCATGGGCAGGGAGGCCAGTGTATGGACGGGTGAGTCAGTGGAGTGCTCTTTGTCCTTCCCCTGTGTCTGAGCAGAGGGCTTCCTCTTGTCCTTGAGTTGCTGGGAGGATGAGTCATCCCTCCCCTTGTTCTCTTTGCTGGGCTGGGGGAGCGGCGCCGTTCGCTTGGGGGGGCAGTCGACGGGGGACTGAGGCCGGCTGGACACAGGGGTCCTTGGCCCCTTTTCGGTCGGAGGCGGGGATGGGGGCCGGGACTTCTTGATGGCATGGCCGGGGCTGGGGCTCGGCTGGGGGGCGCCGCTGGAGGAAGATCCCTTCGTGGGCGTGGAGGCGTTGCTGGAGCTCTTGGCCCGGGCGGCGGCCTCGGCCGCCTTGGCCTTCTTCTGCTTGCTCAGCTCCGCGGCCAGGCTGCTCTTCAGCGTCAGGGTGCTGGGGGAGAGGCTGGAGGGGCGACTGCGCGAGTGGGAGTGCCGCGAGGGGTACGGGCTGCGGCTGCGGGACTTCCCGGCTTGCCTACGCGGGAGAGAGAACGGTATCGGGACAGCGTTTAAGCCGCGCTGCAACCAACACATCCATAAAAACCACCAAACCACCCGCATGGCAGCTGGCTGTACTGCCATTACAAAAGCACTGAGGGCAGGTCACAAATACAACATAAAGGAGGTTTTAAAATTTAGCAGTTAAATCAAACGTAGGCCAATCCAAAATGTAGGCTATATATTTTCCAAAAAACTAACAGTTTTTGCAGCACAACAGTTTATATATTTAATGCTTCACAACATCTTTCATGAAATCAAAGGTATGCATATCAGGGGCTGCCTGGTGGCACATCCGGTTAAAGTTCACTTAGGGGATTTTTTTTTTTTATGTCGTTTCACTTTTATAGTGTACGTGTTCAATGACCCAGACAAGTGTTTTTGTGATGAAAGATGTTTAAGATATTTAGAGAAGTTTCTGACAACTTGCCAGCTCTACACAATTGCAGAAATGCGGTGCAGTCTGTAAGCGTTTAGTGACACAACTCTTGTAGTTTTGGCACATCGGATTTGAAATTAAATAATGGATATGAAGTTAGTAATCTGTCATGTTCCAAAGACTACCATAATGAGAAGACTACACCAGCATAAACATCAGTGTTCATCACAAGATGCCAACCAATGATAAGCCTCAAGAACAGAATGGTAGGAGTTTGCTATAAAGTAGACTACATAAAAAACTGTAGAGCTATGGAACAAATTCTTAGACAGATGAGTTGATTATTAACATGTACCATGGAAAGAGGAAAGTGTGGACAAAGAAAGGAACATGATCCAAAACCTGCCTCCACCTCTATGTAACATGGCAGATGTATTGTTATGGCTTTGGGCATGTATAGCGGCTCACTTGTCTTTATTGATTAAGCGACTGCTGATGGCAGCAGCAGAAAGAATTCTGATGTACACAGAAACATCTCATCTGCTTAAATCTCAAAATTCATTGGACGGCACTTCCCCTTGCAGAAGAACAATGGGCCAAAACATACTGCTAAAGCAACCAAGGAG
Source organism: Anguilla anguilla (assembly GCF_013347855.1). Taxonomy (NCBI): domain Eukaryota; kingdom Metazoa; phylum Chordata; class Actinopteri; order Anguilliformes; family Anguillidae; genus Anguilla; species Anguilla anguilla. The sequence goes on along the minus strand of NC_049204.1, from coordinate 14,553,024 downwards.
TTTTTCCAAAGTTAAAAAGTGGAATGTTTTTGACTGGTCAAGTCAATCACCTGACCTGAATCCAACTGAACATGTATTTGATTTCATGAAGTCAAGGCAGAAGCCAGAACACCTACAAAAAAAACAGGAACTGAAGATGGCTGCAGTACAGGCCTGGCAGAGCATCACCAGGGAAAATACCTAGTGACAGTGTCCAAATACTACATGAAAACTTTACTTAAGAACATGTAAATTTTTCCAATTACTTTTGGTCTGCTAAAATGGGGATCTAGAAAACTTCTCCAAACATCAAAAATATTCTCCAATGTACACAAAAATCATCTGGACTAATCAAAAATAAGTGTGAAAACTGAAATAATACTTTAAAAACCCAGAAAATAAACTGTCCTTTCTAGTGCCCGCTGTAGCCAACATCCTCAAAGCATAACTAGCCCACAACTGGTGCAAGCATCACCTTTAGAGGGTGGGTTTCAGTTCTCATTGTTAAAAAGTGCCTCCCGCTGGTCAATTTCCACTTGCAGTCACCTGTTAAGCAGCACATGAAGCGTTTTCACTGGCTCATGGAAGCAGCTTTGCTGACTGCCATGTGAGAAGAAGCAGCAGCTGACAACACATTGCTTTGGAGGAGAGCAAATGTCCATCTGTGCCCTCCAGAATCAATAGCAGAGATTGCAGCAATGAGCACTGCCAGTGAATTTGATTGGGAATTTACCAATGGTGAGGAAAAAGAGGAAATGTTTTTTTTTTTTTTTTTAAGTGATGAGATCTCCCCTCCCACAGACAAAGTGCAAGCTCCAGTAAACTGAGGCAAACCAAGATCGCCAGCCATCATTTGTAAATCTGGCAGGACACTGTCGATATACCAATATACAAACACAAACTCACCACCACCCTCAAATTATTATATTAAAACATTTAAAACTGTTCTAGTAACAGAGACACACCTCCATGAAAGTTACTCCCATGAAAGACATAGCCTACCTGTCTGGGTATGACACACCCAGATGAGCATTCAATAAAGAGATAATTAAATCTAATTAACTACTTAAAAAATAAAATAAAAATAAACAAACAATCATAATGCATACTGTGCCCTAGGGTATCAGTTATCCAAACTGATCAAAATAGATCTGGCTGACATATTTACACAGCTTTCCAAATAAAAATTGTGCAGGCGCACAACACAACTGAAGCACGATGTATTGAAATATTTCATCTGTTCGGCAGACATTAATGTAACTTTTTACATTTTGACACAGGACAGCCATGCTAACATCAACCCTTAAATGCAAATCCCTCGAAAATGTTTTATGCTTTCATAAATATTCACAAACGTGAATATTAAAATGTTTCCCTGAGGCTGGTGGCATGTTCAGACAAATTTCGCAAGCTAGCCTGAATCAAAAATCGTTACAATCCACCGCCATCCGTTTCATGATTTACGGAATTCATACGCAACTCGTGAATACTACTTAAATTCTGAGTCGCAGAATGTATTCATTTCAAATGGCAACGTTATGTTCCACTTGCGCATGTTGCGTTAAACTCCAGGACCAGGATAACTGATGTGATAGTTATTCTGTTCTAATACTACAGTTAATCTGAGCACATGCAAGTTGGCTAACTAGCCGCTAAAACTAAGCAAGACTTTTCCTCAATTCAAATTGTTGAAACATTAGCATACATGGTCTTTAAATTACGAGGTCTTGAAACGTCTCGTTATATGCACACTTAACGCATGTGGCTCACCATCCTATATCTTTCACAAATTAGCCAAGTGTTTTGCAGTCTAAAGTCACTAGAACTTAAGCTGCCGACAATTCATTCAAAGCTATCTTGGCCTTGTGGTTCTTTGGTAAATTAGCTGTGCATTTATCTGAACTAGGCCTTAGCTTCCAGGCTCAAATTCAGCTGAATTAAGTTTTTTTTAAGCATCGTAAAATCGTATTCCTTCTGAATATTCGCCGGATTATTTAATTTACTGAGTAAACAATTCGCAAACTGGAAATTTTCGCTACTTACCCTAACAGTTGTAAAAGCAGCTAACGTCACCGTTAACCGATTTTGCTAACTACTTGTCTTAGGTTAATTGGTCAAACAACTGCAATTTAGTGCAGGTAGCGCTAACGTCGACTAGAAGAATCTGACATATACCGACAGAATTAACATCAAGTTACTTTAGCTACCCACCTTGGACTCGGGCTGAATGACTTTCGGTACGGACTTCTTGATCGCCTTCGACTACCGTATGGACTGGAAGTAATTTCTCCTGGTTCATAAGGGCTCTGTCGGCCGTAGCTGGGGGACTTGCGCCTGTTGTACGGACTCGTGGGAGACCTCTGTCTTTTGTTAATCGAATATGAGCCGGGCGACTTGGAGCGGTTATAGGCGCTATAAGACTCAACATCTCGGCCGTAGTACGCCGGACTTGGGGAGCGTCTCTTGTTCCCATAACTGGATGTGGATTGGTTATAACCAGCGCCAGGGGACTGGTGGTGGCTATAGTTATGAGAATAAAAAGTTCCATACGGACTTTCTTCCTTATGTCCAGGGCTACTTCTGTAGGCCCTGGGCTCATCACGCTCTTCTCTGTAAGCTTTTGGGGTATCTCTATATGCCGATGGTGGGTCTTTTTCTGATCTCATTCTAATTTTGTGCTGTTTGGACTCCTTTTTAACTAACGACGTCATGGTTGACGTTACCAGGGTTGTCTTCTTCCCGTTACTGTCGCTATTCCGCACGCCGTCTCTGCTGTGCTTGTAGCCGCTGCTACCACTCCGTGACTTGCAAGAGGAGTCTCTCTCCCGGCTGTGATTGTCCTTTCTTTTGCGTTCCTTTTCATTTCTATTCCTTTCGGCCGATCGGCTGCTTGGCAAGTCTCTCCTGGGCGAGGAGTGCCACTCTTTCCTCGATTTTCTTCCCGGCGATGCAGGACCGCTGCAGTCCACGAACTCATTTTCGCTCAGACGCTGTAGAAGTCTTTGGGTATGCGGGTCGGGTTTTGGAGAGGGGCTCCCGGAGAACCGCTCCGACTGCGAACTTACATCATCGTATTCCACTAAAGTTCTAAGTTCACCATCTCTTTCAGAGACGCTCTGTTCACAATTGAAATCTTCAGATATATTTTGCTGCGATCTCTTCCTGTCGTGCCTGTGTTTCCTTCGCCGAGAGGACGACGACCGCCTCTTATCCCGCTGTTTCTCGCCCTGAGATAATGCACCGCTACCAGGTTTACTTGTCATGTCCTGTTTGGCATTTCTCTGCTCTGAAGGGCTCCTTCCTCGAACCTCTTGGACCGCCTCCGAATTCGGCATTTATCAGTCAGCCGTATCCAAGTATCCAGATAGCTATATTTCTGTATTATTGGTTGTATCCCCAGGTAAACTAAACAAAACTACATTGGAACTAACGTTGGCTAACTAGCTAAACCTGCCAACTAAGCTATACTTTTCGAACAGACATATTAGCTACGCCGGTTGATGGGCCATCGTATGCACAGTAACTAATCCGCTAACTAGCTAGCTACTAAGTTACCTAGCTAACTACAATTCCGACATTCCCATTCCCTGAAAAAAGAAAACATGACAAAAAGTAATTAGCTAGCTATCCGGTTACATTAACTAACTTGCTACCAACATGGTGCAGGTAGTTCGAAAAATTAATTAGCTTTGCTCCCTTGCTACCCAACCAACAGTTTGCTAGGTAGCGATAGCCGAAGGTGCGTGTAAATCCACGGTCCTTTTAATACATTGGTATCTAACGTTAGCAAGTAAGTCTCATACTCCTTCTTAAGAAAACAGTTTTATTCATTTAATTTGCTAACATCAAAAGTAAAATCTCCAGCAGGTGGGGAAAATCATATCGTAAATAACACGACTCTCAGTTCATAAACTTCTTGTTCGCTGCCATCCCATTTCAGTTCGATAAGGAAGTAGCTAGCTCTAGCCATCGAATACACTTCAACTTTACTCCGGCAGATTCTCTAAAACGTTATTAGATTTTCTTTAAACCCCCCATTTGAATCGATCATTATAATAGTGCATTGTCTGTTAAACTACATGTAAGCAAAACAAAGTTGCGCTTGCTCTTTAGATATTTGTTATTTCTGTAACCGCACATGAACAATCTAGCTGGCTAACATTAGCTAGCGTTTCAGATTGACTAAGATGCTGGTTGGTTACAAAACAGCAGTGCCTACTGCTGTTCTTGATACGTCACTGCCAAAGGAAACCCCTGACACCGGTTAACAAGTTCCTCCCACTGTCAGAAAGAAAACAATTTTCCAGCAAGAATATTGGATGGATAACTGAAAACAGTCTCGTGTTTCTGACGCAAACCCCCCTTTTATTTATTCTACAAGTAGTCTACCGTATAATTTGTACCAATAAGCGAAATACGACCCCAAAGTTACTGTAGGATTAAAATCAACACATTCCGAACGAGTGAGTGCCTCGACATGGCCGCTTTCCCCTACACAGAGGGAACATCCGGGTTGCACGGAAAATCGCTTCCTTTCACCCTTATTTCCTCTAGTAAGTGGGCACGTTTCTTTTATTGCTTTGAGCATGGGTCTGCCTCGTCATGGTGCGTTGTCAGTCGAATGTTACCGATCAAATGGGACTAAGGACAATTTGGTAACACCTAACTAGGACAGAGTTAGCTGTTAAAAAGTATACCGATTGGACGACGTTGGAAACTGTTCAAACCTCAAAGCACACTATTGTTACTTTTCTTTTCATTCGTAATGATATACCATTCAATTTAAGAACATAGCTGTGTTTAAAAAAAAAACTATGGCCAACTAGTTATCAATATATTACAAAGAACAACTGATCAATGCAAAGGAACAAGGAAAATTAATAGCTCCAGTTCTTAGCTTGAAACTGGGGAGTTCAACCAGCAACTCAACTCAAAATATGCATTAGATTCATGCATTGGATTGTTACCATTTTCAATATATAAAGGTAGGTTGATATTTAATATACTGAAACATTTTATTGCATAGATTATTATTATTATTTGAATCTAATAGCCATGAAGTGAAATTGTGACATGCAGAAGTACAGAAACTTTACTTCAGTGGTTCTCAAATTTGGTCCTGCACTGTGTATGCTGGTTTTCATTTCAACCTCAACTGCAATCCCAGAATTTTAACAAGCTGTTAATTCCAGGACTGCTTTTCAGCACGCTGCTGGGATCCACTGGCTAACTTTTCAGCTGACCAGTTTCACTTTTAGTCTTGTGTGCTCAGATAAACAAAACTGAAACAAAACAAAATGAAAATCAAAACGCGCTCTTGGCGTGAGCTCCCGGTCTCGGCCCCGAACTGTGGAGAGAAACACACCTTTAAGCATCTGGGCTGATCAGTTAACAGAACTCAGGTGCATGTGCTCTCTCCACCAGCCGGTGTTCCCGAGACCAATCCGCTTCTCCAGCGGACCGAATGCCACACGGTTGTAATAAGTGTACACACAGAACTGAGAACACCAGGCCTTATGCACAAAGTCCATCAAACTAACAGGACAGTGTGTTGTGGTGTGATTCTGTCTACTACCAGACTGCATCGGATCAAAAATCATTCACCTGATCTGAATCCAATCAAATATGTGTTTCATATGCTGAAGAGAAAACGTAAGCATACTAGCTCCCAAAACAAGCAGAAGCTAAAGATGGCTGTAGTACAGGTCTGGCAGAACATCACCAGAGAAGATACTCAGCACTTGTTCATGTCTATGGGTCACAGACTTCAAGCAGTCATTGCATGCAACGGACATGTGACGAAGTATTAAACATAACTTCTTTCATTAGCATATCATTAATATGTCCCAAACATTATGGTTCCCTGAGATGTATAAAAAGTGCTGTAATTTCAACATGGTGAAACTAAAGTGTATAACAATATTCTTAAATAAAAGCTGAGACTCTTTAACTACATGTTAATTGTTTGATTATATACCTAAATTATGAAGCACAGAGCCAAATCAACAAAAATGAATATGTCACAAACAGTATGGAGCTCACTGCTCATGTAGTTTGACTTTAGTCAGTAGCTAATTCAAAAAGGGAGAGTAGCAGGCTACATAGCCATTTGGCAGTATTACTGAAAACTAGCAAACTAAAGAAAGCAGCGTGTTTTTGAATTTTGAGCCCAAAACCCAAGTAACAGGTATGCCCTGCCATTATTCATTTTCCAGATTCATTCTTTCACATAATGAACCAGGCAGTTGAGGAAGATTTTATAAAACGGTATTCCTTTATTTTAATTTTAAGTTTTCTTTATCCTTCTCTCAAATGGCTGAACATACAGCAGTTAAAAGGTGTGGGTAGAAGGGACATCGGCTCAAACCAGGCAATGTTGACATCATTGCAGCGTCATTGCACCTTTGTACCCACCTCACAACAGCAAGTCACAATATTAGTGGTTTCACTGAGGATTCTTGGTTGCACTGGGCTTGTTAGGAAAAAAAGAAAAATATAAGGCTACACAAAAATATAAACCAGCATTTGAGAGAGAGAGAAAGTGAGAGAAGAACCATTTCAGAGGGGACACAAGCTGTAAACTGAAATTCAATGATGTTTACAACATTGAATATGAAAAAATACAAATAATGTTCATTCAGCCACAGACACATGAATATTCAAAATCTTTTGGAGTTTGTTTAGATATTTCTCCATTTCGGTTTAAACACCCCTCCTACAGACAAGCAGCATGGTAGAATGGAGAACTGAGCCAGCGTCCATTAACCAAGCTGTCACAATGGACAACTGACAAAAAAACGGTTCAAAATGAGTCCAACCAAAAAAAAAAAAAAACAATAAAAAATTTTAAATGGTGGAAAGATTATCGTTAAAAAGCTTGTATTGATGAAAAATTGAATTGAATTGAAATTTAAGTTTCATGACACCTCAAACTTTTTTAATAAATGAAAAATGTTGAGTTGCAATGAGGAACAAAAATGAGTCCGCATACACCATTGTATCTGCAACTCTGAAGATAAAACTTTACAAGGTGAAGCTTCTCACCCACAGCTTGGTTGTAGGTGAGTGAAAGCAAATGCAGCACCACGGAATAATGGTATAGTACAACAGCAAGGAAACTACACTATTCATAGTTCAGCAAATCTGCTACATACCCCATCATCACATTCAACCTTCAGAAGTAGACTTCTGTGCATTGATACCAGGATGACCTTTGGTTCGGTGTGCTGGGCCCTACAGTACAACGTGTATTTCTTCGGTACAAATATGTCTCAGATTGTTCAAGTACTGTTGGGTGTTGGAAAGCTCTGCCACCACCAACCTACGACAGCTATTGTCAGATTGACGTAGTTCAGCTGTGGAGAGGAGACACTACTCATCAGGTGACAGAAACATACATCAACATAAACAAATTAAGGGGAATGGAACAATTAGCCCTTTTATGTAATTAATAAGTTTTCCACTGTTTATCCTTTTGCATTGTATGTGTCCTTTTCATTCAAAATGAGCACAGATCATCTCTTAAAGCAACAGCAAAATGTGCACATTAGGGCCAAGATATTTTTGTGAGGGGAGTGGTTTTTACCAAAAAGTTCAAGACTTGGCTTGAATCTATAAAAAGTGTTATTGAAATGATTTGCTCAACTTGAATTCCTGTTAAGCACAAGAAGGTAAAATAATGTGTCAGTCTGAGGGTGGTGCTGCAAAATGTGCTTTTGTAGGATTGAGATTAGAGAATTGATGTTTAAAGTGCTTTATGTTAAAAGATCCTTTTTTCTGAATGCAATAATGCCTTTCTCAGTGAGTTAATGGAAAGATCATTTTGTAATAGAAAGCTGAATGAATGCACTTCCTAAACAATGGCCATGGGTATTTTTTAAGGTGTAACAGATGATTTGTGTGCTATTTAATCAATTCAGTCAAAAGTGAAGGACAATTTAGACTCACTTTGTAGTAATAGTTACCTCTTACCTCTTTAAATTAGTTTTTAGTTGGCTAGGGCTGTAATCTGTTTCATAGCGTACCATGTAACATTACAAGATGATTAACATTAGTGACTGAAAAGGAATTCACTTTATAATGTATAAAGTACACATTCAACAAATATCCTTTCAACAAGATAGAAAAAGGCTCAAACCAATTGTATGACCAGAGACACAAAATTGTGTTAAAACAAAACAAACCATATCATTTTTTCAGGGAAATGTATCAGGGAAAACAATAAATGCTTACAGACTCCAAGGTCCTTTGCTATTCACAAAAGGTTCCTTTTGGTAAATGTTTAGTATTAAAGGTATTATTAAAGGAGTATTGAAGAGTGTGCTTTTGGGAACAGCCTCTTCTACACAGGATGAAGACAGTATTGGAGCAGGTGAGGTATTGGCCAGATGAGGCCAGATCTAATGGCACACGTTGGAATTTAAATCGCCAACACAAGCACGCACCCGCACATACGTGTGCGAGCACACACACATACACACATTCAAAATTTTCAGGCTTCAGAAACACCTGATTTACTAAGACCCCTAGCATGCGCAAAACCTTTTAGCACAAGCAAAACCAATACCATGACCAGTAATTGGCCATGGTGTTGGCTTTGCACCAGTCATTGGTTGTGTTATTGGTTTTGCGTGCGCTAAGAGGTTTTGCACACGCTAAAAGTCGTAGTAAATCGGCCTTAATTGTATACTGCAAAACACATGGTCATGCAGCACATTCAGAAGAATAGCACTGCACAATCACAGTTTTATTTCAGGCACACTAAAGTTTAGAAATGAAAGAGTAGTCAACTACTAAACACTACACTACGATTGAAATGTAGTGATGTCGTATGCTCACTTCATAAAAATCGCTTTTTGGGAGCTTAATATCGGTGCCCAGGTGCTATATATTTTTTCACACAGCACTTATTCTAGGATAGTACTTCACAGCGGTGATGTGCCTTCACATTAGTTATAAAGTAAGGCATAGTAAAATATCTTTAAGAGTGGAATTATGCAGATGCATTTCTTTTGGAGCTCAATTCACATTTCTGTGCACCTTACTATTTACTATTTAAGTGTACAAAAGTGAAATGTTAACAGAATTATTTGTATTATACATTGGCAATGTCTCTCCCTGTCCCTCTTTAAAACTCATTACATTGCATATTTTGACTGCCAAGCGCAGTAGTGTGATGAGGGGAAAGGGATTGTCAGATTAGACATTCACAATCAACATCAAGGCATTAGGATTAGGGCTGTTAGTCGATTAAATAATTACAGATCAAGCAATGCACGAAAAAGAAAAACAACCATGTAAATAAAGAGGATTCCTTTTAAGTATTACAGCTGCACCAGCGCCCTTTGATGTTAACCCTCCTGAAGAACAGCACAAGGAAATTCTTCATAAATTTGTTAAGGTGCTGCCGAATTAGAATGGCGTTTCTTACACCGGCGCTAGTGCAGTGATTTCTTGTGCTGCAAGTGCTGCAATTATAACCTCATCCTTAATTACAACCACACAGCAGAAATCACTAATACAAACAGATGCAGAAAACAAATTTACTTGCCTCTACCTTACAAATAAAAAACATCACAAAAAACTGCATTCTGACTTGTTCTTTACTGGGTCTGCCTGTCTTGTTGTTCACTGAGTCTGCCCATTTTGTTCAGTCTTCCTACTTCTCCCTTGCTCCCTGTGAGACACTTACGAGATGATGTGAAGTTAAATCTAGCTAACAGCTGAGCAAAAACATCACTTTCGCTACAAAAGACTTGCCCGGCAAAAAAAGCCCATAGCCGAGTAGTTATCTAAATGCATATACCACAAACAACCTAATTCCATAATTAAGATTTTCGAGAGGAATCGGTCATGCTTAGCGCTGTGCTTATTTTACGCCTGCCCCTAATATTTTATGAGGAAATGTCAAAATGCTTGATTTGAACTACAACTTGTGTTGGCCTCCAAATTTATGCTTGCTCATTCCAAGCTTGAATTTTTAAAAAACTATATCCTGTATTTTCTCATTTAAAGAAGTGCACACTTCCCACGCTTGAACTTACCCTGAACCCCGATCCCCAAAGAAAGAGGTCTCAGTATCTCTCACGCCTTGCCTGCTCGCTGAGGGGAAAAGGGAGACCAGACACGGAACACTAAATCAGAAGTATGGTTAGAACACAGAGGCTAGAGGATTCTGCCATAACTTTGTAAGCAGGGGGTCCCCAGCTATTATAAAATGCAGCATCTCTCCCGAATTCTCTTGGCCAGACTTTTCCTCTTCTTTTTTCCATTCTTTTCTTTGCTGTCCTCCATCTTTCTTGCCCGTATTTCTCTCATCAAGTCAAAGAATACCTGCAGACGGGAAACGTTTCCATCATCAGTAACTAGAACGTGGTGAAACTGAACAGTGGTTAATTTACCAATTGACTGGACCACAACTATAAGATTTTTCTGTTTTCAAAGGCTATCCATTAAGGATTCTCTACACTGATCCAAAGCTGTCTTTTCTGCATTTTCTTTACTTACAGTTTGACTAAGAACTTAAGCACATGACTAACTTATGTCAAATATCATTGTACACTTGTACCTGACATTGTGTTCCTGTTGTCTTGTGCAAAGCTTGTCCCTATGATAATACTATCTTGGCTGTTGTTTAAAAGCTTTTTACTTGTACGGACTGAATGTACAACGCTCAAGGTCTGAATGAGGGGTCTGCAAGCCCAATGGGGCATGTAGGCATGGCGTGATGGAGCTGGGTATCAGGGATCTTTTTAGCTGTGACCTCGGGTCAGATTGGGTACCGGCCTGCTGCCAACCTGGCATCTATGTTACAAACTTACTTTATGTAAACACATACGGAAAGAGGGCAGTGCTCCCGTGCTGTCTGATGCAAGCGATGAACTTAACGTCATGTTTACCGGAAGGAAAAATGCATTTAAAAATAAGCATGATAGCTCAAATACGGCTGTTTTTTTGTTTTGCTAGGTGAGCAGAACAGTTCGCTAAAAAAACTAGAAGCTCTACTTTGCGCCATTGTTGTCAATAGTTAACAGCTGGCGGAAGTGTTTCGCCCCCCGTAACACGATCGGAAGCACCCTCACTAGCGGCTTTCCTGCAGGAAACACTACATTATTTTTTATTGCACTGCATGGTGGTGCTTCATGAAACTGCCAAGTTCAATGGCAGTTTCTTCTGATGCATGGTTTATGATTGCGGTTGCTTATTGGCTCTCTAGGACACAAAAATACTTTGATTAATGTGAATAGGACCAATAATTATTTGAAAAACTGACAAAACAACTCCACAACTTCCCTGTGTTTGGAATAATTACCTCACGGTGTTATGAACACCGCAAACTTTGTGTTTGGGATACCATGTCTAAGTTACATATACATTTATTTTTTTGGATGGGAGAAAACCTAGACCTGGAATAATCAATGTATGGGAAACACTGCGTGTCAGACTCCAGGCCTAGAGGGCCATAGTGTCTGCACTTCAGTGATTTCAGTGATTACTTTTAGTTAATGACTCACTAAAGAGACCAGACACCTTGTCTCCAAGGCCTAAATTGGCTGCTGACTGAAAGAAAACTACAAAAACCCACAGACACTGCAGCTTTCCATGACCCAAGTTTGATAATGCTGGAAAATACAGTAGTTTATCCTCAATGCTAAATCATCTAGCTTATGAAAAGACATACCACAGGAATGTTCCCAGTCCTTCATTTTCAATTTATTAAGCCTGCTAATGTGGGGAGTTTCACGGATGTTGACACCCCACTTTGATATTGGTTGGCTCACCTTGTCAACGTTGGCGCGGGTTTTGGCGGAGGTTTCCACGTAGCTGACGCCCCACTGCTCGGCGCGGGCCTTGGCCTCCTCCAGCCCCACCTGCCGGCGGTCCTCCAGGTCCGACTTGTTCCCCACCAGGAGGAAGGGCACGTTCTCGTCCTCCTTCACTCGCAGTATCTGCTCCCTGTGAAACGAGCCAGGGTCACGCTGCTTCATGCCATCGGGAATCTCTTACATTCATGTTTGCATACACTTCAATAGCACTTTCAGCAGTTCGCACAGGATACCACACTGGTAAACAATAAATGGATACGTGCATAAGATCCGCCTTTTTCAATTAGACAATCAGAGCCTAACTTATGTCAACGATTTACCACATGGATTAGAATGTGTCTCAAGAATAGGAGTTTGCCAACACAGACAAAATCCAAATTAAGATTTTTCCTTCTCGTCTGTAAATATAAAAATATACTTAGAAAAAAGAAATATTCAACTACTCTAATATTACTCTTATAAAACCTTAGCTAGCTAGCTACAATGGGAAATGCACCCACTTTCACACCTCCCACTCCTGCTACCTGAAGTCGGCGGTGGCGGCGAAGGACTCCAGCTCAGTGATGGAGAAGACGCAGAGGAAGCCCTCCCCGCTGCGGAAGTAGTTGTCCCGGATGGCGGCGTAGTCCTCCTGCCCGGCCGTGTCCAGAATGTCGATTTGGACCTCCTCCCCGTCCAATACCACCTTCTTCCTGTAGCTGTCTGCTTTCGTGGGTTCGTAGTCCTCTACAAACTGAGCGTCAGCGACAACTATTACCTACTTATTGTTTTGATCTCAATCATGTAAATACTGGTATTTGGTCTCAATGATGCAATTAGCTCAGTTCAGGGTCAGTTTAGTTTAGATTAATGACCACACAGCCATAACTGGTGTAATTTGCTTTCAACATAGCATAGAAATGAACTGAACTCAGTTTCTAACAGTAGACCTGCACAATCACACTTCATCAAAGGGCACATATTTCACATAACAAATTACAGGGGGAAAAAAGTTAGCAAGTGGGAGACAATATCAAAAAGCTCTTAATGTTGGCATGAAAGCGAGTGTCCCATTGCCTGGAAATACACACACACACACACACACAGAGACACAGACACACACACTCGCTCGCTCACGCACACAGGCACACACACACACACACACACAGGAACTGCACTGTCTGCTCTTACCTCATCATACATGAACTGCAGGGTGAGGGCAGACTTGCCCACTCCCCCACTCCCCACCATGATCACCTTGTGCAGGGCCAGAGAGTTCTGGCCCTTGGGCTTGCTGGCTGCCATGCCCACTCACACACGCAGTAAGACAGGGAGGGAGGGAAAGAGAGAGAAAGAGAAAGACAGAGAGGGAAAGAGAGGGAGAAAGAGAAGGTCTTGCAGTATCCCTTCAGATTGAGGAGGCAGAATGTGGTCGTTCTCTGAAACAAAAAAAAGGCAGGCCTGGTTACATTCACTGAAAAGCAGCATTCACACTGAGCAGACATTCATTCCACTGCAGCTCGCTGAACACTGCAGACAGTACGAAACTACAGATACAGTGAATTCTGCAATGCATGAAGACACTGTTATACAACAAGGACATAATGAAATTTACCATCTTTAAGAAGCCACAGGGCTGAAAGTAAAGTGTGATTTTGTAACAGGGTGCACTAGGAGTCAACAGCAGGCATTAGCTCAGTAAATACTTGACAGTGTTAGGAGGAAAGAGTCTAAAGTGGGTTGAGGGAGCAGATTTGAAGAGATGATTGTAAAAAGATGGCCAATCCCCCTACTGCTATTGGAAGTATATGAGGGAAGTTAACCATGTTCATTGTTGACAGTCAAACAGAGTTTTGAAATTAATATGAGCAAGTAGTGAGCGAAGGGATATGCACATACAGTAAGGCAAATACAACAACATTCTGAACAAAATGGGGAGATCTGGTAGCAAATGCAAAGACGCTAGCAACAAGCAGAGGAAAAACAGTGCAGGCAAAGAGCAAGTATGCCTGCAGCAAAATAAATGAAAGGTGGGTGGTGAGAAACCTGGCAGATCCTTGATGTTGTAGAGAAAAAGACAAATCTACAGCTCCAGGCTGCTTAAGCTACCAGTCAGGACCACAGAAACCTTCCATTATTCATTTAGTTCACCTGAATATCTTATGAATGCAACATGCAGTGCAATTTACCCTCAGACTTTCGCTGAAAAGATTGTTGGGACAGAACCAACAAACAACATTCTCATAATTGAGGGAGCATTTTTACAAATCAGGTCGAGAGACAAATAGTCTATCCATTAAATAACTAATTCAGAGAGATGGAAACTGAATATACCAAACACATATGAATTCCATTCTCCGCACAATGCTATTAAAGCGCACATATTCACGCCCGTGCAGTGTCCTACAGTGAACACAAGGTGGCGATCGGACCATACCGAAACATATTGAAAGATATTCATTTTAACAGCTCATTAAAAAAGCCATGCTGCCAGTCATTTTGGATGAATTGTTGCTAATTGCAAGTGCCACTTTCAATTACAGTCAATATTTGTTTGGGCCTTTGGGTTATATTCAACATTAGGCGACACATTTTAATGGGGCAGGAAAATGGACACTATTTGGAAGACACTGCAGCTTCACTGGTTTAAAGCCCAGCTTGCTAGACTTATTCACCTTGACTGGTGCACTTGGTGCGTCTCTTTTCCCTGTCTCTGTAAAAACTACTGAACTGAACAACTGCAGCCTAGAATTATACAGGCCTACCCACAGTAGAGATTGCAAGCCAACAAAAGCATGTATTTAATTTCCATTTCGCCACACAGAAATCCTGACACTACACAGCTCATTATGTCAGGTTTCGGCAAGCAACGATAGTTCTAATAGTTGTATTAAGGTACTGTCCCTGTTTTTTTATTTTGTTTATTTTATTTAAGTATGAGCCGTATATAGTCTTGCATTAACTTGCATATTATGCAGCATACCTCTGATCTAATCCCTGTACTCAGTTTCATGGTCTGTTGTGTACAGAAAAGGGAACTGCAGGGCGGGCTGACCCAGGGTATGCTCTAGAGACAGAAGCAGCACCACACATATTTGAAGAAATAAGGAAACAGTGAAAGCTATTAATACGCCCCACTTTCAGATTGATTCCCATTGATATCATACTGTGCATTTTGGGCCTTCAAAATGCACCTTGTAATTAGGTCTGCAGTAAGATGTTGCTTCACCGCCTACGAATGTACTGTTACCTCCGACAAATGTGCACGCACGCACACACACACACACGCACACACACACACAAAGATACATAGTCAGCAATGTTCCTACATTGTTCTAACCCATCAGATGAAGTTAAGGTGAGGAGTGTGGACAATATAGAAGCAGCTGTCCTTTAACTCTTTGTTTAGCTTATCTCCTGTATCTTTCTACTGCCACAAAGCAAATGCCATAAACTTTTTATGAGCAAAGATAAATATTTATGGGTTTCCACCTGGCACAAATGAAGGCAACACACACAGTGGGGAAACTTCCACTTCGATATGAACTGTCACAGACCATGTTCAGCAGCCACACTCTCAGCAGGAGAGTCAACAGAACTGAAAATCAATATAACAAGCATATCCCACAAAGGTTATTCAATACAACTGCGCTGGTGTAAACGGCAAGGGAGAAAAACCCTACGCTTGATGTCCTGGGTACCTAAACCCAAACCAATCCATTTATTAAGCATGGCTGTTAATATAAAACAAAGTTACAGGTTATAACACTTTTTTTTTTGGTTTATTTTTTCCTTCAATTCGAGAGGCCACCTAACCTTGCCTGCTCGTGTTAATTCAAATGTCAGCTGCTTCTTGGATCAGCGATTTCCCTCCACGAACATGAGTGGATCCAATTTAATTGAGCTGGTATTTCTCCAGCAGGCTGACACTAGCGCTAGAAGCCTGCAAGGGAAGATTGTGTATTTTCTCACACAGGACATGCATTTAGAATTGGATTTGTCATATTTTTTTACTCTCTCGTTAGGAGTGAACACAGTGGCGATGGGAAGGTTTACTTTAGTAAATGGGTAATCTCAAATATGTTTTTTTTTCCACATCTTTCAAAAATAATTGCCACAGTAATGGGTCACAGCATGTCCAGCCAACATGTTGCATGCTTAGCTATAGGCTACTCCCCACCCACCAAATATCTCATACTAAGATTTAAAGTTTGATAAACCGTTTCATAGTAACATGCTCCTTCTTGCGACTTTTTATTTTATGAATGGGGTAAGTATTTTTTTTTTAGCCTCAATGACCTCATGTCGAATTTAAATTGGACCTTTCAGCCTTCTGATTAGTCCTTGGAGCCCAATGAAGTTTTGGCTTTTCCTAGGTCAAAGTGATTGTACCCTAAACATTATACAAACATATATATATAGGCCTATATATATATAATTTGAGAATTTTTCTAACCTCTTGATTTTCATCACTATTTTTTAGTTTTCATCTGACATTTTTTTAAATGGGTATGAATTGTACTACATTCCTACTACAAACCATTTTTCTAGAATAGTTCACATTGAGGTTCGGAAGGCACCTCTGCTTGTCTGCACTCTCCCAAAAACACATGTTGCAATAATGTGACAGACATATCAATAGTATTGGGAATTCCACATTTATGGAATAAATACTTTTAAAACACGTATTTACAGATTGAATAAAAAAGGATATATAAAAATTTGATTAAAAACGCAGTATTTCCATCTCATGACACAAATCTGAAATGCAATTTCTTTATTTAAAATAAAATTCTCAAAGAAGCAGACTTGCAACATCACACTGATGAAAAATTGAGCTGAAATATTCATCATACATTCATGTGGGCCTCTGAAGAGAACATCAGAAGGTGCGAGGATGTTCCATCAAAATATCAAAATGAATACATAAAAACCAGCCCGCAGTGAAAATTTGTGAAACGCCGGGCATCCCCGCAGACTCACTCAGCTGTCAGGCAACAAAATCTCATCCCAACTAAATACAGACACGACAAGCTTGAAACCAATCAATTCTGAAGGCTGCGTACAGCAGAAAAAAGTCAAACATCAGCAATAATAAGAGGGGGATCCAAAGTATAGGCTATACACAACTGGCTCCCCTGAGGCCTGCCAGGTATTTATTGAGTTTTGATCAATTCTGCTAAGTGTAATCTCAAGTGAATTCCCCACTTGGGATTGCTTCCTGAAATGCTCTTTTTGGTACTGTTTTCCCAGTATGATTAAAAAACTTCCTGAAGTTTTTTTTTTACCCCCCTCAGTTCCCCAAAAGATCCCCTGCCTAACTTCCGCTTCGGAGACAACATGTTCCACTTTCAAAGCATGTCACGCTGTTTAAGGAAGGTGATTCCTTTTAAAAATTTAAAAATTTGTTTACATTACAAAAAAGAAAAACAAAAGAAACAACAGTTTATACTCCTTCTATTAAACTCTTGGGTTTTTTTTTTGTAATGTAAACAAATTTTAAAAAATGGAATCACCTTCCTTAAACAGCATAACATGCTTCAAATGAGCTAAGCAGTACACACACTGTCCTTCCAGCTGCTATATTGATTCATTTATGGCTATCAATTTCTACCAGCGTGACTGAACAGTAACATGCTACTCCAAATATATAAACCTGTAAATAATGCAAGCGGGAGCAACACTGCGACTGAGTCTCCCACCAACAAAGGAAAGCCCATGAAACTGTTAAAACTGTCGATCCACGTGTGGGAGTTTACAAGAAAAATTCCCTGAGGAAATCAAGAAAAACCAGCCATGTGTGAATCCAACTTAAGCGTAAAGACCAAACTAATCAATTCAAAGTCACGGGCAAGCGACCTTACAATGGCAAATCCTTCCAGCTGGGGACATCAAGTCAAAATTCAAAGAGGTCAAGAGCAACCAATCCTATAAACAGCTCGTCTTATTTGTCCTCTTCCTAGAACTGCCATTTTGTATGCCCCTTAGAGAAAAACAGCAGCTTCTTAACTGATACTTTTCTGCCACAGCCCGTGCAAGAAGGTAGCTAGCGCGCATACTGAACAACTTACCTTAGTTCCCCAGTCAGCCAGTAGGCAAATGACCACCTCAAATAAACATGCCGTTTCCAAGCCTTATACCCACCCAAGATCTAGCAGTAGCACTTACATGCATTAGGCCTATGCCTAAAGGTGGGCCCACAAAAAGAGCATTCCTCCACATCATACAGGATGATTTCACACTCCCAAAACAGCGTCCTTTCAACACATCAGAAGTTATGTTATGTAAATGGATGATTTTCTTAAATGTACTTTTTCCCTTTTTTAAAGGCTGCTAGTAAATAAAAAGATTCCATAAATGGTGAGATGCCAAAAGATGGGACATCTCCCGTACACACCTACACACTAGAGAGTCCATAATTAGTTTTGTGCATTGGAGGGGAAGGGCTGGGTATGTACTGCATCATTGTTTTAACAAAAATCAAGCAATGGAAAGGCAATCATTTCGATTTTATCAGAACTGATGATACCATACTGTCAAGCACTACAGCCATTAAAAGTAGAAAATATTGAATAATCATATCCAGGATGTCTAAAATCATTCAATCATACACACCGTTATGTATATAGACATGATTTATGTGAGAAAAATGACTTTCTTACAGTAATGTTGTAAGTTTCTGTCAATAAGCCTGTATCCAGGAAGCCAACTATTGTATTATGATTACTGCCTTTGGGGCATTTTCTTACATATGTAGCCTAAAGAGAAAAAGAAAGTGAGACAGAGAGAAAGAAAGAGAGGGAGCTAAAAAGATAAAAGAAAGACAAAGTGAGGGGGTTAGAGGAAAGGGCTTCTAAGGTTTTGTTTTAATATTATAGGAGCGGGCCTGAAAAATCAGTTCCAGGCAGAGCTCAACCATAGAAATGGCAAGACAAAAAAAATTCCAATGTGCACGTCTCCTGAAAAATGTACCCTGGCCTGGTGTATCTGCTTCAATTCTGCCCGTGCTGTGCCGTGCCTGCTCTACAGCAGGCACTGCACAGGGGGTTAGACAGCACAGCAAATCTGTTTGATCCTTGCTTAAGTTTAGTCCAGCACAGGAAGCATATGTGTATGTCAGGAGTGGGAAATTAAATAATCAGAAGAGCCAAGAGAACCAGAGGAGGGTAAGTGGGATTTAGACTAAGCACACCATACTGAAAAATACCCAAAAGCCCATTCAATCAGCTAATTTAAGCATATCTTCTTTCAGGTAAATTTCATAATAAAAAACAAAACTAGGTTAATGATCTATTACTTTTCAGATTTTGCTTGTATTCATTACTGCTCATACTTTTATCTATTAGGCGTAATGCTTTACTTCTAATTATTCAACAATTTACTCATTCTTTCAGGAATGACAGCAACTGTCTCCTAATCTGTTACGAGGATTTAATAGGGACGCAATGGGTTTCATATTAAAGAACGTTACTTCACAGATTGCTATGGAAACGGACTGGAAGCGTGCTCCCCTTGTTGTAAATCAGGTTACTCCGAGTAGAGAGACAGGCAGTCTTCCTTGAAAGACCCCTTTGTCAATTTAAACAGAGACCAGGGTCAAAGCTAGTGCGGAAGTCTGCCAAAAATCCAAGAGGGAAAATACTACCCTCATTCAAAGAAGACCAGGACTTGACTGTGCCGGATTTGACACTTTCAGTTCAAAACGGTGCAAATGTTGTTGTGCAGGAGTAAATCATCCTTTTTAAACAAGACCAGGTTAAAACCTAGTATATGGCTGGACCTAACAAATGTGATCCGGCCGACCAATGGTGTAACTTCATCACTCAGTCAGTCTGTCAGTCAGTCACTCACAGACATTTGCGTTTGTAGGGCTGGCCCCGCTGTTGCGGTCCAGCCAAAAACTGAAATATAAATAAATGCCTAATGCCTAAAAACCAGTAAGTAAAGTGCCACAAAAAGCACAGTGAAACAAACAATTCCTTTTAAAGCTGTTATATTGGGGAGGCGGACAGATCGTTGGTTCATAATTTGTAGTGGGGTACGTGGGACGATCCTACTGTGAATATGACATGGAAAGGTCCTCCGTTTAACCAGCGCCTGCTGAGAGTCACGATCTCCACACCCTCCTTTCTTCCATTCCCATTGTTACACATTTCCCTGTCTGTAGGCCTGTGAGAAAGTCGTGAAGAGCAGGTCCCTCCCCTACAGTATTCCACCAGAACCTGCTCTGTCAGCTACACCTAGAGTACTGCTCCTCCTGTCAATCAAATGGCTTTCATGCCTGTGGCTGTGCTCGTCAAATTTTCCCTCACACACAAAAAATATACAAACCGAAATAACGCAAGTCATCTAGAAATTGCATTTAAAGACCTTGCGCATGCTTTTTTAAATCTCAAATTGCACTAAAGTCTAAAATTATGTAACCCAATGGTAAACTTCATTGTACAGGGAAGTGATGGCTTAATAGTTACTTTTAACCCCTTTGCGTAGATGTCACAACTAGCCAATCCTCGCCCATTTAAGCAGAGTTCTATTTAAGGCTTTAAAACTCCAGATGTGAGCATCACAGGGACTCACAGAGAAAATGGCCTAAATGAAGCAAGACTAATACTATTTACAATACTAACTTAAATGACTTTCTATTCATAATTTACGTAGAAATAAAGTGCCACAAATGCAATTATCTTGGCAAAAATGTTCTGCTGTAATTTGAAATGAAACACTGAGAGATTACATATAAAAAAGGTAGAACATGGATCATAGATTCCGTGACCACAAGTGTGCAAAATCTGAGGGTGATATCTATGAAGCAAAATGTAAACAGTGTACCCTGGTGTTATTTTCATTGTCTCCAAATCTATCCAAAATGTCTAAATTGTGCATTGCTGTAAATTGTAACAATCATACATTTCACTACAAATCAACTGTTTTGACTCATGAAGCCCACTTTTGC
Source organism: Anguilla anguilla (assembly GCF_013347855.1). NCBI lineage: Eukaryota > Metazoa > Chordata > Actinopteri > Anguilliformes > Anguillidae > Anguilla > Anguilla anguilla. The sequence goes on along the minus strand of NC_049204.1, from coordinate 14,532,288 downwards.
ATCGTGTTCAAGTGGGTATTACTATCTTTTCATCCGTATAGAAGTCTAAGATACAGTACATGGCCAAAGGACACCCCTTCCAATTAGTGGGTTTGGCTACTTCAGCCACACCCGTTGCTAACAGGTGCATACAATCATGCATACAGGCATGCACTCTCCATTGACAAACACTGGCAGTAGAATGGGTTATGCTGAAGAGATCAGTGACATTCACTGTGGCTCTGTCATAGAATGCCAGCACATTCTATGACATTCCAGCAAGTCAGTTTGTCAAATTTCTGCCCTGCTAGAGGTCAACTGTAAGTGTTACTAAGCCCCTTAGTTCCAGTGAAGGGAAATCCTAATGCTACAGCATATAATGACATTCTAGAGAATTGTATGCTTCCAACCTTCTGGCAACAGTTTGGGGAAGGCCCTTTCCTGTTTCAGAATGACAATGCCATGTAGAAAAGCAAGGTCCATAAAGAAATGGTTTGCCAAGTTTGGTGTGGAAGAACTTGACTGGCCTGCGCCTCCATCTTGACCTCAACCCCTTCAAACATTGGTGGTGTATGAATATTTTTATAAACTCCCAGAAAGAACTATTGTCCAGTGTGTCATTCTTGGGGTGTATAGCTGCAGATGAGGCTGTAAGGAGGGGGTGCTTGTTAAATTGACGTCCTACACAACAATGGCAGCACTTAGAAACTCAATGTAGCTGTCATAGTTGTTGTGTATTGTCTACCAATAAAGCTACAACACAGAGTTTGTTGTTGTTGTTTGGTTGCAGGAACACTGAATGCTTCAGTTGAGCAACCTCAGGATGCCAGCATCCTGGCCATTTGGTAGCTTGCGTGAAGGGGTTAAAATGTAAATGCAAAGCTGAGGACTGATGAGGCGTGTCGGGTCATGGATTTGTTTCTGTTGTGACTGCCTTGATTGACAGCCGGTGTATTCAAATAACAGCTTCTTCCGAAGGGCCACAGTAAACCTTATGTACTCACCGAATAAATCAGAAAAGTACAACTGACATTTCCACATGCACTTCAAAAGAATATAGCCTACCAACTGGAAGATTGTGAAAGAAAACCCAATATGTGTAAACTATGTGCTGCAGTGGACCTCCTGTGTTCATGTTGTCAAACAGAGGCAACATTTTTTGGAGGGAAAAATTCTTACATTACATCAGTGAAAATTAAGGGCCATTCACAGCAGTAATTAAATATCAGGAAATCTGTGCAGCAGTCTTTTACCAGAATGACTCCACTACTCTGAATAAGCAAATTATGTTTCTCTTGTAAGGAATAAAGCAAATGTACCATGTATGTCACCCATTCAACTCCCTAAAAGATACAATATTTAAGTCACCTTAGATTAAAGCCACTTCCAGGGTGGTTCATCTGGTTAGGGCTTGGTTCTAGTGCATGGATGCGCCCCATGATTGGCTATCAAATTTGGGCTGTACCAATGAAAATTGTGGCCAGGAGCTCCACAGGCTAAAACACAATCGACTCTGGAGTCAACCAGGGATGTGAGGATTTCAATCAGCATCAGCATCCACTCATCTATTCCTGCATCCATTTATGCATGTTTCCTAACTGAAAGTTACTGTCAACCTCTTCTACCGTTAATGTAAAATATTAAATATGCGCCAGCTAATGAGTTTATTCACTACATATAACAACCGCTTGGTTAAAAAAAACATTTTACAACTAGAAAATTTAATTTAAACAGTTGCCTTGACAATGTATAGGTAATTTCTTTTTTTGACCAAAATAAACTACTTCATATAGGTAAAAATAGTTTTGAGAGCTCCCATGTTTAGCTGTCTTTCAGTGCCAAGATGATTAAGTTCAGGTTGGATCCTAACTTACAATGCTGACTGTGACTGCCGAGTGTGCAGCTGAGGAAGAGAACGTTTCAGTAAGCAGAAGTCATGAACACTTGGGCTGTAGTGTGATGTCACTATCTACCTTAACCTCTCCTTCTCTCTTTGCAGGGAACGAATGAAGACATTGGGAAAGAAACCTTGAGCAGGCCAAGACAATATTCCTGTTTCAGCTCAAAAAAAACACAAACTGTGCCATTACTGATGCCATTACCCCACTTTAACACTCCAGACTCACCGTCAGAGCAAGTTAATCGCTGGCTGAAAACTCACCGGCTGCTGCCAAGTAGCCCTGGCCTTGAGCAACCCTGAATCTGCATGCCCTACCCCGATGTAGCCCTGTTCCACGCTGACTGCCTTGGCCTTGTTCAAAACGCTGAATCTGCGTAACATACCCAGATGTGGCCCTGTTCCACGCCGACTGCCCTGGCCGTGAGCAACCCTGAACCTGCATGCCGTATCCATAAGTGGCCCTGTTCCCTGCTGATAGCTTCCCAGCAGGACCCAAGGCCTGCTCCTCTCACTACAGTGGAAATGTGGTCTCCGGAGAATGGCAGAGCGTCTCCCACAAGCCGAGAGAACGAGCGGGCAGGGACGGCTGCCCGACAGTTTTCTGTGCCATGGAGGGCCGGGCGGCGGCCCCACACAGACCCCAGACCAGTGCAGACCTAAGCCTGCCACAGTTCTTTAATCCTAACCGTGGCTTACGCTTTGTGTGTGCGACTGGACTGCACAGAGCAAGCACGTGGAGAACGGTCTCTGAGTGCTGATAGAGATCTAACCTAATAAGGTACAAAGCAACAAACATTTCATTCAAGAGACATTGAATCAGGCACAGCAAATTAATAGCTGAGAGAAAGTTCCTTGGAAATAGAGGGAAACCCCACAAGAACAATAACCTTTCAAAATGTGCTTGTGGTATTGACCGTTGCTCTCCACCCGTAGTACATTTTGCCCATGGGGACACCCCTAAAATGTACGATTGTGCAGAACCCTGTTATGACACTTGCCAGACTCCAGTCTACAGGCTCCTGTTCAGGGACTTCGTTGATTAGGAAACTGAGAATAAAATTCACTCAGAAATACAGCAGTATATTTTGCAGATGGTTTCACAGGAAATGGCTTGTCCACTCCACATCTTTAAAAAGAATGATTCTCTGAACAAATGTTTTATACAGCTCTTACAACATGTAAATCAATCATATGAAAATGATTGGTTATAGCTTAACTTAATGTGTTGCAAACACTAATTGACAATATTGATAAACTAGAGGTTTACAACACCAGATGCTTTTTTAATTAATTTACATCTGCAAACAATATAGCTGTGATTTGGCACAGTCTTCCCAGGATGATTCACATTTACAATAAAAAATGACACCAGACCTTTGGTGTGGGAGTGCAGCCGAGTCAAAGGAATGACTCAAGTTTAATACAACTCCTCCATCCTAAATGGCCTCTCACAGCCATTACATATTACAGGAGACCTGAAAACTGCATAGAACTTGTAGTATCAGGCAGACAAGATGGCAAATGACAAGAGCCACAAGGCTATACAATGTAATTCTGAATCTGTGAAAAGTCAGTGCATTCCTTAATTGTATCTTGGTCTAGTTCTCTATGGAATTTACATATATTGCAGTCCACCAATATGTAAAAGTCTTAAGTAATCAGAATCCACAGCCGACAAAAGTTCTCATAAGTTAAAATTTCAATGACAATATCCAATAAAAAGCCTACAAAGTAAATGTACATTTAATGAGATAACGTTTTGTATTATAAACATTTTTTCATATTAAACATTGTTTGCTTTTCATACCAAATATACATGTGAAATGGCAGAATTGATCCACATCATGACAAATGAAAAGAACTTATTGGAACATCTGCAATATTAGTGTTTGCTGCTCAAATATTTCAAATTACCCTATCAGTCTGATAAGCAATAACTCATAATTCCATATCATACAATTTACCCCGATTATACATTAGAAATGATGAAATCATTACAACGTAATACCCCAGTAATCACCCATGAAATGACTGCTACATTAAATGCAATTAGCAACGACATAACATCATCCAGCCTAGAGGGATACATTGTGCTTAACCAGTTTTATTAAGGCTAACTTAAATCCTGACCATCTTGGGAAGATATGCTATGCATTTCAATACCGTTCTGCATGTGCATGTGCATGTGCATGTGTGTGTGTGTGTGTGTGTGTGTGTGTGCGCGTGCAGGAGAGGGGGGGGGGGGGGGGGGGTGGGGGGAGATCAACTCCTATGAAGACCTCACAGGCTGAAAAAGTATAAACAACAAGAGCAATCTTCAGCAGCTTAAACAACCATCTTCCTGGCCTAACCCACAATATCATCTCAGAATCCCCAAGTCAGACATTGCGTCAGTTCCGCTCCTAATGCCACCCGCCAGCATTCATTGTGCATGCCCCATCATTCCGGTCCTTACTCTTAACTGTCCTCATTCCCCCCCCCCCTCAGCTCACTGCTCCCAAACCTAAGCCAGTGAGTTACTGGCTCTATCTAATTCAAACTAATGGCAGCTAAATAAGGAGCACTGTTGCTACCACTAATACTACTGTAGCAGCAACGCTTTTAACCCCGTTTGCTGCGGCTAAAAATTCTCCCCCTTGCACTGCTGTCCTTGAATTTGCACTGTACGTGCATAATTTAATCATGATGCGTGCTCTATAGGGTACCTGAATAAAAGGCAGCTCAAATTAATAAGGAACACTAACAACAATGTCAGCGTGAATGCCTTTCAGTGCTCGAAAAAGTTGGTTGGAAGTCCCCACCCTTGCCAAACAAGCATTTCATTCATAAATAAAGATGCACTTTCTACTTATAACTGAATGATCATAACTACTAAGCGAACAATTTATCAGAGCAGCACATTAAGTGAAGGCACAAAAGTAGCCAAAGATTACACTTACTAATATCAATAAAGTAATTATACTGGCAATAAACCATTGTCATGCCTCCTTTACTGTAACAGCTGGAGCTATTTCATTACAACTCTGTCCTTGAAACCTTCATACCTGACCAAAGATTTAGCCTACACATACATGCCTGGTTTACTCTGAGAAGCGATTTTTTCTTCATCCAAAAATACTGTGGATGGCCGGTCTGAAACTCCCACCCCAAAAAGGGACCAGCATATTATTATTATTCTTATTCTCTATAAGAATGCCAGAACTTCCACTGTGGTCTTACATTTCTGTTGATACAAGTTTACTTTTCATACACAAATGACTCACTGTTTTTACTGTAAACCTATGCCTGATGTGCTATCGGGACTTTTTGATTGTTCATATGACTATGCCTCATGTAGGGCAGGTCTTCGCCAATTACAACCAATGACACCACAGACTTTAGCAGAACACACCTAAATTTGTCAACAGATGGCCTCGCCAGAGTTTTTGCAAACTTCTAGAAAGATTGGAAATCCACAAACGAACAGTCCAGAATATTTCAACTGACCTTTAAGCTTAACCGATTTAGAATGCACCAAGGCCAAAATTAAAATTTGAAATTACGTTATAGAAATGATGATGACACAAGAGAACAAAATAGAACTGAGCAGAGAGTTGACACGCCCAGTAATGTCTACTATAAGGTCAATGAGCAGTGAGGTTGGACATAATTTGTTTTCCGAGGCACTCATCATCCTGCAAAGGGTGTGGTTGTCACACACAACCAGATGAGACAATGTCACAGTTCGGCACTTTTCTTGCGTTAGGTACCATTTATGTTAGTCAATGGGCGTCAAGCACACAGGAACTGACTGCAACTGGGTTTCTCCAACCAACGCCACCTGTTCCTTCAACCGTCTTTATTGTAAGACATGCACTGCAAAGCTGGCAACGTGAACACATCGAGTGACCGGTTTAATGTCAGCTAACTACACATATTTAACAAGCTGTGTTTGTGCACGCTGTGGGAATACTGAAACATAAACGATCTAATCTACCTATAAACGCTAGAGCGTTTGTTAACTAGACTTTATCGTTGGACTTATTTAGCCTAGCGAAGCTACCCCCTGAGTAATAAACCAGGACATGGGTGTCACGATTTCGTAACTCGAGAATAGCCTGACAAGGTAACCAGGGGTCCTTTTAACTATATTAGCTAATATGAAAGTAATTATGATCGTTTAAATAAAATGACTTAAGTTACAAGATGATAACCTATACTAGCTTAGTTCAAGCTATCAAGTTGACATTGATAATAAAGCTTGCTTGTTAGACTAGATCAGAAGCATCGGCTGTGGTTCGTAGCTAATGTACATTTCGTTTAGTATCTTACAAGCGTCAAACCTTTGTGACTAACGTTAGCGAGATCTAGCTAACATTTTCACTAAGCACGTAGTTAAATAGTTAGCAATATTCACAACAAACACACGTTGATACACCCAGCCACGGTCCCAAACTACTACTACTACGCTTGTTTATATGACATTAGCACCACTAGACTGGTTACAGTTCGAGAAACGCGTATATTATTACTGAGTTCTCAAGTCAAGAAGCAAAAATGCCTCTAACCTCGTATCTGTGTAACGAACTATCTCCCGTTAGGAACTAAATACTTAGACTAAGACTAGCAGATCAAATGGAAACATCAACCTTCACCAAGCATATAATTAGCGAACCGTTAGCCAGCTAACAAACTATCGTTGCTTGGACGAAGCACACAAGGGATGCAATTCGCTAACGTCGTTAACGCCAGGTACTGACAAGGGTTTAGTGACAATGTAACTGTCTCACATAGTTTATGTTCACACCGGATTGACCAGCTACATAGCTACCAACTGTATTGTCCATGCTTGCAACAAAAAAAACGTCTCGCCGGCAAAACACTGATATCACTAGAGTTCAGTAGCTGGCTACATACCGAGTGGAGTCACGTTAGCTAGCCACCGGCACACTGTATTTAGCTTGCAAACAGTAGTTATCAAGTGCAGACTGTAACACCAATTCAATGCAGAAAGCGAGGGTAGCTAACGTTAGCCAGATCAATTCCTTTAACTCACCAGCTGCCCTCGTCAGTACTGAAAGTGAATAAAGTGATGTAATTATGTCCCTATTTTCACCGTATTCTCTTCTTAGTTAGAAAGCAATATTATCCTCGTCACAGTGTTTTTTCCCGCCCCCACCCACAACTACTGCGGCGGCAACGCTCCTGATGCTGCCCCTTCCTTACACTATATTAATTCCTATCCCTTTTGTATTGCTAGCAACAGTCGAGATGGAAATATGGCGAAAGGGTGTGGACGGCAGCGGCGAGAGCGTGATGTCAACGCGCACACGCCGTCCTGCAGTGGCGATGTGGTCGTCATCAAATAGTGGACAGAACGGAGTGAAACGAGTGAAACTACTAGATTTGTGATAGTTAGCAACGGTGTAGCTTTGTTAGAGGTTATTATCGTTGAAAGTCCCTGAACTGATTGAAATGAAGCTGGGCTGTAGTCAAGTTAGTCTGTATGAACAGCATTCCATTGACCCTCCATAAACAATGCCAATTTTAGCATTCTGTATGCATCCCAATACATTGATATGGGGAGATAGAATACTCATCTTGTATCTTGGTAAATTATATGAATGCTGTACAACTGTCACATCAGAATACAATTGTATTTATGCAGACACAATAATTAGGCTATATTAAATAATTTGAATCAAAAGTCGAATCCAGCAATGGCAATAATTTTAATTGATGTGCCAGACTCCAATATATTACCGAAGCCTACTGCATGTTCGGAAAAATGTGGGTGAATGTTTCGAATACAGATATTTATTATGATCATGATCAGCATCAGAATCATATTATTATTATTGTTGTTGTTGTTGTTGTTATTATTATTATATTATTATTATTATTATTATTATTATTATTATTATTATTATTATTATGCATCAGGTTGCAGTAAACTTTCCCTGTAGTTAAGAGTTTATTTATCAGTTAGCTAACAAGTAGCCTACATAACATGGATTCATGATCTGCTTCCCACTTCTGGAGAATTGAGCTGGACACCTAACTATCTGAGGGGGTTATTTTGTGGGTGGAGTGTATTTATCTTGTGGGTGGGAATTTGTCAGTTTTGTCTGTTGTTGTCCTCTGTTTCTGAACGTTGTCTGTGAGTCAGCTCCCCAGTATGTCCCACTGATTAGTGTTCTCCCAAGCTGAACATTTTCCCAGAGGCATGTTAAAATGCCTTTGTAAAATGGCATGTAAAATGCCTTTGATAAATTAAAAATGCATGCTTCAACTAGCCTTGGTCGCCCAATCATTAAAACCATACGTTAGGCGCCCCGAACATTGTAGCCTAGAAGTTTCCTAAATTACTTTTTTTATTTTTTTTAATCTTGAATCATAAATGATAAACGTAAACACACGCACACGTTGAAAATGATAGGTCCTTTGTTCAAATTAGTTTTTTGATTTAATTCACCTGACTGGGAATTGACATTTAACAATTCAGTAAATGTATTCGTCCACACCCTGTACCACCTTAATTAATTGCTAACTATACATTGGCTAGGATTTAGGTTCAACCGTGCTTTGCTCGATCTTAAACTGGCAAGTTCAGTAGATGAGACGAAATGGAGGGGAAGACGTCGGGTAAAACATGTAGCACTTCGTGCGATATTTTAAAAGATGCTGGGTGACTGGCTGAGACGCAAGCATAGTGAATGTATTTTGGATATGAATCCTATCCTTTCATTAGAATAAGTCAATTATTTAGCCTACCTAAATGTAATAACCTCCGTCTCTGCAGAAGAGGAGTGATATATTTCCCATTCTGCTAGGAGGACAGTCTTTTCTTATATAACTACTTAAAAATAACTTCTCAGTTATTGAGCTACACGACTTGCATGATACAGCTAAACTTTTCGTCTTTATAAGCGATACCCTATCCACCTAACCTTTTGACTTTTCAAAAGCTGTAGTAAAAACAGTCTAAGCCCACATTTATTCGGCATTACAGAATGTATTGTTTAACTATCTGTCAATGTATTTTTCTTGTAGGTGGAGTGGACACCAACAAGACCAAACTCTCGCAGCTGCGGTCTAAATATGCAGAGAAGCCGTGGAATGAGACACTTCAGCTGGTTCGCAGGTGCATGGTAAGTCTCATCTTGATTCCGATCACATGGTAAATGGTTCTTGTTTTGCCGGGTAGCACCACTTCATTAATTTTTTTAACTTTTTGTTTTCGTTTTATTTTGGACAGAATCTGGTTTTCTAAATTTCTTTAAGAGTTGTGTAAACTATACGCACAAGTAGCAACATGGGTGATTACTGAGCGGGCTTTGAATCGGCTTTAAATGACTTAAACTGCCACTTTATGCCACGCTGTCACTCAAGTTATTTTTCTGTATGTACTTCTCCCACCAAAGGTAAATAGCCTTTGTGTCAAAGAAATATCCCAAATGCACGACCCTAATCATACGCCTTGACAAAATCCTCCAATTAAGCAGTGACGATAACTGTCAGTGCTGCAAAATAAATTAAAAAAAAAAAACATGGAATATGGTCACATTAAAATAATTTGAATGGTTCTTCTTTAACTTGAATAGAAGTCAAATATAGGCAGTAACAAAGTAGTTTGCTGCAGTGGTACATCAAAAAAGGTGAATGTCATGTACACATGAAAAGGCTCCAAACCGATTAAATTTGATCAATAGTCTTTTCTGTCACTGATTGACAATGCTGGGTGAAAATGTCTTCACTTAATGTTTAAGTTGTAGATGTGCCAATTGGTGGTTCATTGATTTATCTATGCTGTGTCTGCTGAGTCATTGCATGTTGTCACAATTTGTCTTGTCTGTTTTGCCCATGCTCAGATATGGTATCAGTTGCTTTTATCAGTTCTTATCTGTTTTAAGTTTTATTTTATTCAAAGCAATGGTCTGCAGGACATACGTCTACCAAAGCTGTCTAGCTGATGGAATTGACCTGTTATTTATCACACGCTTCTTAAAAAATGTGTGTAATTTGGGATTATTGCATTTTCCAGTGGGATGTTTTCATTTGAGAATGCATCTGCTAAATCTTAAATGACATCCAGATGCTGTTGTCATTAAGCTAGTGTAGGTTGTCTTTTCCCCCTTTTGACCAATGACTCCACCCTCAGTGTTAATCTCAGACCTTAATTGGTTAGTTATCAATTTATTTTATTTGCATAAATTGTTAATTTGCAAATTGTGTGTACAATGTACCAGGCAAATACTGTTGCACTTGTTCCCTTGAAAACATGCTTTTCATAGTGTATACATTTGACATTCCATCCATGATCACTTCCGTTCCTTTCATTCTCCCCATATTGGGGCAGCTAATCATTTTTATTATTTTTTTTAATAGGTATGTGTACACGGACACCAACATATGCTTCAGCATATGCCCTCTGCCCTGAGGTGGAAAAAGTGCCCTTGTGGCTACAAGTTTATTTATTAATTTACTTTTCTAACCATAGGTGTGAGGTGCCCTTTTAAAAAATAAATAAAAATAAAGTGGCATGAGGGACAGAGTGTAAAATATTTAAAAATTGGGAAATCAAGTTAACACAATCTCTAATATTGAACATAATGCATCTGTTTAATGCTTACCAGATGTTGGTAGAATCTCCCACATTCCTATGTCTAGTTACTGTAAAAACATAAGACCGCTTCATGGAGAAGATTCCTCTGCTGAGAGCTTATCTTCAAGAACTGTAGGACTTCTAATAAATTACCAGAAATGTCATCTTTGAGAATGTTGTCATAGTTGCATTTGTACATTTAAGGTTCCTTATAATCACAAATTCAAAGTCTTCATCGGCTGCTTCCCAGTCTAGCTTATCTACACCCCAGACAGCAGCAATAGGCATATGTCACAAACCCTTATTAGACTAGGTGAGGTTTTGTGACTGCCTAAATGTCTAATTAACTGCCATTTACAAATACATTTAAAGTATATCAACTTCTTACCTTGAACATAGTTTGCAAACTGTGTTAATTCAACTATAACAGTTTGTGAATCCAAACTGGATCAGATGTAAATGGTAAATGGACTGCATTTATATAGCAAAAAATATATATATCCAAAGCGCTTTACAATTGATGCCTCTCATTCGCCAGAGCAGTTAGGGGTTAGGTGTCTTGCTCAAGGACACTTCGACACACCCAGGGCGGGGTTTGAACCGGCAACCCTCCGACTGCCAGACAATCGGTCTTACCTCCTGAGCTATGTCACACCCAGATGTATTCAGTTAAATGTACTGTGTTGCAGTTGATGTAATGCTAAACAATTGTGTAATATTTATACTGCTTGTTTGTCCATATTGGACAATCTGTTGCAAATTAATGTAAATGATAAACCAGTTGAAGGTGGCACATACATTCGTTGGGTAGGCAGCACCAAACTTGCACCTTGCATTGGCACATGCATCAAGGAATATTTACATTAGTTTTGCTCATTCACGGCTGGTTTGGATTCAGACTGGGAGCATATGCTGATTAGTCCTGCATAATTTGTGTGAGTCTTCAAATAACCAGTCTCTTCTGACCAAATATGGCTGTTTCTGTAAGTGACGTTTATCAAGCCTGAGTCATTGGAACTGTGTTTTAAAACTGAGTGGCAGGGGTATTTACTCTGAGATTCCCCACAGGAACAACAGATTTGGCCTGCAGCACTGCGCATGAATGGGGCTAGTGCTGTGTAAATGCGGAAGAGAATGTCTTTGGCTCTGCTGCATACTGCTCAGTTGTCTCAAAGGAAGTCAGGTTTTGCAGAAGTCTCTGGGGCTGGGGAGGGGGCTGTCAAGGCTGATTCACTCATGAACAACTGCAGTTGTGTGGAGGAGGAGCTGAAGCAACTGTTGTTTAGATAGCTGCTTGACTAATACTATGCCTGCAACACAATGGCTTTGGTTCTGTTGGGATTTGTATAGACTATCCCCGCAAAACTCCCACATGACATTGCCTGTGTTGGCATAAATAGTGAAAGCAATCTACCCTGTTATTTTGAGAGAGGAAGGAAATAATTTGTAGTGATATATTTTCCAGGATAAATCAAAAACCGATTCCAGATCCAGTCCGCTGTATTTGCGTTGTCTGGGGAGAATCCATGAGGCACTGAATGGTAAATTCTATTTATTAAGACCTCTGTTTTGGTAATGTCTGAAAAGTTGCTTAATCATATATAATTTTGTTTGAAGTACTCTCAAACATCCACAGAGGCTGTGCAGTTTCATCGGAAGCTACTTTTTACCACAATATGCCAACTCTATCTGCACAAAGTCTCAACCAAATGGCACACTTTGTAGCGTATAGAGTTGTATTCTGGGGTGCATTGTCAACATCGTTTTAAAACATCGTTTCAACACCGTTTTAACAATGTCGACACTGCGCCAAAAATTACTGGCGTGCTTTGGTTGAGACTTTGTGTGGATAAACACAGTTGGCGTATTTCAGTAGAAAGTAGCTTTCGATGAAACTGCACAGCAAAATCTGTGGCTGTCAATGAGTAACCGTGGCATTATATTTGGAAACGTTGCTGTTGAGTTTATGTACATTTTTGGTGCTTTGAGCACCCCAAAAACTTTGCCCCATTGAGGTCTGTTGTATTGGAGTGAGCTGCAGCTCATATCTTATTTTATTTTTTAAACTTTAAAAACTCTTCAAAACTCAACCAAAGGCACATTTCTGTTAGTACTAATTATTATGACTACAGCGAGACAACTCCTGCAGTGATCCACTAATGTGTGTTCCAATTTGTATTCCAGTGTCCTCTCTGACTGCAATGGTATCCAGATTAGAGATGATTGCAAAACAGAGAGGGTACGTATTGCTCTGGGGCAACTTGATGTTTGTTAGTTTCGGGAATAATTAAATGTTAGTTGCATATTTTCAGCATGGGCACAGACTTGCATTGTCTGAGAAGGACGTAGGCCATGGGATACACTGCGTATATTGTCTGACTAAAATGATGGAGAATGTAACAAAAGCCTATATTTTGATTTTTACTGGATGATATGACCAAAAGCCATGAGGAAATCCAACAGGGGATTTCTAAATTCAAATTAACTTTGCTGAGCTTAAATGTTATTTATTTTAATGTGATAGATACCATAAACTTTATTACTTGAGGTGTTCATAAAAATTAAATCTGAAATGATGCAAATAAAGTGACTATTCATCGGCAGATTATATTATCACTTTTATAGCCTGTCATGTTTAGAGTTGATATCTCTATGGCTTCTTGATGCCAGGCTAGGATCACACCGGAGCCCCACAGAGACTACCTATTACTTGACTTCGGACATGTTCTACCTGGAGGTGTTACTGCTGCCTGGTGGGGGTGTAGAGGATGTCAAGGTGGCTCATCATGGAGAGGCTCCTGTGGTAATGACCATAGGACCACAAGGCCCACATTTCTAGCCACAGCAGTAGTTTATTCACTGCATATTCACTGACTGGTCCATAGTGAGTAACATTGTAGTAACTTAGTAGTGTAGTGTGAAAATAGGATTTATGAATGCTTTGGTGTTTTGTCTCTGTTACTATATGCTTATGCCAAATAGTTTCAGTATTATTGCTGTATTATAAATTGATTTATAAATTTAATTCTAAAATTGATTACACTGTAGATATTAGCCTACTACTACCAAATGTTAATCAGTTAAAAAAAATGCAGATGACTGTCAGAATAGGTATGCTTATTCATAATTATGGAAGAATGTACTGCATGTCTGCATGCTTGTAAATTGAATATGATAGAATGGCAACCATTCTAAACCATACTGGGACTCCTGCATATTGGTTTCCACTTCAAGCATTGATCTAAACATGCACCACCCCCTATGTTGTGGCCACCAGTTATGACAAAACAAACAAACAAAAATACAATGGGTGCTAAGGCTAAATTTTCCTTTGTTTCAGTCCTGGGAAGCACTTCTTACCCTTCTCAGGTAGAAAACATTTATGTAATTTGAGATTCAGTAGGTTGTGCCTACAGCAAAACTCAATGTTGCATTTAACACCATTACTATGTTATCTTTGCCGCACAGGTCAAAAAGATTTGAAGATTTCTCAATGAAGCTGGACTGCTTCTCTTCGCTCTACAACATACGTGGAGACAAGTACCGTCGTATTCGCAATATTGTTCTTATCTAATTTATGTAATTTTAGAGATTTATAACGTGTGCTGTGTCCACTTATTTTTGTAGTGAAACTAAAATAAAGATATACACTGCCCTTCAGCACCTGGAGAAAGATCTTGTAAAGATATCTCAGTTGCCCAGGTGAGAGAATAGGACTTTGTAACAGAAATTATTTTCTTGAGTTTTAACTGCTTGTACTTCAGTTCGCTGTAAAGCTACCAACAGATAAGAATCTTTAGATAATTCATTTGGCTCCCTCTGATGGTAATTCTATGCTAGTTCAGTTCAGTATTCTAAGGTTGGCCTCATCAGTTTCCAGCAGACTACATCCTTGTCGTAAACGGCACTTCAGTGTCAATCTGGCCTTACAATACTATGTCTTAAAATGGCAGTTTTTTCCTTTTTGAATAAGTGGTCATTCTAATGGCTGTTCGTTTCTTAATACATGTAAAGCTACCATTCTGGCTGTTCATAAAATGTTACTGTTTGCTTTCAGACCTCTCATAGATCATGATCTTCATGTGGACACGATTCTCAACGGAAGAATTGGGAAGGTCACCCTACGGAGAGAAGGTTCTGGAGCAAAAGAGAAGGGTGATATCAAAGTTATGATCTGAGATGTATGGTCATTTTTGTTCACACAGGAAATCCCCTGAGTATCAAGTACTACATCAGCCCTTATGATCAACTGACAGAGAATGCAGATGCAGGTATGGTCAGTCTGTGACATGAATGGGTGTGCTTTCATTCAATGAGGAGCCACCAAATCGTCATGGGTAAGAAAAGTGCAAATTGCCTCCTCTCTTTACTGTAGAGTGCAACAGTGGACAGGCAGCTCTGGTGACGGCAGGGGCCAGTGACTCCACACACAGGCTGCAGATGACTTGCCTCATCCAAAGGCCTCCCATAATCAACACAGATGGGTAACTTTCAGATACTGGAAGGGATGTTTTGTCTCTGCCACCAGGCTGAACAAACTGAGATGGACAAACATTCCTGGTCCAAAGACACCTGTCATCATAATCATACATCTGATATCAATATAGGCACCTAATTGACCAGACAAGTTGCCATTGCTCTGCCAACTGAAACTCCCTCCATAGCAGATGCCGTAGGCATGCCTGTTTTCCCTGAAATTGTACCTAGAACAGCTAGTATTCAATTGGTTATTTTTGAGTATTACTTTGAGTCTATTGAACTGAATAAATTCAAACCTTTCAAATTGAAACATCCTGGGAAACAATAAAACTGCCTTGGGGAATTGAAAATTAATTGAGATGGAATGAAAGACATTACAGAGCTGATCGTGTTCTTTCACTGTCATAGTGGGAGCCTTGGAACAAAATGGTTGTGCTAATCTTTTGCTGTTTGACAGGGTTTAGTTAGTCCCTACAGTGTTCAATTACTGACTGCTGTCATTGCAGTCTCCCGGTGTTCAGTCCCCTGGACAGTGTCACTAGTGAAATCCTGCCAGCCTGCTTTTTCCTGAGGCTGCAACCACCTTTGCCGATGTTCTCTTCCTTTATCCGCAAAATGCACCAAATCACTGGTGGGTACACTACATGCATTGATTTTCCTTGAATTAATGTTGTACACATCTAAGTCTAATCACTGCCGTATAGCTTTAAAAAACTTTTGATCAAGGGATGTGTTTTATTTTATCCTGGTTTGAAGTGCTGCATGTTGTATTGCTGTATGTGATTAATTGGTTTGTTGCAGAAATGACCATGTATGAGACTGACCTGCAGTGGCTGCCCTTCCCCTGGCTGTTGGCGACCAGTCTGGAAGAAAGCAGCTGCTTTGACTCTTTGGCAGGGGAAGATGCCCACTTCTTTGTGGTTGGTAGATTCATTGGAAAATACTGATGACTTGCCGCAAGACTCTTGGCTTTCCTATCTTCTAGAGTTTCTTTAATTTCCAAAACGATGTGTGTATTGGCCAAGATGGTATTTTGGTTTTGAAACTTAAATATGTTAAAGGAATGATTTTCCACCTCATCTACCCGTCGATGCCCAGCCTCTTCCAGACAACCAGATGCACAGTTATGTGCTGGCAGGGGACGTGTGGGGCATAGCAGCTCTGAAGGGGGCGCTGGTGCACAACATCCCCTTTACACACCCTGCCCATGTCCCCATGCTGCTGGAGCTGTTGAGACACCAGGCTGCAATCAACACTCTGCTTTCCAGCATCGTTACCCACCACAGGCCCTGCCAAGGTCAATAATGTTAAATCATGGGTTATTTCAGAGGTGAAGACATTGAGAATTTCACTAGTTTAACTTGTTGCTTCTAAATTTTACACCAGATTTAGTCCTGAAATTCTGTTAAGCACTTGAAAAAAAACTGCAAGATCCTGACCGGACAGGTCAGTACAAGCTCAAACGAGAACTCTCCAGAACTCTTCCCAGCTTTACATGGCAAATGCAGACCACAATATGGAAAATGTAAAGATCAAACAAACTGATCTACAGAATAACCAAGGATGGGCATACCTATTTGAATGCATGAAGGCACAGATCTGGCCATGGCGGGTATTTTATTCTTTCAAGCTAAGCTCCCACTGCCCTTAAGGACCAGACCTATTCATCTGTGTATCAATAACTGCATTTCCACAGTTAGGCCAGCCAGTCTGAGTCAAAGGCTTGGTTGAGTTCATGCCTAAAGCCCTGTGCCATAGATTCAGACTATTGCTCTGCTGCTTATCTACTATTGGGCCTCGGAGGGTGCTATCATCACTCTTAGTTTCTCTCATACACTTCAGACCATCACACTCTCATTGAAATATGGCCTGTAACTTCCATATTTTGAAACCTTGCTATCTGCAGTAGCCCTGCCCTTAACCTTGACCACACTCCAATTAGCATGATGATTGTATTGGAAGGGCCAAAAGCATGGGTTTGAGGGACTAAGTAGGGGTGACTCGAGCGTTGCCAAGGCCTGGCAGTGGCTGTGGATAGAGAAGCCCTGGCATGCACTAGCTTGTCTACCATTTGCACAGTTGTTGAAATGTGACCAATGGCATTTACTGAAAGGCTGGAACTGACAGCTTTTTCCAGGTATCACGGTGAAGTGTTAAGGTAACCACCCCTGTCCTGACCCCTCACTGCTCTCTGTAGGTTCAGAGCCAGACTTGCACTGTGAGGTCCTTCCAGAGTCGGAGTCCAGCTTCTCTGTGTCTTTCCCCCTGCCTGACCCAGGCTGCCTCGGTGTGCGTGAGTACCAGGGCACCAGATGGTCTATTTGCGCAGGAGAACTGTTACCTAGAGCGCATTTGGCTTATTTTAAATCTGTGTTAGAAGGGTGGTTGCAGAATCCTAGCATAAATAGTTGCAGTATTCGGTATCTGATGTGGGTGCTGGAAAATAAATTGGAAACTGAACAATTAGAAACCAATCACTGTTTACAATTCAAATGGTTTGTTGGGATTGTTCACTATTTTGAACGACACAAGTCTTGGTGAAATTTGCATGTTGGTGAGCCAAAATTGATGCTGATGTTTGATATCAATGTAGAGCAATGTGTTTACTTGCCTCCACAGTTTTGGTGAATTTAAAGGACTCTCGTCAAATCACCAGCCGGCTGTTTACACTGTGTTCAAAATATTCCTCCATTGATGAATACATAACACGAGTCTTGAAAAGGTACATTTAAAAAAATAAATAAATAAATAAACAAATGGCTGTAGGTAATTTTACTACTGATTTTATATTTAATTAGCTAGGGTATTGCTGTATGTTGAGTTGCTGCAAATTACTTTAAAGTAGTATAAATATACACAAATGTATAGGTATGTACACTAACAATTAGTGCAGTGCAGTCAATCGACTTTTCTAATTCAATTTTTTTTATCCCCATTTGAAGGATATATGCTTTTTCGATTGATTTATTTTATTTTTTATGCAGATGCATGTCCATTCCTTTGGTCATGAGGGCGATCTGTAGAAGACTGGCTCAGAGCAGCTATTTAGATGTGGCTGCCTCCACTTCAGCAGCTGGAAATTCTGAGCATGCACCTGCACCTGCTGCTTGCTTATATATGGCAGACTCTGGAGCCGATGCTCCCTGTGCTCCATCTGTAGACTCTGAGGCTGTACATACCAGCCCTCCCTCTGCTATGATATCCCAGAGTGCCTCAGTCTTAGACTCCAACTGCATGCCTGCATCTCCGGTTTGCTCCTACTTTGTAATGTCTCTTCCTGCGGCTCAGAGTGCTGCAGGTGCTAATACAGAATCTCTTGCCAACCCTTACCCTGGTACCCATGTTGGTGTGCTTCAACCCTGGTCAGCAAGCAACCCACTTGGAATCTAACATTTTGAAAGGGAGGTTATGGGAAAGTTAGACTGGATATGTATTTATTTGTTAGTGGGTAAACATTTAAGAATTTATAATAAAGTTTGTTTTTGAAGGCAGCTTAATTAAGACCGTGTTTATTAAATGGAGCTTTGATCATTGAACATATGATTTCCTGAAGATGTGTGTAATTCAGAGTATGGCAGTGTGGGTAGGACTATTAGTAATATTTGTAGTTATGAAACTCATGACCTTGGAAAGGAAGGCTGAATATGAAGTAAACAATACACTGAGGTTTCATACTTTAATCTTTAAAAGTACTGTATGTCTTAATGGGTAGATCAGGTGTGTCAAACTCCAGTCCTGGATGGTGACAGTGTTTGCCGCTGTTTGGTTTCCTTTCAATCAGCAGCCAATTAAGCCCTTGAGAACAAAGTGTGTTGACTTGTGCTGAAATGCACCAAAATCAGCAGACAGTGTGGCCCTCCAGGATGAGTTTGACACCCTTGATCTACCCATTAAAACATAACATATTTCAAACTTTAATCTTTAAAAGTATTGTATTTCGGTACAAAAAAGAAAATATAAATAGTAGACAAAAATATACTGCTTTGTCTTTAATAGTGTGTGCAGCAACTCAACATGCATATATCATAATTTGATTGGGTATTGCCATAAGTGGCTTTTCTTTTTAGTACCAAATCTCAAAGGTATAGTGAAGAAAGAAATGTGTTGTAAATTGCATTTTAAAGCGTGGTAAGCAAAACCAAATCTAGACTGTATTATTGACTGTTTTTGACAGGGCTAGGTTTTCAGTTTTGACTTGGCAACATGACGTGACTTCACACGTCATTGTGAAGTGGGGCGGCTGTGGGTAATGAAAAGGCCAAACGTATCCCAACAGCAAGGCAGACACTGGGTCCAGCACTTTCCTTTCACACTATGTTTCAGATCATTGCAAACAAAACTTGGTTTTAATTTGGCAGAGAGGTCTTAAGTTCTGAGTTATCTGAAATCTAACAGGAATTCTAACAAACTTTCACGAAGTCCTCCATGATTGTGTATTGTGGATGTGATAATGGCCATTAAATTAGCCTATTGACAAATTATTGGATTTGCATCTGTAGTTCATCCTCTTTCCCTTGGTCTTTTCCACACTTGTACAATACTGCCTATATATACGTTTTCTTCCAAAGTTGTAGATTGTGTCTATTGCTTCTGTGTCATGGTATCAAATCAGTGTCTCTGTGGCCCCTCTGTTTCTTGAAATTGAGTGAGAATGTTGGCATTCTATTAAAGGATCATTGAGTCTGTTTTAAGTATATGATTAGGGGAGTAAACCAACTGTCTACTTTTTAAAATGCAGTTTTGTATCATTATAAATGTTTTCTCTTTACATTGAGTCATAGAGCTATAGAGGCTACTCTGACCCCCTGAGAAATCCAGACTACTCCTTTGGCAGTACCTTTCCAGAAAATATCTCTTCTGCTATAGGGGCAGAATCCGCTGAGCCATAATAAGGCTTCATTTCCATCATGGAGCGTGCACATGAATCTAGGTAAATCAGGTTAAATGTAGGCCCCTGGAAAATCACCTAATGTACATAACCCATGGTATCCTGTTTATACTGCATACATTGAAAAGTTCTCCAACTTATGGCAACTGCTAACTGCTATTATGCCAGTGCCAAAAAATGTTTTCTTTTTTTATTATTATAAAAGGCACACTATTCTGTCCTGATTTCTCCACTGTTGAATATGAGAGAAGTCATGACATGACTGACATCCAAGCTACGTGCATGGGTTGGTCACAATTTGGCAGAGGAGTGTTTCATTGACCAATAATTGCTACTTGCATTCCTATTCTTATCTATGAAATCCTGAGCAGGGTCTCACGTTTCTCAGATGCATTCCAGGGAGACTGAATAAAGGCTTAGCAATCAAGGTTTTTGGGCTTGGAATCTGACCTCTCGCAAATGGCTGGCTGACAGTTGATAAGCGCCATGCAACCCAGTAAGATGCTGAAAAAATGTAATCATCCACCATAAAGGTTTCTAGTAAAGTTTTCTGTTTTTGGTGTTGGCATATGCTTTCCATATTGTATGTTGAATCACAGGATTGCTTATAAAAAAGAAGTAAAATAAATACTGGTAGAACAATCATGTGTTTCTGACCTGAACAGGTAGTGCATGACAGATTGGATGTCAATTCGGAAGGTTCAAAGAAACGCTACATTTCAAAGCTAGGGGAAATCCATCATTAAAAGAGAGATTTTCATGGAACAGAAATAAATTCAATCTAAAAACAGTACAGGAAATTGAGAAGGTTATGGATACACTTGATAGAATCGTGGACCCCCCTGCATGTGTGAACTGACACCCTTTCCTACCACTGTCTCTCGCTAGGAATAGCATCTATTGTGATACCATAGCACTGGTGGCAACTTTGGTCAAACAATGACATGCATATTCCCATTGTCAGTGTAGCACAAGGCCATAGGATATGATAATGAAATGCAATTTCAGGAAGTCATTCGATTAAAAATATCCTGGGCTTGTTTCAGATTCCTGTTTTGAATTTGCTCATAAGGAACCTTTTTTCTGTAACACTGACTTCAGGAAATGTGTCTGCTAATATTGTTTTGTTGCCCATAAAAAGCACCTTTAGCACAAACTTCCTACAGGATAACCTCCCTGACAAACAAAGGGAAAGCTAAGAGTAGTTGTTGGATCAGAATCAATTGCAGACAAAAAAAGAGACATATTTTTATTATATACAATATTATTAGAATTGTAAGTGGTGGCAAGTTCAGCACATAACTTATTTTGCCACTGCAAATGTTTTTTTTTTTTTTTTTTTTTGAACTTATTTGTGCTTACCACTTATTCCATTCCTGTCCCTACATCACAGGTTGAGTAAAATGAAGGAGTCTTCCTAAATGTGCAGTCACATGAGCAATTTTGTCCATGGTTTCCGAGAAACAATGGGCGACTCAGCTTCCCCCGGCTCAAATCATAAAATAGAAGTAATAATACTATGAATTTATACTGAGGTGGAATGTGAATCTTACTACGTGTTTTGGGCTGACTGACAGCCACTAGGGGGCGTATATAACAGGCTACTGTGCCGCACTATGCTGATTCTGGCTGCAACCCACTGTGATGATTACACCATAATCTCCGCGATTGCGCTGCCTTTCAATTGGCCGAAGCAATCAGTGCCGGAACTATACAGTCTGATCATAATGTTGGGTCGAGTATACAGCATCTGTGAGATCCAATCAGGGGTCAAAATAAGTGACACCATAATATATTTCAAAGTACAAAAAAGCAAACAAAAACCAAACTTCAAATCTCCACAGATCACAACTGTAGGCTAGGTGTTGTCAGTGTAGGTCAACGTCTTTATTTACATTAGCATTTCAATGCATTTAATTTTTTTAAATCGTGGAATGTATATTAGCTTTTGCTTGAATTTCTGTAAATCACACGAAGTATAACCATCCTGTATAAAAATTGCCGTGTTGAGGGGTGAAAGTTTGTTATAGTAGCCTATTTAGAACCGTCGTTCGTTCACATTTAAAATTCATTTTCTTTGATCACCATATAATGTTGTAGTTCTCTGGTCCTTTTTGTGTTTTTACAGAAGACTATACATATCGGTATTCAGTTAGTATCCTAAATACAACGCTGTTGCACAAACTGTAATTTACTGTGATTTCACTTTGAAAGACCAATCAAGTGAGGATGAGGATGCCAAGTAAAAACAGCGCATCTTTTCTTCTTTTAGTCCGCGGTCTCTTTAAATCTGTATCTGCCCGTATACTTTTCCTTTTACATGGAGGGTGGGAGGTTTCTGAGTCGAGGCAAGCCCTTGTGCTGCTTCAAACGGACCCCAGAAATGAGTCAGCGTGCTTGCTACCAGGTGCACCTACAGTACAGAATTGACCATTCAGAATGGATCCTTGAGTGTCGCAGCAGCGTCTTTACGAGTCGTCTGAATTAAGCACACCATATTAACTGCCATGGATGTTGCTTTTCCTTAACGCCATGGAGTTATGGATTACAGAAATCTACTTGTCCACTGAAGGATTTTGCAATAAGTTTGAAACCGCATATAATGTGTTAAATGTTGGGGAGACCCCGTCCCCCGTTGTCCTGTCAAAGCCTGGATTAGGGATTTAAAGAAAGGCTTCTGCGGCAATATCTCGCGGAGGGGAGCTGTGCGCTGGACTGTTTTGTCATTCCTTATCCGTTCCACACTGTCTTCCTGGGATTAATTTGATTTTATGGGTATCCCGTGTTTGAGTGCATAGATTATGCATTCTCAAAAATGGGTGCGAACAATGGGAAACGGTATGGAAGTGAGGGTAAGTGCGCTTCAAGTTAAAAAGTTATTTTCAAGATGTATTATCCTACCTCAAATAACGGAACACTTTCCCAATTTGAATGGCGTGTTCTGTGAATTATGTTTATATATCTCCCGTTGTACGGAGCAGGCTAGCCTTGTGTAGTATTCTCCTGCTTCTTGTTTACCTTGTAGGAATGAAGAAAATTGCGTCCCCGTGTTGTTACATGCTTGTCAAACTATGCAGTCCTTCTCTCTTTACCACTTGTTTGTGGTGTCTGTCTTCGCAATCAAGAGCGTAGCCTATGCTAGCCTACTTGTTATTAAATGTTTAAATCAGTTCATTTGTTTTTACCGAGACGTTTGATATCAACTGTATTTGTGCACAATGTATTCATTTTCATTTCATTCATAAAATGAAGGGATGTGCTTCACATCTCAATCCACGTCAGCCTTTCTTGGGTCTGCAGTAGGGAATGTATTTTTGTTTAGTCTTTTACTTCACACAAGTAAATGCACTATGGAAACTGGTGTGACATTTTGTGGAGCATTAATTAATTAACCTGCATATCTGTCCCTAATCTGGCTGTATTGATACGTCAGATTTAACCTTATTGAAA
The DNA here is from genome assembly GCF_013347855.1 of Anguilla anguilla. Taxonomy (NCBI): domain Eukaryota; kingdom Metazoa; phylum Chordata; class Actinopteri; order Anguilliformes; family Anguillidae; genus Anguilla; species Anguilla anguilla. Next base: position 14,509,008 of record NC_049204.1, on the reverse strand, counting down.
TGTTGGTGAGGTTATAAGTTATGTATTACCCATATTTAATCTATGTAATGAAAATCTATGGCACAGACCTGCTGTCCCTGGTAATGCATGTTTATTTGTCTACTATAAAGCACATATGATGTATGCTTCAGTACATGGGTCAGTTAAAGTAACAGCTGTCATCCCTTGGTGGTGAAAGTGCTTGGTTGATTCAGAACGAGGCACAGTGTAAGCTTGGCGTCATTGTGGATGCCAACCTTAATTTTAACGACCATATCAATAGCATCACAAAATCAGCTTTTTATTACCTTAAAACATAGAGCAAAAATAATTGCTTTTGTATCAAAACTGGACTTAGAGAAATTGGTGCATGCTTTTATTACTAGTAGGTTGGACTACTGCAGTGGTTTTTTCTCTGGTCTTTCCAGGACTCCAGCTCATTCAGAATGTCGCAGCCAGAATTCTGGCTGGGATGAAAAACGATTACATTACATTACATTTTATTTGACAGATGCTTTTATCCAAAGCAACCTACAATAAATGCATACCAAAGGTCACTGGAACTACTACAGGACACAGGTCTGATAGGGTACAGTTGTCATTTTGTATCTTGATCACATTACACCTGTCCTAAGATCACTGCACTGGCTTCCTTTATCCTCAATAATACATTTTAAGATTTTACATCTTGTTTCTAAAGAATTGAATGGCCAGGCTCCACAGTATATTTCTGACCTGCTTGATGGTTATGAGCCGACCAGGTCTCTGAGGTCATCTGGCGCTGGTCTTTTAGTAGTTCTAAGGGGCAAATCTAGATCTGGTGAAGCTGCTTTTTGTGCAATTATGTGCCCAGATGGTGGAACCGGATTACTTAAGACAGGTTTCAACTCTTGCTGCTTTCAAGAGTTTTAAAAAGTGGGCTTTCCTGTTTCCATGACTAGTGTATTTGCTTTTCTATGTATATGTTATGCTTTTTTCACTTTTTTGATGTTTTATATATGTATATATGAAAGTGTGCGTTTTGTGTAAAGCACATTGGATTTCCACATGTATGAAATGTTCTATATAAATAAACGTTGAACTTCCATTTTTTTCCCTTTAAAACATGTCAACTTATCATTTTCACTTATTGGGAGGACCCATTGCAACTGTGAATGGATGTAATATGCCTTTCCTGATTGATGCTGTAATGCTAAGTAGTTCCAATAGGTTGGCAGTCCAACATGTTTTTTGTCGGCTTAATGTACTACAGCTCTAAGAATGCTGGGATTCAAACTCCGAACCACCAAAGTCGCGTGCTCTACTGTAACCCCCCCCCCCCCTTCGCCTTTCCCCACCAGTGCTGCTTCACATAAAATTAATCAGAGAATACATGTACTATGATCTCAGTATTTTCAAGATTTGTATTTGTAGCACTCATGTAGAGCAGATATTGAGTATCCGTTTCACTCATCTGTAACCCTTCTGGTTGAAGTGCATTTGTTTTCACTTTTCCACATCAGGCCTTGTTTTTCCTGACAGAGAAAATGTGGATGGGGATACAGATAAATCAGCAACTTTAAATTAGAAAACATCGGGGGTGAGAGGATTTGCAAAACAAATGCCCGTGTGCCTGTGCAGAACATCATCTGCATTGGATTTGTGCAATTTACATCTGAAGATTTGGGAGCTATTGTAAATGATCAGCCAATTTCTACTGCATGAAACATTGTCTGGTAAGTGAGTAGAACCCTACAATTTGAAGGATGTGACTCTTGAAAGGCGGCAAGTAATTATGCACTTAATGTGACAGACATAGAATAGACTCTCTTGAGTCTGCCACCATGTTTTCAGAATTGCCTGAAAAAATGCTTTTTATAATAATGGCAAAGTCTCCTGTTGTCAGTCATTTTCTTTTTGCAGGATGGTCATACCGTAGCATGAGAAGTTATTTTCTACTGCATTAACGCGCAAACTGGTGCTTTCTCTTTAGCCTGAAGCTGTCTCATTGAATTCATAACTTTCACTTGATAGAGACAGCCTATTGATTGAAGGGGAGCACTCGAGGGAAATCAGCCTGGGATTGTGGACTGTGTTTGACCTGCTATGTATTTTCTGCAGAGATCAGCACTTCAGTATTACAGTATATCCCTTGGGTTGTTAATGGACCTCTTCAAAGGACCTCTCACAGTTTGGAACATTTCCTTCTTTTTTTGGGGTCTTAGTCATGGTCAGGATCTATTTGGGGAGAAGAGAAAGCTGAAGCACAGCTTGGGGCTGAGAATGCATATGTCCAGTGGCTGTACTGTATTTTTTTAACCTGTATTTCTACCTGTCAGGCATAGTGACTGAGCCACATCTCCAGCTCGCAGCTGTTGAGAGGATGACAAGACTACCTGTGTGTGAGAGAGATTGACTTGTCTGTATAGCTGGAAATCAATTGACCTTGATGTTGACTCTGTCCTTAAAACAATACTCTAAATTAATTTGTTTCAAGGGAAGGATTGATGTAACCTCTTTTAGAAATTCCAAGCATACCATCATCAGACAAGAAAAAATACAGCGTGTAGACAAGATCAGATACATTTCCTAGCTTGCAAAGATTCCTTATTTCAAAAACTGAGCTTATAAACAAACCAATGTAATGGAGCTCAGTGAATGTGAGTTTCATGTGAAGGTTATTTCATCCCCTGGGGTTATGAAAAGAGCTCAGTTGGTTCCCTGTATGAGAGACTGGGGGGTTTAGAACTGTGGAAATATCTTCTCTTCTCTGAGAGTTGCTCTGTGTGATTCTAAAGATCATGGCTTTAATTCCCACACAGATTACTAATGAGAGTACACAGTCTGTTTCCAGAGCTGCTGCATATAGCCAGCTTCATTATGAATTAATACTCCTATCCCCAGCAACTAAAACCTTTTTTTTATTTTTTTTTCACAGAACTTACCCTCCCTGTGTTAAATTGGGTGAGTGTATTAAAAGGTATTTTTTTTTATTTTTTAGAAAAACTTATAAAAATAATGTTGGAATATTAACCTGTCGACAGGGTTATTCTGATTTGTGTCTCAGTACTTTTTTTACTTATAGAATGAAAAACAGTGTAATGTAGAAGCAGTGTCTCCTTAAATAAAAATAAAAATTTGTGGTAGGTTAAATCTTTGATGTGGACTAGAGGACAGATATGGATTACGGTCTTTGTTTGGCTTTATGGAATTGAATATGAGTTACAAGTTTGCACCAGTCTCGCGACCAGAGAGTAAAGTATAGAGACAAGACAAATTGAGTGCCAGACGTGTAAATTCCATGGATAGGATGGTTGTCAGTATTGGAGTGCAAGGGAACTGCATAGGTATTGAGCACAGCTCTAAGTTGTAAATAAAACAAGGTGGTACCAGATAGACTATATGATTATTTTAGATCCTGGAATGCTTAGAGTCTTTTATCTTGGATGACATCCAGTAGGACATTGATACCTTTTTCCTGACCAGCGGGGGAAAGATATTGGCTTACCACCCACTGTAATTGAGTAATTATTGAACAGTGGAAGATGATATTTCTGGGGAGGGTTTGCAGTTTTCTCAATGGATCACCAAACCGTAATTAACTGAGAAATAATGGAGCCATTTTTAGACAAATGAGGCAATTTTTGGCCCCCTGTGTTTCTTGATCATTCAAGTTTAGAAAACTTAATTTGTGGGGTTTATTATTCCAAATGAATTTAGTGATTTTGGTATTATTCCAGCAGTCTGCAGGAAGAGAAAGAGGTATCATTGAACCAATGATGTTAATCCTAGGCATCATGTTCATTTTGATCACAGATAAGCATGCTCAAATGGATTGAGGGTTTGATGACCATCTTGTTAGGTCAGCTAGTATTTAGTTTAGTCCTCTGTCATAGTTCTCAATGATGATTCTATTGATAGAAAAGAAAATGTTCCGGTCAAGGTAGTGACATTGTTTGACTATGGGAATATAAGTAGAAGGATTAACAGAGTCCACCACATTTACAGAGTTCACCAAGGAGTTACCAAAGTCATCTTTAATGCAAGAAATGTTGGATAGGTTTTTATTCTTCTGTAATTTTTGTGCTTAAAGTTCACTAGTGTGAGAGCCATTAAAATATATACATCATAAATGGTTTCTGAATGGAGAGTGTAGTTCCAACCTTATCTCTCTCTCTCTCTCTCTTTAATAGTTGCATAGAGGGGACATCACTTTAGTCTCTAGAAGAGATACAATTTTGTATTCACTGGGCATCAGTAGATTAAATAAGCCATGTAATGAACTTGGGGTGTGTCTGGTGTTCTAGTATATGTTTTATGGTTCCTTGGGGTAGCATATACATTTAAGTTTAATATGGAAGTGAGAACATGCTAGAAAGCAGCGATGTGGATGAAATGGTGGATGGGGTAAGAGGCCAGAACACTGAGGATTATAGGGAATATTTCATGTGAATGTGCTTTTGTTCGCTGCGATCGGTAGAACAACAACATGATGTAATAAAACATTATTGGAACATTGTGTCATGTGGTTGATCCTGGGACATGGTTATATATCAATATTTGTTGCCTCAAGAATAAAATAAAACAGAAAAAATCTGTCTTTATTGTTTTGAAGGTCAGTTTGTGTATATTTCATAGGTGTGTAACCTGATTCATGGATTCTACTGGCAGATAGCCTAGGTGCCTTAAGAGGTCTAAGGCATTTTCCAGGTGATGAGCTGATGTTCATTCCTAGGTCCGGTTCTGCAGTCTGTGGTTTCTTTTCCAAGTTTCTATGTCAACATATTTATGTACTGACTGTTGTTATTGCTTCCTATTAAGCGAGTATTTCCAAGGCATATTTATCAATTTTGATTTGAGCCCTAAAACCCTTTGTTTGATTTGTAGTCCTAGCATCCTCTCACAACAGATTGCCATGAAAAACGTCCTGTCACCTTTAATATTTCTGATGGCAAAACTTGTAGAGGCTCCATTTTTTTCCAGAAGGGTTTCTTAAGAGGACATCCTGTTCTTTTACAGATTTCATTGTTGACATGAAGTTTTCATAAAATTCAAACAATGCATAGCACAAAGCAAGCTGATCCATTGTACTGTCAGAATACACAACGGTATTCACCTGGAATATTTTAAAGCATTTGTTGACTCATAAATCAAGTTTAGCTGTTTATCATTGAATTTAAATTAAGATGATGTATGTCTTTATTTAGAGTATTGATTAGAGCACAGCCAATATTCACTTTTTGGATTATATCTGTATCGGTAATTAAGGACGATGTGGTCAATGTAAAGGACCGATTTAGCCTATATTTTTAAAACATTGACACATGGTTGCTCCTAGGACTTCACCTCTGCATCTACAGTAAATTTATTTTTAAACATAGAAAGAGATACAAATCATTATGTGAAAATAGCCTCATTTTTATTTTTATACGTTGTCATTATAGACTAATCACAGCAGATAAATCGTTGTAGTTTTTCACCTCTGCTGACCCAATCCTTCCTCTGCCACTCCTCGCCATGCTAATAATCTGTTTAATGTGTGCAGTGTTTTTTCTACCCAACAGGGCTATTTAGTTGCACAACTGGATGCTTTGATCTGGCTTCCTTATAAAGCAGAGCATTACACATATCGGACTGAGTATTTGGGTTGTCTGAAAAAAACAACAGCGTATTTTTCATTTTTGGTCTTCATAAAAAGACTGAGAAGTTTTTTCAATCATTTCTTTAGCATGTATGGAATTGCTAGGCAACTTTTTCTGGCAAAAATTCGAGAAATTATGCCAATTCCAGGCAAATTTTAACAGAAATGCTGAACTGCACCATCAGATTGGTACAGTGTCATTGCTTCATTTGCATAGTTATATTTGTGGTGTTTCCAATGTATTTAATTTCTGCTCCAATTTTCTACAAATTGCAAATGTTTTGTAAAGACTATCTAACCTCTTTCTGAAACTTCTGTCTGGTGTACTATCATATAACTTTTCTCTGCTAGGAGTAGGCTACCATGATCATCAACTGCTTCGCACTAACGATTATTAATGGATGACTGGGATAAATCAGAAGTTTGAACATTCTTATTTTCATCCCAACGGCACACATATTAACAAGTAGGTCTAATATCACGTTTTTGAATTCATACTGACTTTCAGAATTTCTGCATTCAGATAGATTCATTAATACTCCATTCCCTAACTACTCTAAATGTCAAGTCATTATTACAGAAGAGAACCAAATTCTCAGTTGACCTAACTGGTTAAGAAATACTTTTTTTTTTTTTTTTAATTACAAAATAAAGAGTTCTTACACACCAATAGTATGCTCTTTGTCTCCATTGTATAAGCATCGCAAATATTTAGGTTGTAGACTGGGGCTGGGTCTAATTAAATTGGATTGTTGTTGTTTCTTGTCTGAAGTGTGGCTGACAGGGCTATGCAAATAAAGCACTAGATATTGGTCTACTGAGTGATACACACCCAGTGGTATGGTTTAGAATCAAATCCTGAATGTGGCAGTGCTGGCTGTGGCCAGGAGCACAGTATGCTGGGATATGGCATCGTCCAGGGACACAAGGTTTCAGTCAGCGAGATAGGTCCCACCTCATTGCGAACTAGCAGCTCAGTAGTGGTCAGTCAGGCGACTGGGGTCTGCTTGTGTCAGCTGTGCAAGAAGTGTGGTCTTCCAATGGTAGTGTAGCCCAGCTGGTGAGTAGCGCAGTTGGGTGCCCTAGCTTACATATTCTATGCTGTAGGGTGAAGGTAATGAATAATTGTACACTTACTTAGGAACTGCTGCTGAGTAATATATAACTTCAAGTTTTTTTCAAGTGCAATTCCTGGGTGAAAATGAAAACATGTCCTTAAGCAAACCCTTTGGTATTTCAAGAATAGCTTGTGAAAACATATTTACCTCCATTTGGAAAGGCAACGTAATGAGTCTGATTTGACTTGATTGCAGGGTCAGTAAATTATTCTGGGTGAAAAATATACTGAGGTAAAACAGTTTAGTTTGGAGAAACTTTAGGGGAAAAATTAAAAAATAGACAGGCCTCAGGGTTATGTAAGGCTGATCCATGATCCAACATATGTGGTTCCTCTTGAAATGATTTAGGGCTACTTCTTTTATGCATCTTCTGAGTTCCTCTTGGGCCTGTAATGGTTACTTACACTGTTTATGCTGCTGCTGTAAGAGATATTCTACAATTTTTGCTGCAGATCTCACCCAGCTGATTCTGAATGCAAAAGACAATTTTTTAGCCATTGCCCTGAACTGGAGCTACTAGGTATCTTAGCCCGCTAAATTCCAGAGCTGGACTGTGGCCAGTGTCTTTGTAATGCCAGTTTTTTGAGTGATTGTGATGTTGTTAGTAATATAACCATATTGCTTTGACAGTGTAGAGTAGGTTTCAGATCAGATCTATCAAGTTCTGTTTAAAAGTACCATGACTTCAGTCCATGAGACAACAAAATGGGAAAATTATGCAAATAGTTTTAGTCTGAATACTTCTGCAGGCATGTGGTTTTATGTCTGTGAGTCTGCACACTACTTTGGTTGTGTGTACCTTTACACCCCTCATCTATGAAAAATCTCAATGACTGTTCATTGAACGCTGTGTCGCTATGTGTTTTAACTTGTGTTCCAAGTTACTCATGACTCATGTGAGGCAGAACAAGATTTGTGTGTGCATTATATAATTTCCCATACCTCTTTTCCTTTCCTTGGGAGATTTTCAGTTACCTTTGTGTCCTGCTGACATTCGTCATCTGAACAGTTTATTACTGGGGCTGGCTCAGTTACAGGACATCTATTGGTGGAGAGAACACGTTGTTTGTTGTTAATGACATTCTTAGAAAAAGGGTTTTCAGCATTTATTTTATTGTAAAAACTGATTATGAGCAAGGCAACACATTAATTTTTTTTTACTTTTAAATTTTGCTATTTCATAGGGGATTGTAACTGATGAAAGGTAGTTACTTATCATAACCTATAATGTGTGCTAATACTTAGCTTGTTTAAATGAATGTATTTAATCTTACATATAATGAGAGCTTTCTAAGACATGTTCTTAACTGATCTTTCAGTCACAGAATGATAGTGAACTGATGCATTTTAATAAGACACAAAAAGTCCAAGGCAATTTCAACTGATCTGCTATTATCAGTTTAGAAAATAGCATTTTAGATAGGGCATAAAAAAAATTTCTTGCTTCATTTAGGAAAGATGCTGCTCTTATAAAAAAGGAGATTTTTGTTTGGGAAATCTTTCAGTAACCATAGGTGTTTACCAATGTTCCAGGGATGTTTGTTTGTATAAGCCAACAGTTTGTATATTTGTTCCGTAAACACAGCTAAAAATTTGTGATTTTGAGTGAAATCCGTGCATAGTAAAAGTGAGAAGTCAAAATTAAAGGTGCAGTGTGCACTGTGCATGTTTTCACCATAGTGGCCATGGATGCAGATTGCATCAGCATTCAAATGAAAATCAAAACAGAGCTGACTGATATATTGGGAAAACGTACTGTAAGAAGGGCCATATTAAGCTTTGTTCTGGTATAGAGTGTGAGGGATACATGCACAGCAACCTGACAAGTCTGTATCTTTCTGAAGTCTCAAGGAAGGATATCAGAGTGCAGAGAAAATAGGCTCCATCCTGCATGTCTCCCTGGCCCTCTATATACAAGAAAATTTGCTAGATGCATAACATGCTGTGGGGAGGGAAATCTATGGCTGTTAGCATTCAGACAGTGTGCAAAAGCCACAAAGAGGCTGACTAGAATGGATGGGCAGAGAGCGTGCTCCACTTGGACTACATCTGGAATACTGAGGCCTCTGTGCTGCCCGCTCCATGGAAAACATTAACTACAGGCTGGGACTGGCTGCCTGTACTAGCTTGCAGTGCACACATCAATGGCCCAAATTGACTGGTTGATCAAATATACATTTTCAAAGATGCCCCATCCTTGGTGAGCATGAGTTAGTGCACCCAAAAGGGTGTGGATTAGTATATTCAGGGTTTACATTCCATTGAAGTAAAGGACATTTTTACTGACTGCAACAACTGTATATACATGTATTTTTGAAGAAAATTTTGTGCCTTTTTTGTGCCAACTTAGAAACCAATTTTGCCCCTTATTGCCACTGTACTGCCCATTAATGTGCAAGGAGAAGTGCAGGAAAAGCCTGTTTGTTTCTCTCTGTGCTAGCCCACTAACAAGTGTTCGGAGGAGAGGAGTATCTTTTTAGGCAGATTGCAGATTCCTGCTTCCTAGGCAGAAAAAAGCCTGCTGTACCTTGCTGCTGTGGACCCCCCAGTTTTAGTCAGCTAATTGCATAACCAGAACTTGACCTTGAGCTGGTTTGGCTTTAAGGCCCAGCCTGCAGACAGGGTGAGCCCCCATTACTGGGCCACTGAGGAGAATCTTATTAAAAAGTCTAACTGAAAAGTTTTTTAGCAACGTTGCCAAAACTGAAATGTAATATTCTGTCTCGTATTTAGTCAAACATAACACTTGGTGGATTTTGTATGGGGGCAATTAAAAAGTTACATGGGCTGCCTGTCATGTTTTTTTTTCACATTACAGTATGATGCCATTTTGTATGCAATTGACAATATTTGAAATAGTTTCTTTCTTGTAAGCAATTGTCAGGTGACTTTAAACCAGTGCCTATTCCATAGTTTATTAATTAAAGCTAGAACTGCTGGATTTAATAAAAGTATCAGACAATCACTGACTGTGCCAGGATATCTTTCAATGAATCTGGAGTCTGTGACTCACATCGAGTGCTAAATGAGTGACTTCATCTCCAAATCATCCAAATCATATTCTGTAGTAATGATAAATTGACCTCACGTGTGAGTTATTGTAATATTGGTTCTTGCAAAAGAGCACTAGAGCTTCCACAATTGCAGGCTAAATCTGAAAATGGTAGATCTGGTGAACTTGGTTTTTGACATAGCAGTTATTAACACAAGGTGTGAAAAAGGACCCTTTTACCAGCAGTGACTCCGAGGCTTTTTAAATTAAGTTTAAACAGTGCAATAGTAGTGTTATTTCAGTGAATTTAAAAAAATGTTCTTTGGTCGTTTCTAGCCTGGATGTGTGTACCCCGTGCATATGCATATGTTTTGTGAGTGTGTGGAGTGTGTCTGACAGTGTGGTGCATAAAATACCTGTGCAAAGTCAATGACCTCTCTTCCATAAAACCACTTGCGGCCTACATTTAAGACCTGAGTGAGGAAAGAAGTGCAATGAACAACCCTTCCAAAAATGTGCAAGGTTAAGGTTTGGCATCTTCTAAAGCCTAAAACAGCTCTGCTTGACACCAGCATCTTTTCACAGAGAAGAAATCAGCTCCTGCAAAACCTTCATAGTTCATTTACAAAGACTTTCAAGATGCATAGCTACATTTTTTATGTAGTTATTTGATGTTGATGATTGATGTTTGACCTTACATTAAAAAGGGGACACACTTATCTTCCACCAAGTCTATGTCACATACATGGCAAAAAAACAAAAAAAAAATGATGATATGATATGTGAAATCTTTTTTGACCTGGGCTACAGTCAATGATGTTGGATTAGGAGATTTACCATTTATAGTCTGTTGCCTGTGTTTTACTGAGCATACATTTGCAAAGACAAACAATTGTACAATAGTACTTTTTGTTTTGTCTCCAAGTCTAAATTTTTTATAAATTAAAGCTGTGTCATTTCATCATAATTAGTACAGAGTGGCCTTGAGCAAGTTACATAAAACATCTCTTTGTTAACTTAAAAGGATCATTGGCCAAGCCTCTCAGATTTTGCCATTCAAATTCAACTGGCCAGTTCAGAAATGCAATTCTTGGAATTTGCTTTCATTTTTCATCTGAGACCTGTCAAAGATCAACTAAAAGCAAGAAACACTGAAACACTGAATATAAACTTTGTCCTAGATACTAAAATATGTATGTTGATTCTTGTAGACCCCATCAGGATTTATCTAAAAGTACTAAGGCTTTAATGTGGTAGACATGAAACCGAGCCAAAAATGCCTCATGCATTTGGGAAGACTTGTACCTCAGTATTTTATAGCTATAGCAACACTTTAGGGCCTACATCCCCTAAAGCAGGAGTATCTGACTCCTTTCCTGGAGTTCTGCTACATCTGTAGGTTTTTGGTATTGTTTTCAGCACTTTTATTTTAAGTGATTGGCTAGAGTCCACAACACTTGGTGTCCAAGGTCTAAATTTGATGCTAATTGAAAGGAAAGCACAAAAACCTGTGGACACTTCATCACTTCAGTTTGACAAGTCTAAGATTAGGCTGGATCAAAGTGAGAATGTTCTTCAGTCTTGTATGACAACTTGAAAAAAATGGCTTTGGGATTTTTTTGAGCCCTGTTTTTTTTTTTTTTTGTTATCCATTATGAGTCAAATGAGGTGTTTGATGTGATGTAGCATCTAACTTGAAGTCTAGATTAATTTTGTGGTGAAAGTCCCTTTCCTGTAGTAAATTGACCTTTACTAGTTCACAGGTCTATTTAGGAACAAAAAATTGATAGTATTGAAAGAGTTCTCATCAGAGTACCCTGTTAAATTGTTTTAGGAAAAAATGCCAATTTTGGTATGAGTTCCTAATTTGGGGATGTAAAATCCTAAAGCATCCATGCAGAGAGGCAGAGATATATGGTAGATATTTGCACTCACACTATGAAATTATTGGCATAAGAATTGATTTTGAATTTGAATTGAATTTGATCCTCATTAAAGAGAGAACATTTTTTAAAAGCAAGCAAAAGAAAGGAAGTCATCATCTCTTATAGACCTACCTTATGCTTGTACAATTCCTTGGTGTCTGCTTGCCAACGTTGTGGTGACAATGGCTGCCTCCTCATCTATAATTATGTTTTATGAAGATTTTGGGAGGCTTCATACACAGCACAAAGAGCTGTATATAAATTCATCAACAAACTGTGAAAGATGCTATCTATGTTTTCCAACAGTATATCAGACTCTAATTTGATTTGTAGATTTCAAGTTAAATTAGTTTTCCATAAATATTGTATTATAGAGGTATGTATTTTCATATTATTTTGGTTGTATATCTAACAGAATGGATTTAACCTATTTTTTTCCATTTTTGGCTTAGTGGGATTGGAAAATATTTTTTGCTCTACCAGGCAAGCTGAAGTCCTATTGCCATATACTGCCCATTTGTACCCTACGGGTAAGGATGCATGTGAGACCCAAGTCAAATCATAATGCAAGTAATTTAATTCTCGTTATGAATGTTTTTACCTAGATCATGTTGAAATTACAGGGACTTCTTAGCAGAATATTTTTGTTACACATTTGTTGTCTTTGGTTTGTTTCAGGCTATTTTGGAGAGGTAGAATGTAGCTGCAGGATCAAATAACAATACATTCAGGTACAATCAAAATCAAAATGAATAGTAACACTGCAGACTCCTTTCTTGTTCCTTATTTGGATAGCCATAAATCATTGTACCAGTGTGCTTGCAATGCTGAAAAGGCTGCTTTACATTTTTGTTAATCTACTACTTTTATACATCCTTTGAAATATACAACTTTCTTCTTTCAGTACACCCTCAAATCCTCTCATATCTCCCCCCCATCTGCACTTCAGAGTACTTCAGGATTCATTATTTTTTTTTATGATTTCATCGCAGTGAAAAGTCAAGAGGGGCCAACACAAAGCAAATGATGGTCTGTGCTTATCACTGTTCCGGAGATGATGTCGCAGTCCAAGTAAAACACTTTGTGGAACAGCTCAGGTTCATGAGGTAAAACTGTGTTTAAACTGACTCTGGAATGTGAGTACACGTAATGCGTTCCAGCTGTCAGGAATACACAGACGAGTTTATGGGTCGCATGAGCTCTCAGAGAATACCTTCAGTTTAGCTGGATTATGATGGCATATAGAAAAACCACTCTTTTTCAGTACCCAGACCTATAGTAGACGGTCATTGTAACCTGTACCAATTTTAATTTAACTGAGAATCTGTTACATGATTTGAATAGCATGATTCCTGAAGCTAGTCTCCAACTGCAGGCCTGTAGGTATTTGCTGTCAGAATGTAAGAAAAATATCCCTTAAAAAGGATTAGACTGCCAATATTCTGTAGCAACCAATGGCAAAATCAACTTGCGTACCAGACTTGTGTGGTACAGCAATACTGCCTTACAACTGGTGTGGTCTTCAGGCAGAAGAGTTAATGTAATGCAAACACTTCTGATTTGGTGCAAAGTGCAGTACATGCATGATGCATGAAGACTGAATGTTGATGTTAGAATATTAACAATATATGATTTAATAATCATAAATATAAATTTTTACTTTTCATATGCCCTGAATATTAGAGACGAAACTAGGAAAATACTTGTAGTAAGTTTCTTTATTCCTAAAATAATTTATAAATCAAGTATCATTTTTGACAGCCCTGCACGTGCGATAATCACTGAAGCAAGGCCCAGAAGAGTAATTCAGCATGTAATTACATTGTAACAGTATTAGATTTGTGTGGCACTGTGAAATTGATATTCACTTTTAAGCAACATATAGAAGATAATGAATCACAAAGAACCCAGTTCTGCATAAGTTCATGCAGAAGAGAAGTTCCCTGATAAATATGAACCTGACAAACCTGTCAAAGCATTTTAACGGTTGCAGACAAAACCTTGGAGTGCCATACTTTCTTTAATGGGGAAGAAAAAAGGATCACAACAAAGAGAAGCCGTGACGGGATTAGATGGGAAAAACCTACAAGAAACCTTGTTAAAGTAATTTAGTTCTTGGATAAGGTGCTAAAAAAAACTCAGAGAGAAAATTGCAGGTTCTTTGCAGGTTGTTGGTTTTGCATGTTGGTCGTTGCTAGAGTTCAGAAGCGGCCATGTTGGTTGGTACCCTCACACATCCTCAACGTGCCAGGCCTGAGATCTGTATGCCCCATTTACTTTCAATGGAGTGGGTAAGAAGGGCGTCTGGGCTGTCTGCCCTTTTCTATTTTGGGTTCACTTAGGGGCAAACAGGAGAGGAGAAGAGAAAGAGTTGAGATATTTACTCAGGGTGGCCATGAAGAGTCATTCCTCTTTACTATAACAGTATAGAAGACAGAATTTACTGTTCCTATTATGTAATAAGGACATTGTGTCTGTGTTGGTGTGTTCTCATTATGTGGTAATAACTCAGAATGTGCAGAACTTAGAACATAACTCAAAGCTGTAGGCTAGTGGTACAATGGGAATATAAGATGTCACAGTGGCAAAGTGTTAGTAGAGTCTACCAGAATAGTGGGCACACAGTACCAGTGGAGTGGCAAAGTAACTTGCATGCACTAATTAACTTGTTTTATGCTAATTCCATTTTAATTGCTAATTCGACATACATTTTTGACATGAGAATTATGACAGTCATAAAATGAGTTCAGACATTCCATATTTCCCAGGAATCTCCTGGATTGAAGTAGTCTCCTGAAAGATTTGGTGGTTTGCACAGTTTACTGTAACATAACACCAGGCTGTGTTACATTAAAGCTGGAAGATTCTGCACAGCTCCCCCACCCTGCTCTGGCAGTACTTCCTCCTCCCCCAACTCTCAAACTGATGTAACAATGTTTCCAACCTCTGGTTCAGACCCTCCCACCCCCACATCCCCCATTCCACCTAAACTTTGTCTCCTGGACATCTCTACGAAATGCACTCCAACCAATCTGAGCTGCCTGTGATTTTCTCCATCACATAACATATTAACTGGCTGGATAATTGCCTTTCATTTGCTTGATCAAATGACTTATATGTGACCATTGCAGATAAATACAGTGAACAGCTAACTGCCTTGGACATGATGAATGCTTGTTGCAGCACTGGAAATAGTTTTATATTCATATTTTCACTCTCAATTTGGAGTGCCCAGTTGTAGTACTAGGACCATTCTAGCACTGCTCAGCTGCAAGACTGAACCAGAAAGACACAGAGGTTCAGAAGCACTGCTTGTTTTTAAATGTGAATATTCATGAACTGATGGAAAAGTGAACCATCATTTATCTGTACCGATGGCAAAACTAACCACCATTTAATTTGAATTTTATTTTCAAATTCAGTTATCCAGCAATCCACAAGCAATTTAAAATCATTTCAGGTATTTATAAACACCCTGAACGTGATTGACACATTTCTAGATGCATATTTCTCTTCTGATCCTCTGCAGTCCCCCAGTTTTCTCAGCCTAGAGCTGGTAATCATGATGATGTGTTCTGTCATACATTGATATTATGTCCTGAGATGCCTTTACCTGGGGTTCCCTGTACCGAGTGTGTTTTCATACGTCCCAGCATGGGCTTCCCTTTACTCAGTATGTTCTGATATGTCCTGACATGGGCTACTTATTGTTGTCCTTATTTGTCCTTATATGCTCTGTCATTTAGGTAAAGGCAGCTCTAGCATCTCCTCCGACGTGAGTTCAAGCACGGATCACACGCCCACTAAAGCTCCAAAGAATGCGGCTACCAGTGAAGGTAGGCATCTGGTCTTCATTAGGCATCGCTGGCCCAATTTTTTGTGCGCTGTTGACTATTTTTGGAAAACTTGTGTGTTTCTGGAAGTTCCTTAAATTGAAAACAAACGAGCTGCTTCCATCACTGTTGAGAACCTTGAGGCTTTTCTTCTTTCTCTCTGTTTAAAAACCATGCCCCCACCAAGAGGAAGAATGTGAGTTCAAATCCAAGAATGAACATTGCCAGTCATAATGTTGAATGCGTGAGAGCAGGAGCATGAGACACTAAAAAAGAACATAATTGACTGTTTTCATATGTTTCAGTTTGTTTCCATTTACTCTGCTATGTGATCCTATGACCCATAATATAATTTGTGCTGTGTATCAACATTCACCACAAATAGGATTGTGGCACACGATTGTATCATGGAGTGCCATTGGCTTTATAGTTGTGGATAAGAACAGAACTTTGACAACTTATTGAAAACTGTCATTGGTGTGATTGATGTTGCATTTCTGTTCAGGATGTGTTTTTCTTGAGAAACACAAATAATATTATTCTCTTGGCTTTCAATGTCACATTTAACTATATTACATTACATTCATTTTTTTTCATTTCATTTTTTCATATTAGTGTGTTAAGATATAAAATGACAGATTGGCGGAGGTATCAGTTTAAAAAGTGGATGTTTGTTTGGGGTTTTGGTCCAGTTTATGGCACATAGGGCCAGATTTACATACATAAAACCTGCAGAGCAAATTGCAGGCTGATGAGGTTATGTTGATGCAGTCTACCTGAAATTAACATCTTATTTAGTAAGGCTACATCTAATTACGCAATCAACGAATGATACTGCCTACTATTCACATTTTGCATATGAATCAGAGCTACAAAGGCACAGTTCAACAAAAAAAGAACTCCTGTTTAGTGCATTGAATTCACAGTAGTATGTCCAGTGTGAATTCAACCTCTGGCCATGGTGGACTTATATAAACTGTGAAAGTTGATTTAACACTGAACATTGTACTGTGTATCTTCATTAGTTGTGAGGAAATTAATGTATCTTCTGGTGCCACATAAGAGTGCACGCAGCACTACGGACAGCACAGAACAAAATGTGTACTGCAATACTCCAACTGTGGCGGCAATTGGCAATTGATTTAATCCAGAGATCAGGAGAGAAATCAGCGCTGTACCTAAATGAAAATAATGCAAGTTAGGCAAGTGGCCAAGTGCTTATGGAACTGACAGTGATAGGCTTTGAGCCTAACCTTTAGGTTTTCTTGTTTTTCCACAACACACACACACACACACACACACACAGTCACACGTCCCTGACTTCTGGCCTTCAGAGGGAAGCCATTACTGGCCTATTCTGAGTGCTGCGCATGCCATAATTTGTCTTCCTGGAGTAGGCGCCACCAGAATAATAGCTGGGAGGGCCACACTTTCAAAAATAACAATAGTATCAGGCAGGCTTGGATGGGGGCTCTGGAGAGGGCAGCCTGCCGTCTTGGTCATGGCCTAGTGGTCATGATGGCTTTAGTGCACACAGCTCCTGTCAGTTCTTCAGCAGTGGACATGAAAGCCTTTGAGGCTCACCACTTAAACGAGTAAGTCTTTCAGGGAATCAGACTGATGCCATGAGAAAGAGTGCCCCTCCTCTTCCTGTTTTCTGTGGAACTATAGAGCCTACGCAATTCAACAATATATGCACAATAGAGTATGTAAGACCAAGTAGCATTTCATGTGTTTTAAGGCTATGACACTTACTGCCATTGTTATGAAAAAAAAATCCTGAGAAGTGATGCATGGAGTAGTGGGTCATGTTCATGCAGTGTATGTACAGTGAATTCTGTAATGTTTGGGACAAAAACATATTATTTCTTGATTTGGCTCTGTACTCCACAATTTTAGATTTGTAATTAAACTATTCAGTAACAGTTCACAGGAGGTTGAAGTGCAGATTTTCAGCTTTTATTAAAAAGTATTTTATACATTTTGATTTCCACATTGTACATCACTGTTTATACATGGTTCCCCATTTCAGGGAACTATATTTTTTGGGACAAATGGTGTTTCAGATAAGTCAGTTGTATTCAATTACTTCCTTAGTGCAGGTTTAAGAGAGCTGTCAGTATCTAGTCTTTATTTTAACAGTAAGCTAATTATAAAAAAGTGCTGTAATTTCTACATTGTGAAACCAAAGTGTATAAAAATACTCTTCAATAAAACCTGGGAATGTACACTTTAATCAATTGAAAATTTCAGTACAAAGCCAAATAAATAAAAAAATATATCATTGTCCCAAACATTATGGAGCTCATTGTATGTAGTGGTAAGAAAGTTGCTCACAACAAAATTTGATTGCTAAATTGTAAATATCATCTCATGGAGGTTTGGCTGTTTTAGACTGAACCTAGAAAAAAAAGTCAGGGCAGTGGGAATGCTCCTCCCTCCCCCATTATCACAGGAAACAGGATGTGAGGGGGCCATAGTGTGCTCTTTCATAGAATGATAAGGCAATCTTCAGTGAAAGGGGAGAAGTTGGAAAGAAGGTTGATAAGGAAAGTGTGTTAACCCTTACAAATAATTGTGGTTGCCTGTGTAATTGCTTGGCACATATTTGGTGGTGGCCACTGGTGTTATTTAGTACTGCATGCCAAGAAATCTTTCATTCCTGTTGTCCCCTTTTAGCATGGTTTGACTTTCTCGACTATTGCTCCCTTGTGCAATGGTACTGATGGATAACCCCAGGTTCACACTCGTTCCAAAAAGAGAACAACACAATGATTTATATTTAAAGTTTTTGCTCAGTTTTAAAAATATATTTAGCTCAACATCAGAAGGACAAAGAAACAGACGTTGCTGCTATTTCCTTTGTTAGTAAACAAATAAACGCATGCAGTATATAAGTTTGTTTCTTTTTGGAAGAAACCTTGGGAAGAACCAGACTCAACAGGGGAGCCAGTATCCCTCAGGCTAGCTCAGGGTGTGGGATCACAGTGGCCGACACGGTCGAGCCAGGTTTTTCAAATTAGTCAATAGGGTTGTCTGGTTATGTGTAGGGAGCTGGAGGTGGTAGTCATATGGTGCGTGGCAGGCTGCTGGGTTTGGGGGGCAGACAGCAGGTTGAGGAAACTTGTAGCACAGGACTGCTGAGTCTGGTTCCTCCCAATGATTCTTCCAATAACCCATTTAGGGAACTTTTCCTTGTCATTGTTTCCTTAGGCTTACTTTGTGTGTATGGGGAGGGGTGTTCTGAATGACTTCCATTCCTCAGGTTTTTATATTTCAGAGGTTTTTGTAAATTAATAAATATTTAATACTGAGGGTGCTTGTGCTTGTTCTTCAGTGAACACACTGCTGTGATGGGATCCGTTCGTTGGTGAGGTAGTTTATGTACATTCTCTTCCCTTACAGATTGACTTGGACTACATGTCAAATCAGTGGAACAGCCAAGAATGAATGTAGTAGTAACTGAGAACTGCATAATAGAAGTATGGCAAAAGTTTGGCATTCCAACCTCATATTTTCTCAGGTCCCTCATATTTTCTAGTTTGTTCTTCTTTTTTCTTCTTTTGTATTTCATAGATTTGAACTTCATTTTATGCAGCAGGTACACTTGTAAATAGTGTTGCAGAACTGTCCACTGTCCAATGTTTTGCTAGCATAATTGATCTCTTAATTTGGAATTTTAATGTCTGGTTTTTTCATTTATTTCATAATATGATAAATTATGATTCTCCAAGGACATTATGGAAAACCATATATATCCACGATAGACATAGCAATAGATATTAGTCATTAGAAAATACAATTTGCAGAGATACTGGAGACAAAATGTACTCATATTTAATGCAGTGACTTGGTTTAAGAAAACAAATAAGGGCTCTTGGGGTAACTGGCCAAGGCTTGAATGTTGACAGAAGTACAGAAAGACAAATGGACCAATAAAGCTGCCTAGGTCTCTCAGTGGCCTCATGAGAGATAGCACAGCCTCCAAGTAACGTCTCCATCCTCAGACTATTAACAATGACCTCAGTGCTGAATCATAGTCTGCCTTTGAATGGCTGTCTTTGGCAGGGCAGGTGTCTGAGCGGGAGGGAGAGGGGGAATTGGCCGTGCTCTCACAGGCTTTTAGACACGGAAATGATTGCAATGAACATGCTTCTGGCACTGGTCCTGTCACGTTTTTTAGCTCAGAGTATATACCCAACAATAGTTCCAAAAGGGCTATGTAGCCTGAGGCATTTAGTCTAGATTGCTTATGCATATGCATATGCATATGCTTATGTTCACTGTGTGAACTAAACTGTGTTCTTGGCTAGAAATAGCTGTATAAAATAAGTATTGTACCTTACTGAACCTGTGTTTAGCAGTTGTCTATGACCATGAAATGCACTTTTTGTACGTCGCTTTGGATAAAAGCGTCTGCCAAATAAATGTAATGTAATGTATGCAGATTTAGTGGTTCTTCTGAATACCAAAGCTATGTGAAGGGAAATAAATCCTGAGAAGATTGGCTTGGGATAGATTTTTATATTTTTAAAAATTAATCTTGTCTGTGATGTGTCAAGAAGCATTATAAATTTGCTTGCATTAGTAAGCCATAATGTAAAAACGGTTGGAACCTCAATCAAAGCCAAGTCATTTGCAAATTAAAATATAACTATTAAAAACTGATTTATTTATTAAAAGCTTATCAAGCAGACATCCTTTAGATTTGAAATTCCAGTTGGACATTGCCAGGTTTGGTAAACGGCTTCTAAAAAAAGAAATTAAAAAAAAAAAACCCATTCTGACCTTTAACTCGGCAGTCCAGTCCGTGCACAGATAAGCAAGAGAATAATTATGTGCCGGCATTCACTAGGCCAGAAGGAAATGGACACTGAGCGCCTGAACTGTCTCCAAGCCAGTTGTAAAGCTTTTGACACCAGGCAGCGGTCAAGCTTGTGTGTCCTTCCCACCACAGGAGGATATTGCACACTCACACCACTTGGTGACGTGCAAATCCAGCAAAGGTTGGCAGCATCCACCACTGGAGGAAGGCCAGTCAGCATCGCTCAGTTTGCACTTCCTGTCCGAGTTTACAGCACACGCATGCATTGTGGCAGGCCCCTTTGCAAGGCTCAATTAATTACTGTCAGTATGGTAGTACAGGAGGTTCTCCTTCCAGGGGAAAATCCACTTCATAGTCCCAGGACCTTACTGCCTTTATTTATCTCTAATGTAATATTTTCTACAGTCACATAATTTATGCTCATATGAATTTACATGCTTAAGTTTTACATTTCCACAGATTTACGTGCTCATGTGCTCTAAAGTTCATGTTGTTCATATTTGAATTCACTAAATTATGCATTTGAGTAGTGTTTTCCAACTGATTGCAAACAGGCTCCACTGTTGAAAAAACAGGAATTCATACAATGACTACATAATTTATTTATATATAGAGTTGATAGAAAGGGCTTTTGGATACTTTCAAAGCAAGCAATACTTGCTGCTTACCATTAAAATGAGTGTTTTCACATATTCTCTGTGAAAATATTAAGTATAACAGAGGTTTTTTGTCAAGAGTATGCATAATATAATAAAAAGGTTTTTTTTCTTTTTTCATCGGCTAGTAACAAATGGTATTATTATTATATATACCATCTCAGTTTACACAGTTTAATGTTTATGTTTATTCTGTGATATTCCTGTATATTGTAGCTTTGGTGAAAACAGTGGATTTGACGGTGTTGAATGCAGTTAGAAGAGCATGAAATGCTGTGTTGTTTACAATATCTGAGCCTTTTTAGGGGAGTGCTCAACAGAGGTGATGGCGGCATTGTTCTAGCTGAGGTTCACCTCCTGGAGTTAGTCTCTCTGAAGACAAACAGGTGCTATGCTTTCAAGCAGAGGATCCACAGCTGCTGACAAATCTTCACCTGGAAGAGTCAGAACAGAAGAGGACTGAGATACAAATTCACTTTTATATTAAAACCCTTTATCCTGTCTAGGCAAAGAAGAAATAGAGACCATGGGAGAAGAGGTCACTGGGAGGGATTTCAGACCCAGGGCAAAAAGATATTTTAAAAAAGGGCGGGAAGACAAATGAGTATAGTGTCAATTGCATGGTGGTGTATCCATTCTCAAAGATGAATAATGAAACTGGAGATAAGCCTGGAGAGGGAGGTTCCCAAATGAATGCTGACAGAGAAAAAGCAAGACAGTATTTGAAGTTTTGTTCTCAAAGAAATGAAGACCGCAGTTATACAGGTACAGAGAAGATATTTAAACCATTATTCATGTTCAAGGGAGAGACAGGGGTGAAAAAGTAGAGAAGAGATAAATATTTGAAGTGAAAAATGTCAGAGCAAGGAGTACACCGAAAAACACAGCCAAAAAAGAGCAATAGCCTGACTCCTTGTGAGCCGACGTCCAAAGGGGCAGTGTGCAGAAGGGACATATAGAGCCTTCTGCTTCGTTAGTTCTGGCAGGGGTCCAGATCTCCACCTCTGTTTCTTCAAGGAGGGGAAACTGCTGGTACAAGACAAACTGGGACTATACTTGAAGATGTGGGTATTGGCATGACCTCCCCCCTCCCGCTTGTACTTCCAGTGCTAAGCCTCACTCACAGTAAAGTGTTTGGTGCTCCAAGGCATGTGTAGGATCCGAAATAGTGGTCCTCTAAAGGGATTTGTGTAACAAATGAAATATCAGCACTCCTCTCTCCACTTCTATGTTTATGCTATAGTCCACTGAGTGCTTTCTTAAATTCTGTTTTTTTTTTTTTTCACAAAGATGAAATGAATTTTTTTTGTAGCTGCACTGCAAAGCATTTAAGCATTTCTCTCAGAAACAAGTCACACTAAACATTTTTCACTGTTTGGACCTGGACCCTAATCCACTAGAGCTTTTTTATTATTATTTTGGTGAGTGAAAGTCTTTTATTTTGAGTAACTGACGGCAAATTAGGGTAGCACAGCGGTGCAGTGAGTTATAAGAAAGACTAGCATTGACCAGAAGTTTGGACATACTTCTCTACCACCTCACTTGATACACATTATCTTACGACAGAGCAACATGCATTTTAACCACTTCAGGCTGCATTTTGTGAAAGTAATGGTATACAAAGTATTCATCCTATTTTTTAAACATATTATCCTATTTATTGAGTTTAATAATGGGATGCAGTCATCCTAAAATTAAGAGGACAGAACTGACATTAATATTTGGGTCTTTAGTTTAACCGCAGTGTCAGCCACCCTAAAATTTATTTTCATCTCCATAAATTTGCATATGGCCAGAGGAAATAAAAAAAACTGCTGAACCTTCTGTACTAAAGGAGTGCTTTGATCTGCAGTGTCTTGTTTGATTGGTTGTTTTTTAGCTGCAACTAGGAGAGAGGCAAAAAAAGAAAGAAAAGGGATTGATTTTATCAGTGCTAGGTCAGATTAGGTTTGCTTGGCTTGGTATCTCTGCTGGAAGTAATTAGTAGCCCTTGTTCTTTGCATCTCCAAAGCAGCATATGGTGCTTTAATCCCCATTGTACATGGCTGAACACTACAAGACAGCCTGTGCATACCTCAGCCTGCTCAGAACAGGTTCATCTGAAGAGAACCAGTGATTGTTGTGCCAGCAGCTGTCTTAAATGCTGTGCATCACTGACTGCATGCTGTCAATGTAATGTGCCAACCAAGATGGTGTGTTCTATCATCATTGACACAATGATTGCTAAACTGTTTTGCATCATTTGCATCATTGATATTTAAACTCTGATCATAGTTATTAAAACATTAATTGGGCTAAATCTTATTTTGAGGTGTGTCAAGTCTGTAAAATGTGTATAACTTGGATGTCTTTATGGACTAAATTCCACAATACAGTTAAAAGCATTTTAATAATCATAAGTATTCAATTATGTTAGTGTAGAACTTCTCAATTTAGTTACTTCCCAATGCATTCCTTTAAACCATAGAAAGTAATCTGTGTAATAGAAAGTACAACTGTGTAAACATGCCATCAATTCTTTGATCCCATCCACAATAATAGACTGGTGTCCTTTTTCCATAAGCACATTGAAGAGAAAAACCAACTGCAGCTTACCCATACATTGTTTCACATACATATTTACACATTGTGTGTGTTTATGCATTGACATAGGGTTCTTTTTGTACTCGCTAAGAAAAGAAGGGCCAGACATTCCCAAGGATCCAATCTCTTTTCAAGAAAGTAAACAAGCACTTTAGTTCCAGCTGTCATTCTGTTATGGATCTCAAGGCACTGTTGAAAATAGTGACCGTTAGTCTTCTTTCTTCTATTGAGTGGAGTGTCGCATTTCCTAAGAACACTTAGGGAGACAAGCTGAGATCATGTGATTTTTGTGATGTTGTTTCTAAATCAACACGTGCCTCAGAGATTGCCTGAGATCTCAAGATTTTAAGATATTATCAAAAATCCAAGGTTTAACACCTGGGAGTACACAAAGTACTTTTTATCATGAATAAGGTTTATGCGATAAACCAAGGCAAGTAGTATGTCCACTATTGAAAGCTTTAGATGTTTGGATATACTAAGCCTGAAAATGGAAGCTTTGCGCATAAAATTCAATGTTTTTTCCACATTTCAAAATGTGTCTTGACATACACATTTGTAAATACAAGTTACAGTAGGTAGGGAGGAAATGGCATAAATAACAGAAGAATAATGAAGATTGCGTTTTTAATACCATGCAACAGAGAAGATGTTGGTCGATTCCTGGTAAATATCACATCCTGACTTCAATATCCTGTTTGGTATGCATATTTTTAATTCCTCTAATGAGCAATATTGGATTTCCAAACTACAGGCAGTAGTGTTGACTCTGTGTCCTGTGTGAGGTTATGGTGCCCCAGACTGAAGTATTCTAGGATTTCTGCCTCGGGCAATAGACATCTATGTCCGTGATTGTGGAGGGGGACGACCTGGATGAAATCGAACAGTGGCTGGCAGCCGGCTTGGCCATAATTCCCTGCTCTTTGTTTTGACAAAGATCACTTTATACTAGTTAAGTGGGAGTAATTACATGGTCTGGAACCACTACAGCTCCAACACCCCCCCTTTTTTTTTTTTTTTACTAATCGTGACACGGTCTACACACTATCGTGCATGCCATGGTGGTGGCAGTGTTCCCATATCTCCTGAACTGGGAGCCCACCAACACCCTGAGTGCAGTCAGCACTAAATGAGAGGGTCATTAACATTTTCAGGTCCTCGGTGCCAAAGGGCAGGTGAACTCATGCAATGCAGGCATGAACCCGCCACTCCCTTTGGGCTTCCCGAAGCTAACAGCTCACCCAAAAGTTTTTGGTTAATTATAGCTATTTACAGCTTGTGACTGTTATGGACAATGAAAAAAAAAAAATAGTCAAGAAGTTTAAAAGGGCAAATTGTACAGTTACTGTGGTCCTTCGAGCACATCAGTATGCACTGATGTATTTACAGCCACCAAGTAGAGTCATGTGAGGTATGGCATTCTTTAATGTGAAGGTCAGAGCTGCAGTCACAAGTGGTATATTTTTTGGACGCACTCTCTGACCACTTCTTGTTCTATCTCAAGGCTGTTGGAGACAGACGAAAAACAAAACGAATGAAATCAGCAAGCCTTCATTCGGACTCCTCCTGTATGCATCAGTGTGGTGGAATTTGTGCTCCCCGACATCATATAAAGGGCGTTCAACAGAACTGATGGAAAGCACTCCCGCTCCTTATTTCTCTAAAATCGGCACTCAGATTCACCGCAGTTTCTCTTTAATTATCTGTCCGTTTGGGAAATAGTCGTGTTTTTATTTGTTGTTACTTTTCTCCGGAGCATTCAGCAGCCACCCCCCTTTTCCATGTGTCGTGCGATGATATCTATGACATGCAGGGCGTGAATTCTCTGCACAAGAAATCTTTTTAACAAGAGGTGGCTGCTCAGTATTTCTGCAGTGCTGTTGGTGTGTTCATAATGCCAAAGACACAAACACAGAATTATGCAGACCAAATGCAAATGGTAAAACTAACCTTTGTTACATTTTTTGTTTTAGAAAAGCATATGGGGGGGGGGGGTGCTTTGGTTTTCTGTAAAAAAAAAATTACAGCAGTGGACTCGTGTTTCACCCCTGTACATTTTCAGCAGTAAAGCATGGGCTGTGCACAGCATTGCAACAGTGGTTGAGAAACTGGGAACAGGAAATGTATTAATGTTATAGTCATAATTAGATTTGATTTCTATTTTATTGCCATAGAGGACAGGTCATCTCTCCCTGAATCAGACTCCAGCTGAGCGCTGAAAATTTCTCCTTTAGGGTGGGGTGTAAGACCCACAATGAAGGTTAAACCTTGGTCTGGGAAAGCCTGCACCAGTTAAGTTTACTTTGGCAGGGCCAGGGTTGTCCAGATGAACTTGCAGTTGTGAGACTTCAGTAAAAACACTGCTTCAAATCAGATGATCAGATATGTCACAGATTAGACACAACTGTGCAAATAGCATTGCACACAGTTTGTGTCCTGATTGTCAAAGAATATGAAAGAGTACTCAAAGAATATGGACAAGTACGATTTGCACATTTGGCCTGAAGATGCTCAACAGCTCAACAATGCTAATTTTACTTATATATTTTTCCACCTAAATGTGCAAAATCCCGATTCCTGTTTTTAACAATATCTTTATCAAATTATTGGTGCAATGGGACCAAGCTTTTGATCAGCAGAAGTTATGAGACACTTTAGAAGTCTTTAAGAGAGACCCAGTATGTATTTTCCTGGAGTACAGACTGTGGTTTTTGTCTTTTTTAGGACCAGGACTGGAAGGATAGCATTAAAAAGAGGAAGAGGGTTTAAGGAAAAACACTTTCAGAATAACATGGCTGCAGCTGGATGAATGGATTAGGACTTTTAAACCTCTGGTTGTGCTCTCCCCTTCATTACGTGAAAATGATGACAAGTAGTTTGGATTGCTTATTGCTTTTGAGGTTGAGTTATTTTGTCAGGAGTATGGAGCATGTGAAGCGGTGAATCTTGTATCTGGCATTCTGTTCTGTTCTGTGAAAGCAGAAATATGTGAACACTGAAATACTGATCAGACAGCGAAGAGCTGAATGTGGAAATTTGAGAAAGTGCTCTCAGTCAGTTCCAAGAAATCGAATGCAAGTATCAGGGGTGTGTGGAAAGAATCAACAGAGCTAGAGAACTGTCCTTCCCTTGACTCCAACACATCTTTCTTCAGGAATGCATGACCATACTCCTGACATATCTACTGTTCTAGAAAGACCACTAAGAATAACACTGCGCTCCATTTCCACTTCAAGCTGTACGAAACTATACACAAAGTAACATCCCTGCAAACATCTTAATGTTCTCACATCTTATAGTTGCAGCTTAGCTAGCTAGGTAAGTCATTTATTTCAATCGGGAACTGAATAGCATGCTATCTAGGTACATGTTGTCAACTTCACTAACAAAGCTAACAAAGTTGCAAACAAAGACTACCTGTATGGTATCATGCTGCTAAAAATGCTGTTTTCAGTATCTCTGTCCACCTCACCTCTTCACTTGACATTTTGCTTGTAGTGCTCAAGGGTGTGTCCTCAACGGAGGTGTGGGTGGGTTTGAGGACATAGGAGACAAACACAAAGTCTCGAAGGGTCGCAAAAAACCTGCGTAGTATACCTTTAATAATGTAGAACAGATTATTTTTCTACATTTTTTCTACATTCTGATGTGACTGTATGACTGAGCCTCACTTAATTAAAAAATAACACAGATGCTTGATAGGCTTTGCACTAATGCATTGGGTCTGTTTTCAGAGCCTTTCTGAAACCCTCC
Organism: Anguilla anguilla; assembly: GCF_013347855.1. Lineage (NCBI taxonomy): Eukaryota > Metazoa > Chordata > Actinopteri > Anguilliformes > Anguillidae > Anguilla > Anguilla anguilla. The sequence goes on along the minus strand of NC_049204.1, from coordinate 14,481,724 downwards.
CAGTAGTGCCAGTAGATTCAACCCAGGCCCCACCCCCTCCCCCATTTGTTCTGCCCTTGCCAGCTGCTTTGAAATGTACTGAATGGGAGGAGCAGTTAGTCTGGAGGAGGAAGCCCTATTGTTTTTCAAGGGAAGTTTCTTGTAGGCATCTGTGCTACAAACCCCCAACACAATGTTTGACTTTTGTGGGACACACAGGTGGGCTTATGTTATGTAGTTGGTTGTGATTTAACACATGTTGGGGAAATTAATTTTGAAGAGCAGCGTGAAAGATGACTTTTTTCTGTAGAGTCCTGCACCACTGATCAGGACCGGGTGCTGCTGACATGTACATGCGTTGTGTCAATGCTGGAGCAGATAATCTATGAGACTTGCCTGTGCTTTGAGCTGGTAGGAGCAATCATTCCTCTTCCGCAAGAAAACACACACACATGTACTTACACTCACACACTTATGAGTACTGACACCGAGGGACGTGTTAAGTAATACTGATCTGTCCCAAAGGGTGTTTTTGAGTGATATACATTGTATAGAACTTCCTTTCTCAGGAAACTGCATTTATTCGACATGAAAGCGGCACTGGAAAAGGGTGCTCATTGCTCAGACCCCAGCTGGAGTCCCCTCCATGCTGGAGTCTCGTCTCCTTCCCTTCCATCACCTATCTGTGTCCTTCCCCCAATTCCCTTGCCTTTTGAGCTAGAAAGAGTGTGCAGCACTGAAATTCTGCTGAAGTTGAAAAAATATGTAACTGAATATTTCCTGTGTTCCCTTAATGTGTCCTTAAGGAAAATCATAACCCTGCACTCAAGCTGTCGTGCTTCTTGCCACAAGTGTGCAGAGCTTAAGGTATACTCTAGGCTACATGTGCCTGCTTATGGTATTTAAAAACAGAAGACAGACGGTGCACCGGACCCCATCTAACAGGCTGAAGTGGTTTAAATGACATTGCTGTGACCTTTGGCAGGGATAAAGAGTTTGTTGGAGGGGGCGTAGCAGGCTACACGAGCACTGCCTCAGAGTAAGAGAGAGACTGTAGGGGTAAATTGCTGTCAAGCCTATCAAAGCTGCTACTGTTGCTGTTCTCTCCATCATCTTCCTCTACTACAGTTCACAAGGTCATGGGAGCTCAGTGTATGAGCAGAGAGCTGGGAGTGAACCCCTTTTTCACAGATTCCTCAGTTCATACTCGTCTTGCCCATTTATGCCACAGCACCTCACTCAAGAGTACAGCTGTTTCTTCTCTGGGATTTGAACATCATGTAACCGTTTATTATAAGAGCTAGACTCTAATCTCCACTTTACACTCCTGTTGGTTATATTTACAATAGCTTCCTCTGTAGCTCCTGAATGAATTCAGCAAATTACTTTGGAGATGGAACACTGTGCAAGTTACTTTTGTTTTAAAATGGTAACTAACAGGCAAGGTGGTATTGACGGTCTTACTGTAGTCACTATAGTTTTGACTCTTATAATCAAATTTCTGAGGTGAAAGATTACGAGGCTTGGACCATATTAATATACGCATTCCTGCCAAGGTCTGGTTATAACCCCACTTGGCTGAAAATGAAAAATTAAAAGTCACACCATTCCAAAAATCTCATTTTAAAGGACCCAATGACACTTTTTTTATATCAAACTGCCATAAAATCAGAATATTTCGTCATAGTCAGATATGTAAAGCCACTGTTCTCGGGTTTCAAAGTTGTCTAGCCTATACATACAAATGTCTAGCCTATACATGAATTGACTGTTTTCAACAAGGGCAAGAGCCATCTTTTTTGTACACCAGGATGTTACCTTAGCGTATGAATGCCATATGCAGTCATGAACTAATTCAGAGTTGGTGCTATGTGCATGTGATTACACTTCGGTCAGAATTGGCCCTTCGGATGATTTCAAATGTTTCTTATTTCAAAGCGGACTTGAGAAAAGCTATAAAACAGTTGAAAATGCTTTCTTTTCCAAGCACAATGTGTCCTCTCTAAGGGATTAAATGTGTTTGGGGGCATTTCACAGGCCCATTTAAGCCCTGATCTAGGACTGAATCACATATGTAGCCAATCACCCTGTCCAAATGTGTGATTTAATCCTAGATTAGAGCTAAGCAGAGTCTTTGAAATACACCCTGTAAGTATTTTAACAGGATGTATCCCAAACCAGGCCTTCTGGTTAGTCCAAACGATAAAACTAAACCACTTGCTGATGCCATATTCTATCCATGTATATATTTGGAGAGTTTCTAAATTTACAGGTTATAAATTGTGATTCCTTTATTCATTAATTTAATCAACCAAATACTCATCCGCTAATAAAAGACCTGCTGGATTAGAGCAAAGACTTGTGATCTCAGTCTACTGATGTGAATCTGCAGTTTTTCCAGTGGCCTGGAAGAGATTCTGAAACCAGACCACATTGTTATTCTTTCCAAGGAACGGCCAGCATGAAAAGCCAGAAATCTAATATTTATACGAGCAACTTCACTGGCTTTGGAGCATCAATCATGCGCAAATCCTGATTCATGTATTTGGTTATGTGTTTTGTGCATTGTGGTTACTGTGGCCTTGGTAATGTATGACGCCGGCCTACTGGAATTCAACACCTGTTCCTTGCGCTGTCCCATCCCATTGTCAGTTCTATTTGCTTTGAGCTGGGAATAAGCATGATGCAACCTATTTGTGCCAACATTGAGTTTGGGCCCTTCTTTTACAGAGAGGCCTGGGTTAGTATTATTTAGATTGTGTATGCTCCAGCAGACAGACTTCCGCATCATGGGATGCACTGGTCACAGATGAGAGGATCGTTAAGGGTTCAGCCAGAATAGCCCACATCTGAAGTGCAAAATATTTTGACTGGACTTTGTATTGAGGGAAGACTTTGTTGGAACGAACATTTCTGAATAGGCATGAAAGCAAGGCTGAGGTTTGGAAACACCTGGATTGTGGTGTTTCTGTCAGGCATGATGACATCACACTTTGGTTTATGACCTGGTGGGAAGTCATGGTGCTGTTGTAATGGAAATTATTACCACATGAACCTTGGCACTCCAAATTTGTTTTTCTTGGATTTAAATGTCTGTACTGTCAGTATAGTATCTGGCTTTGTTGAATCCTTTGCGCTTTTCAACTGTGCCCTTTCACATATAATATGTGAAAGACCACATTTTGGGACTAAGATAGTGTAAGCAAATAACTGATATGACAATGAAAAAGACATACATTGCTAATTTGCAATGCAAGTTTATGGATGTGTTGTGGAACAGTTTCCTGTTTTACTCACTTTAGTCTGTTGGAATTACATACTGTACATCCTGCACACAAGCATTGAAGTATTCTTTACTTGAAGCTGTGTCACTCAAGTAAAGAATAAATTAATAATAAATGAACAAAATCATACCTTTAGCTGCCCATACCAAATACCATACCTAACTAAAATGATGAAGTAAGAAGATTAAAATACTCTGTTTATTGGATTAACTGATCATTTGTTGCATCGTTATGACTGTTTTGCTAACACTTTAATGGAAACAAAATGTGCATTATAGAAACATATTTAGCAGCACGCTAATAGGTTCCAAATGGGGAAAGGGGGCCATGTAGACATCATGCTGTGCTTTGAGGAATTACTGTTTGCAGTGTTCAAATGTGATCCAAGGCAGGGAACATGCTGAACTCTGATCATCATGACAGAAGAACCCATCCCATAATACCAGTCACCCCCCTCCTCACAATATTTATGTGATGAAGTGACACATTTCCCTGTTGGTCTCTGGAACTTCTCCCAGTCCTAGTTGTAATTTGTGATGCATGTGTGCTGCGAAGACAGGTGAATAGACTTCCCTTTGACCCCATGTCTCTCTTCTTTGTACCTTTTTTAAGCAGCAACTCTCAGCAAGTCTCTTGTCATCTCCAAATATAAATACAAATAATGTCAAATTATCAACTTATTGAAACAACTTCAATGTGTTTTTGATTGGAGAGCTAGACCCATAGCTATGTATGGTCAATTTGGAGAATAAATCATTCCTTTTTCATGTGGTCAAGATTAAATAAACATTGTGCCTGTGAAGAGTATTGGTGAAACTGTGGTGGTTTGGTGTGCACAGGATGCATGGAATATCTTCAAATGGATGTTCATGGAAAATGGTTAAACCACACATATTTTATTAAGCAGCCAAGATTTGCTTGCTCAATTCAACTGCATAGATGGCATTTTTAGCACACTGGTAAAATATACTCATAAAATATGTAAGACTTCATATAATGTTTGGTTTTTGTACATACATTTTTCCATTGCTTCAAAACCTCTTCTGAGACTGAAAGAGGTGCTGTAATGAGTATCTGTCATAGCTCCAAGAATGGCATTTGTTGATTATAGAAAAGGACCTGCTAATGAAGAGGTTTTCTGTCATTACATACAATAATAACTCCAACATAGTCTAGCCCATAGAGACTGAATTCATTCAGCAGCTTGGTAAATGACTTCCAGAGCACTAGCTGATGCATTGATAAATACTCAACAGTAGTTTCTTTCTGAGGGCTTGCTTGAACAGACTGAAACCCAGGTTTATTTCTCTTTGCGAACTGCCATCAGATAGCTGTGTTTCATGGTCTGCAGTGAAGATTTACAGTGTGAGGAGAGAAGGGAAGGATTATGTGTCCTTTCGGCAGACGGTTGGGAGAGAAACTCTGGCGGTCTGCATGTTGTTTTTGGTGTGTGTGTTGGGGGGCTGGCAGGGGCACAGCTCACGTGCACCGCAGAATGCTGACTGATGATGGGGGGATTGAACTTACTTGGCATCCTGTCCCAGTGAATGCCCTGTGAGCACTGCAGCCATCTCCATTGTGTTTTGACCTGAACAGCTGATGGAATCACTTCCTGTCAATGTCCTTCCTGTTAGGGTCAATGTCTGAACCATTCAGAGTCAAATAATTAACGATGCTTGATTCACAAGTACTTATTAAAATAATATCCAACAATCAATTTGAATGGTGATTGAGTTTGGTATTACCCTCTCCTTGATGAACTCAGGATAAGGCAGGAGTTGGTCCACACAGAGGAGTCCTTCTCATACTGCTTCCTTCACTTCCCTTCACTGAATTTTCTGGATGGGATGTTACATAACTGCATTTACCTTGCTTAGCATTCCTATTTCTTCCAACAAGGACATGCATTGCTCCCAGTTTTTCTAATCATGTAGCTTTATTAACACTCTCTCTTCCTATTGTTGAAGCAGTGGACTGTTCAGTGTCCATCTTTGCAGAGGATTCCCAGTTGCCAGTTGTGAACACTGACATTGGGTGGTTGGGTTTCTGGTGCTGATATATAGCTAGCAGTTATTTGCTAGCCATATATAAATTAATCTAAGGATACATTCAAACATACTTGCAATTCAATTTGTTATATAACAATTCCACATGCATTCTTCATAGAATCTGATGTATAAGAGTTTATGTTTCTAACGAAGAGGTGCCTCCCTCAGTTTTAAATGAAAAATGAAATGTTGTTCTTGACAGACAAAGGATTTCATTGCTGGCTATACTAATACACTGTATATGTTTATATCATGGTTCAAACAATGTCAATTTCCTATGCATTAATTTTTCCAAAGTTCTACTGAGTATTGAATGGTTCATTTTAAGACCAGTACCATGTAGTTGCACAACAAAACTTTGGTTCCTCAAAACTAATGGAATTTTTCCCACAAAAAAAAATATTTTTTGTTCTGATATGTGCTAGACCTGGAAGTGTATGAGTGCTGCCTGTTTATTTATGTGGAAAGCAATAATACTCATGTATGTTCTCACAAGCGTGGTGATACAGGCACTTCACTCACACACTGGGCTGCTTGTGACTGAATGCCTGTGGTTCCACAGAAGCACTCCAATCTTACTATTGTATTACCAGTGCAAGTCTCCAGCCAGGAATGCTATTATGTGAATTGTTAAGGAATCCACTCTAGTTAGTAGATTAACCTCGTTGGTTTCAGGGCTTATGTTTTCAAAACACTTTAAACCAGACATTGAACAATGAGTTTCTGGTCTCTCCGCTTCACTCGCTTAAATGTGTGGAAACAAGTTGTTTCCGGGCTCCCAAATCTTGAGAGAGGGTGCTGCTAGATGTGCAGAGCACTACTGCTGGTGCTTCTGTGACTTGGTGCAACAACATCATTCTCTGGCAGCAGTCTGGATTTCATCCTGTGAAATCTGGAGTGCTTAAACAACAGGGTTCTTCAGTTGATTGCCCTGGTAGCAGGCATATGCTCTTCTGTTTTTAACATGCAGGCATATGCTCTTCTGTTTTTAATATGCAGTTAAAATAAAGTGAGGTAATGTTTTCTTTCTTGGTTTGGTAACTCATGTCCTCCCTATTTGGGAGAAGGGGTGTTCCATTTCAGCTCTTCCCTGTCAATGCAGGACTGAACAGATGAGTGTCACTGACTCTCTCCATCTCTTCAACTCTCTTCGTTTCTGCCTGCCAAGATGATGGGTGTGAAAATAACATAGGGAGAATAACCTTTCTTAAAAGTGTGGCATAATGGCTCCAGACACTCGTGACTTATCCTTTGTGTTTTGCAATGCTGTGACTTAAGGGGAGGCACCACCCCTTAATAGGAAAAAAAAAATTCCTTTGCTTATATCAAAATGAAATTTCACCAGTTGAATAAACACACAAATACAAGGTTTTTTTGTATTATGACTTTTCATTTTTTTATTTTTAAAATATGCAAATGAGCTATTTTCTCATTAAATATGCACTAATTTGCATATAAGGTATTCAATATTTAAGCTCAACAGATAAAATCTGAACTGATTTTTTTAAAATGTGATCAATAACTCAATAGTTAGGGCTTGTCAGAGGCTTTTGTCAAAATATTGTTTTTTTAATTAATTATTCCAAAAACAATATGTACATGCTGAAAATAAACGTTTTTTTAACCTATTTTTACTGATAAAATGCCACATAAAATGAAAATGACAAAACATATCAAATAAAGCCTCTGACATGCCCTAGCTATAACATTTAAGAAGCAGTATGTAAAATTATGTAGCTGTATTGTTCAAGTTGAGATAAATTGAATACCCTATGGGCAATATACAGTTTTGAGGAAATGGCTGTTAAAGATTTGCTAATGTAAATGAAATCGAAGACTTCTGCTTGTCTTTCATCCATCCTCACAGTGACAGCAAAGGAAATAGCCACATATGATCATACTGGCTATACGCTCCAGGAAACAAGCTTTTTAACGATATATGATTCAACCAGTCAGTTTTAAAACCGGGGAGGCATTTAATCATAAAAGATGCTATCATAAGCTCATTTTATGCTTCGTGTTCTTGACGATGGTGTTATTTTATTATCTAAATTATCTATTGATAACAATTATTTATCTTTAGTTTGTTCATTTTATGAAACTATAGACGTTATAGAAGCAAAATATCAAAAAATATCAAAATTGACATATGGAACCAAAATCATCGTTTTGGCGGTGGTGCCTCCCGTTAACTCATTACTGGACTGTTTGCGTCCAACTGTGTTACCTTACTGGTGGATTCTCTTAGGTGTAGAATCCCTCAGTAACTTTCACTGCTAGGTCAGTTTTATTCCTGTCTATACAATTCCTTACTTTTCTTCTGTTTTTGCATCCCCTTCCTCTCTTCTTTTCTGCTTTACATTCTCCCATTGCTTAATCTTCATCATACTTTGTCTTCTTTCTCCATTTTTTACTATTTTCCTTGCTTTGTACCTTCATCTCTTCTTCTTCTGCATTGTATTTCAGAGGAATGAGACTGTACTGAAATACTCATGCTGATTGGTTGCTAATTCACACACACCCAACTCATCTGGAAACAAAGCAGAGGAACACATGTTGAAGGCAGACTGCAAGCATTATGCTGTCAGTTAAAACAGGGACACTTGCTTTGTCACTTTCATTTGAAAACATAAAAATCTCACCAGCAGAGACAGGTGATGTTTTATAAGCTATAAAATATAAAATGTTACTTTTTTGCTCTGATTGCAATTATCAAATTTTCACTTGCCAAATGTCATGAGTATGTTTTTGTTGGCCTCCTGGCTTGGTATAACTTGGTTTAAATTAGGTCCTTTTGAGGACATTCAGTGAGATGAATTCAGACTTCTTCCCTGGTTCATCACTGGTGTATAGATCACTGACGAGGACCCACTGGTAAAAATGTGCCTCTGTATGGTTAGAGACTTGAAATTCATGCCCTTTTCTCCATTTTTACCCTTTGAGTAGTCCCTTCTCCCAAGTTTAAAGACCAGATGTTAAATTAAGAGAATCTCAAGCCATATGCTTAAATATTTTCAGAAACAGTTTATGTATTTCTAGTTCATGCATGCATGTTTTATAGAACTGGATAAGTTATTTTCTTAATTAGACATTTACAGATGGTTCAGATAGTAGGGTAGCATATGAAGCAAGGTACTACTTTGAGATTCTGTGTATTTTTGAAGGTTTCAATATGAGATGTAGTTCCAGTGTATTCATATAACTCCAGAATGAAAAACCATGGCCCTCCAGTGACCTAGGTGTTGATACATGCACACTGAGACAGACATATGGAAAATTTGACTTTAATGTCTATGTCAAAAGGTTGGTGTTTGTTTACCAGCAGTAGCAATTAGCTTGGGATTTACTTTTCCACAAATCAGGCATTGCATGGACATGCCCAGTAAAGCTTATGACCTTGACCTAAATCTCTCATTAATACCACTGCTTAGCTGCCTTAGATGAACAGTAATAAAAACTTCGGAATATCTCCAGCAAGTACTTTTTACAGTGAAACTTAGGAAGGGTGCCTACTCCAGCCAACTTCGCCAGGACTGCAAGCTATAATACAATGCATTTATTGGTAATAAATAACTTGCTTTAGACAAAACCAAAGCCTATCACTTGACTTTGTTCCAAATACCAAAATAAAACTAAGGTTACTCATTTATTCTTCAGTCAACCTATAGCTGAAGGATAGGAATGGTTGAAGTAATGTTATTGGCTTAGGCCTAATTCCTGGCACCAATGACTGTCGTCACAGGGTTGTTTGGTCTCAATGCAGGGACTTTAATGGCCTTGCACTGCCAGACTTCCTGAATATTTGACTGTCTTCTCTCTTTTGCTCAACCACACACATGGTCATTTTGTTGCCATGTTTTGCTACTAATTGTTGTTTACAAGATGTATCTACCCAGCTCATCCCTAGATTCCAGCACAGAAACGAGCGTGTATACAAACATGATGGTCGGGAAAATATTTGTGAGTTCAACCATACAGAATGTGATTACATTGTTCAAAAAGAAAATTGGACATTTTGAGACACACCCTATACATATGCAAAGTCTACATTCTTTCCTGTAGAATTTATGCATCGATCCAGAAAAGCTGAAAAAAGAACAACAAAAAAACACACAGCAGAAACAGCACAAAACAGACCAGCAAACACTGCACATCATACTAACACAAATTGTTTGGCAAAGTTCTCTACAAAGAAACATACAACAGCCTCAAATTGTAGCCCCTAAAATAGAGACTTAGCTCACTTACCACACTCTTGCTCTCGTCATGCCTCAAATGGTAGACAGCCAAGTTTCAGACACCTGACCCTGGTGACATTCCTCTCCTTCCTCTGGCTTCCTGAGGAAGCTGCGTCGTCCTGAACAGACACAGGAGGTGAGAGGAGGCACTTCTCTGCATTCTCAAACATCTGTCGGCATTCTCTATCTCCTGCACCAGGAAGTTGTTCCTTTTGAGGAAGCACTTATTTATGCACAGCACACATTCCAATAGAGAAAACAGCAGGTCACTGTGCTTTAGTGGCACCATTTTTATGCTCAGTGAATGCAAAGATAACACATTCATCTTTATTCTTTTTGCACAGAAGATATGATTTATTGTGGAAGGGGAAATTAAACAATTTCTCATCCAATCAGGAATATAAATGAAACTCGCACAAACACACAAATATGGACCTGTCTTTCAAAAAATAAAAAATAAAATGCTGCCTACAATCCTAACCTACTGTAATACAGTACAAAGAGGGAGCGCACATCCCCACAGACCCCAAAACCCTTTATGAGATTCTACCCAAGATCTTCCGGTCAGTTTCCTGTCTTGTCTCTGAGTAACACTTAGCCACAGTGGGAAAATTGTAAATGCACTATCCAGAGACAGACAAGGTTGAATTTTTGAGCAGAACACAAGGCATCTGATTTTCAGGAAGTTGATACAATTATCATCACAAGGCATAGGGTGGAAAATGATTAACAGTTTGTTAATAAAATCAGTCAAATCTTTCAAAGTATTAAAATCACTTGATCTTTAAGTTCATTGATAAAGATTCAAGACGGATCAGGTAATTTTTTACTTGCATACTCGGTTGTCCAAAAGACAATGCTCTTTTAGTCAGTCTGAGTGTCAGCAGTCAGTATTTTAATTTGAATGTTCCTCCACATTCCTAATGTTGACCTGACGTGATGATACCTGATCTCTAAAAACTCCCCAAATTGTTTCTGTGAGGAATTGTATGCCATTATCTCAGACTAGGCCCAGTTTCACTATCCATGCTCTGGATGTAAACAGGAGAAAATGAGGGGAGGCAGGGAGAGAGAGAGGGAGAGAGAGAGAGTGATGGAAAATGTGGGAGAGGTAGATCTGTCTGACACTTCTGCTGCCACAGCCTGTGAACCGTTACAGTGAGTCTGACCGCCTGCTGCCTTCACCTCGTACATTAGTTCCGTCCAAGCAGCACTAACGTCAACAGCAGTTAAAATCATTAGAGCTCACTTCCCTCTGTGGTAGCGTTGGCTGTTAAATGTGATCATACACTTTTCACTTATCTACCTCAGTGGATCGAGCGTTTCCTTAATTAATAGGTGCATGTTAATAATAATTTATTTGTTCTAATCCATAGAGCTTACCTATTTGATTACAAGCATAACACAATTTGTTAGACAAACAATTTAAAATAATTTACAGCCGACATTAAGAAATAAAAAAGAGTAATTTGCACAAACAGTATGATTATATTGTACTCTAAATATTTGATGATTTATGGTTGTTATTCTCAGTCTGTATAGTCTCTTGGTGAGGACTGTTGAGGGTCCAGTTAGCCTGCTGGGGCGGAGTCTTTGTCAGGTGTGGAATGTCTGGCCACATGGCTGGATGATGTCCTTCAGCTGCTCACTGAGGCTGAGGGAACTCATTGGTTGGTCTTTCTTCTGAGGGTGAGACCTGCCTTTTCCCAAGCCCGAGGAATATCTGATCAGGAACCGTGGAAGAGTTGCTGAGAATGGTCTAGAGCCAGAATATCAGGGAGCTGTGTGTCGGCACTCTGAGCAATTCTGATGAATTGTTAATGCTTTGAATATGATAAAAATTATATCATATTAATTTCTGTAAAGTTGTTCCACAAAGATCCAAAAGATTTCAGCACTGATGTATGGAATATTGATCTGAGATGCACTTAAGCGGCATCTTAAAATAATGTATGGGGAAGGGCAAATGAACAGAATGCTGAAGTCATACAGTAGCAGCTTCACTGGAGCAACAGTTGGTGTAGCTCTTTGAATGCAGTTAAAAAGAGGTTCACACAAAAAAGTTCAAATGAAAAAAGGCAATAAAATACAAATTTAGGGTTGCAAATGGGGCAAAAAGACTATAAATTAAAAGGTGGTTAGTTGCTCTTAGTGACCTTCTCTACAGATAATGTTGAGAATAATGGCATCTGGCACGCTTGTGTGCTGTGATCCATGCAAATCAGTGTAAACCATGATATCCCCTTGCCTCAATGCAATTCTGAGGAGGGGTTCTCTAAAGACGTTTCCATGGTCAGCGTGGAACTCCCTTGAGTTACTCCTCCAGAATAAACAAGACATGACACGCTGACCTGACCTTTTGTTCAACTTCACAAAGAGCCTTAAAGCACGGGGAATAAATTGGCCTGTGCTCACAAACATCTTGTTTTTGCTCTTCAAAGGAGATTCGGCAGAGATTGCAATAAAGAATCCTGTCTTGAGATAAGCAGCTTGCATTTAAGGCACTGTAGTAAAATGCATTTATCTCAAGGGCAACGAAATGGGCCATAGTCTGGTTGCACAAACATTTGCCAGACACCTATCCCTAAAATGCTGAGTGAGCCTGACTGCTCTGTGTGTGTACGTGTGTGTGTGGGCATGTGTGCATGTGTGTGTGTGTGGGCATATGTGCATATGTTTGTGTGCGTGCATGTGTGTGGGCATGTGTGCATATGTGTGTGTGTGTGCATGTGTGTGTGTGTGAGCATGTGTGCATATGTGTGTGTGTGTGTGTGCACGCGTGTGCATTAGGTTTTTTCCTGATCTCTTGTCACACTAAAATAACAGCAGTCTGTCTCTTACCCTTGGAGCGGAACGACTTGAAGGTGGACCTCCCAGCTAGATGCAGTCCAGCTTGGGAGAGAGACTCACTGAGGGGGGATGGGAGATAACTGAGAAATTCCTGGTCAAAACTGAAGCTGAAGATTTTTGTGTACACTGTCAAATTTTGTTGCAGTTTTAAATATTCAGTTTTGATGTTCAAACTTCTGACATTACTATCATCAAAGAAAAGTACTTCTTTAGCTCAATCAGGGCTCACAATACGGTCAACCCCATTATATTATGACACATCGGTATTGCATATGTTTAATGTCTGTCTGTTACACAGTCAGACTGTCTGCCTGCCTGTTTGTGTGCATCAAAACAGCACAGTAATTATTAATTATGATTCACCATTAGAGGTTGATGGTTTGTACTGTCTGGTATGTTGATTCATGGAATTGCATTCATCCATGTTATTTTGAATGACTTGGCCAATGATCTGATATTCTCTATTGTATATTTATAATGTATAAATTGTATATTGAATTCAATTATGGGCTTAAAAATTTCCCATAATAATTATATTGTTATTTTGTTGAGCAAAGACACACAGACAACAGTTTTGGCACATTTTGT